>NW_027466061.1:9072500-9287500 GCF_046127955.1 Nelusetta ayraudi
CGAATAACATTTTGTTCTTGCTTGTGTCGTTGTGCTCCTTAAGGTGTACATTCACTGCAACCTGTTGGCATGGGATCCAGAGACTCTGGATGAAAGCAAGAAAGCCTGCAATTATGACCAGGAAAATGGCAGGTGATGATGAGCGCACCTTGGTCTTTTGAAATTTAGTGCAACATTATGCTGACGTTGGTCCTCTGTCACTGCTCCTGTGGCAGGTGGGAGCTGCTTGATGACCCCAGACAGAATTCTCTTTGTAGCTGCTGCGACTCAACCTGCAAGTCTCGCCCCAGGAGAGGAGTGCATTTGGGTATTTTTTCTCTGTAGTGCAGACACCAGTATTTTCTTTTTCTGTCTTGATTTTATTTTTATTTTGTTTTACATTTTGTTCTCACAATGTCCCTAAAAATGTCTTTTCCCCCTACCTTTTTTCTCAGGATCCCAGGGATTCAGCCACAAATCTGTTTTGGGACCACTGATCATTGTAGATCCGTCTGATTTGATGGATTTAAAATCCTCCAGTTCGACAGTATGAAGTCTTTGCGAGTGAGACCTTGTGTTTTCAGCATTGTACACGGGACTTGATGTTTTTGTTTTTTTTTGTCTCGCCAGGAAATCCTAGTCTGACCTGATGGACACTATGATCTGCACAACAAGATGCCCAGGAGCAGATTGCTGTGGCCTCCACACCAACAGGATGTTGAGATTCAGCTTTGTGTGATTTCTACTGATGCTTTAAAATGAATTATATACAGTAAACTTTCAGTGAGATCAAATTCATTTTTTCAGTGTATTGATTTCCCTCTAAACACTGATACTTGGGGCAAAGGCTCATAAATAAACAACTGTTAAAATACATAATGTAAAAGAAATATCAAACAATGCAATACTACACTGTTCACAATCATTGGGCAAGTGACTATTTTGACCATATCATTTTATCCTTAATTTCCAACTCCAAGCTGTGTAAATTTGAACACTAAGAAGATATAATGCATATCAGATGATGTGTATTTGTGTAATGAGGGAGGGTGTGGCCTAAGGAGATCAACGCCCTATATCAAGGTGTGCATAATTATTAGGCAGATTCTTCTCATCAGGAAAAATGGGCCAGATAACAGATTTAACTGACTCTGAAAAGTCAAAATTAAAAAAATAAAATAAAAAAAAGTCAGAGGGATGCAGCACACTTGAAATATCTAAGATATTGGGGTGTGATCACAGAACCCATCAAACGTTTTGTTGCAAATAGTCAACAGGGTCGCAAGAAACGTGTCGAGAAGAAAAGACACAAATTAACCACAAAAAATTGAGAAGAATCAAACATGAAGCCACCAAGAACTCATTATCCTCCAGTTCTGCAATATTTCACAACTGCAACCTACCTGGAGTGTCAAGAAGTACAAGGTATTTAGTTCTCAGAGACATGGCCAAGGTAAGAAAGGTTGAAACCCGACCACCTCTGAACAAGACACACAAGTTGAAACGTCAAGAATGGGCCAAGAAATATCTGAAGACAGATTCTTCAAAGGTTTTGTGGACTGATGAGATGAGAGTGACTCTTGATGGACCAGATGGATGGGCCCGTGGTTGGATCAGTAATGGCTACAGAGCTCCACTTCGACTCAGATGCCAGCAAGGTGTGGGTGGGGTACTGGTATGGGCAGATATTGTTAAAGATGAGCTAGTTGGACCTTTTCGGGTTGAAAATGGACTCAAAATCAACTCTCAGACCTCCTGTCAATTTTTAGAAGACACTTTCTTCAAGCAGTGGTACAGGAAAACGTCTGCATCTTTCAAGAAGACTTTGATTTTATGCAAGACAATGCTCCATCACATGCATCAAAGTATTCCACTGTGTGGCTGGCCAGTAAAGGCCTTAAAGATGAAAAACTAATGACATGGCCCCCCTCTTCACTCGACTTAAACCCTATTGAGAACTGTTAGGCCCTTCTTAAGCAGGAAATTTACAGTAAAGGTAAACAGTACGTCTGAAAAGTGTTTCGGAGGATGTGGTTGCGGCTGCACAAAAAGTTGATTCTGACCAGATCAAGAAACTGACTAACTCTGCGAATGGAAGGCTTGTGAGTGTTATTGAAAAGAAATGTGGCTATACCTACGACTGAGGTTTTTTTTTAAAAAAAAAAAAAAATAATATATATATATATTTCTGAATTTTTTCACAATTTCTGAAATGTTTACTTGTTAATTTTGAGTTTGTTTATTATTCTCACTTTAACAGGTAAAATAAACAAGTGAGATGGGAAATTCTTTGTTTTTCATTTAGATGCATAATAATTTTGCACACTAGTAGTTGCCAAATAATGGTGTACATAAAGATATTCTCTTAAGAAAGCTAAAATGTCAGTTTTACTACTTAAATGTTCAGGTTTGATGGTTTGTTCACATTTTGGATTGACCAAGAGCATTCCAGTTGTACAATAGCAAAATATCAAAAATACAACTTGCCTGGCACAATATTTTAAAGCCATCCAATATCACAAAACGTGTTAAACTAATATCCTGCAAAACCTTCTTTGTGTGTCTGTGTGTGTGCGTGGAGTGTGGTTTTATGTCAATGATTTGCTGAGATTATTTCCGGAAATGGGGAAATTAATCTGTAATATTCAAATAAATGGTATAAAATGAATAGCCTTAGGTGTACATTGGTGGTGGACTGCACTGTAATAGTCAAGCCAATAAAAATGACAACAAGCAGAAATTAATACATTTTCCCTGTCGTTATGTGTGACATCAGCTCACAGACAGCGTCTCACAGTGCTTCCTTCAATCAGAGCTGATTGGTTGCAGCACCTGATGCTGTAGAACTGAACAGGTGGAGGACGTTTCCCTGATGAATGCCTCTGGGGTAGAAAGGAAGCCTTGTCCTGTGCTGAGGGTCCTGTCTCCAGTCATGATGGGGTCCTGTTGCCAGGGTGGTGTGCGACTGAGCTTGCTCCTGGCTGTATGTGTGTATGCAGGTAACGGCTGAGGTGTAGTTATATTTGTCCTAGTGGATGAATGACTTAAAGTTCAATATGAGTGGATGAAAATTTGTGTTGTGTGTCCCTTTGAAGACATGAAGAAGGACTGCAGGGATGATCACGTGATAGTGGTGTCGACTGTGAAAAGACCCCTGGTCGATCCCTCACTCTTCCGTCTGGGTGGTTGTTTCCCCGACAGTGTGACGCAAAGGGAGGCTGTCTTCCACGTCCACTTCAATGACTGTGGCTTCACACGACTGGTAACCAGCTGTTCCACCCAAACACTGTGGTGCAGCTCTGTGCTTTGCAGTGTGATGCCAGTCTGATGCCTCTTGCAGGTCAGTGGGGAGCAGCTATTGTACAGCAGCCATCTGACTTACGATTCCTCTGCTGAAGCCAAAGTTGCACCCTTCACTGGTGAACCGGTCGT
Organism: Nelusetta ayraudi; assembly: GCF_046127955.1. Classification (NCBI taxonomy): domain Eukaryota; kingdom Metazoa; phylum Chordata; class Actinopteri; order Tetraodontiformes; family Monacanthidae; genus Nelusetta; species Nelusetta ayraudi. The sequence goes on from NW_027466061.1 coordinate 9,075,912, forward strand.
CTGTGAATATAAGAGGTGAGCATACAAAACAAATTTTATGACTGTTGACTATTTGATGGGTTTTGGTGTGTTTTCTATGCAGGCCCAGCACCGACCACCCTTCGATGTATGAGACGGAGTTTGAAACCTCTGGTTTTGCGGCTCTGGGGTTCCACCTCGGACTCATGAACAGTGAGTGCCAAATGTTTTCCAACTCGTATGATTCCTGTATTATGTTTAGGATGCAGCAGAATGTTTTCAAATAACCTAAATCTGGCAAAATACAGCTTTGATTCAGATATCAAAGATCTGAAGTTGTACTGAATGCTGACAACTGGGATTGTTTCGCCAATTTGAAGCATTTCCCGGTTACACCTCTAACTGTAACTCATGTGCCTGCAGGTGACTTCTCTGGCCCAGCAGAATCCAGCAGCTTTGTATTGGGTTCTTTAATCCCCATTATGGCCAGTGTGGAGCAAGACAGCCATCAGCCATTGTTGCTACTCCTTGAGGAGTGTGCAGCATCCACTACACCAGAGATCCGTCCTGGCACTGCTGTACATGACATCATCACCAACAAAGGGTCATTTTAACTGCGAGAAATGTTAGACCTACTGAGATTCCACTTGCTATTTGTAAACCTGCTCTTTTACCATGCAGATGTCTTGTAGATGGCATTGGGACGCGCTCAAAATTTGAGGAGAGGCAAAATTCATCTGAGCTCAAACTGTCCCTTCAAGCTTTTAAGTTTGACGATGGAGAAGAGGTAAGTAAAACTGACTCTAGTGGGGCTTTTTTTTGTGTGCGTGTGTAGTGCAGTTTTCTTGCAACTTCTCATCGCAATACCAGGTGTTTATCCGCTGCAAACTTGTGGCTTGGAATCCTGATGATATGGGTAACACCAAAAAGGCCTGCAACTATAATGAACATCATGGGTAAAAGTATATTTTAATTGTCTTAAAAGGTGGTATTATTATTGACTAAATCTTTAAAAAATTGACAGTTCAATTTAATTGGAATAACTTTGACTTTTCTTCACCCCGGATTCAGTTGGGAGCAGCTGGACAAAGTGGCATATAGGGATTTTTGTGACTGCTGTGGCACTGCACAGCTAGGAAGGCACCAAGTACCGCTTCAGGTGACTGTAAAACTTCCTCTCCCGACAGACTGGTCTCATCGTACTCAAACCATTCTTTTTTTTTCTCTCTCTCCCTCTCTCTCCTGACTGCCTTACAGGGGTGCGTGGAAAAACCCAAACGGCCGTTCTTGACCTACTGATGATCACTAATGTAAATTCCAAAAATGCACCCGGTCTTGAAAAGATCCTTGAAACGGTTTTCTTTTCATGGAGTTTTTAACTGTTTTCACCAGCTTCTAAAAGCTCAAGCCTGTCTGTTGGGCGTTGGACTGTGGACATTAAATGTATTTAAACAACTTAATTTGGTTGTGACTGTTTGTTTTCAAATAGTCAGGTTTTTTTTTTGTTGTTGTGGCCTTCAAACTTCGCAATTCTGCAAGACTTTTATGCTATGAACTTTGGGTAATGATGGAGGGGTCTCTAAAGGGTCTCATTCTTAAAGGCAACATTCTGAGTCCTTTTATGAACATAAATGCGTGCAAGACCTCTGCTGGGAAATGTGTGAGCACATTTGCTTGCTAATTGATCAAGCAGTGTATTGTTTCAGCAGGAACCCCTTTCTACAGCAGGTTTTGAACATGATATTGGTGCAGTGTTCAATGGCCTGATCTAACCCTCTGCTAAATGGATGACAAGAGAACAAAATTCTTTGAAGTAAAAAGTAAACACATTAATAAAAAAAAGTCTTCTTGCATTGGGAGGACTACTGGTGAAATACTAACCTGAAACTATAATTTGTCCTAGGCTTTCATTAAACTGCGTTAGGGGAGGTGTCTAATTCCTTCCTAACGTTACAGTGTGAAATAATGCGAGGTCTTGCACTTCAGAGACTATGTTAAAGTTAAACACTTCAGTGGCCCGCGTTATGGTAACCTCTGGGTTTCACTAGACTGTAAATGACGGACTTTAGAAATGCCCGCTAGCTTAAACGAAATAGGACAGTCCACCCCACGCAGGCGTACCAAAAAAAAAAAAAAAAAGTTGCCCTGGGTCCCATATCGGAGTTCAACTCTGGGGGATGACGTCACTTGGCCAATCACAACATGGCGTCCCGTGAGGAGGCGGGACGGACAGTCCGGGCGGACAGAACAGCAGAGATGGAGTAAAGCCAACTTGGACCACAACTGCAGGAAAACGTTCACGGGTAACCGTTTTTGTGTTGAAAACGCACTCGGGCGGCAAATACCTTATAGCTGACACGTCAAAGTAACGCCTGAATATCTGTTGATCTTGCAAATAGGAGGGATACCCCGATTTAAGCTAGCGGCTAACTTGCGAATGCCTTAATTAGGCCAATACTAAAAAAATAAAATAAAAAGTGTATCCAATTCGCATCGTTCGCCATTGTGAAGGGGGGCGGGGGGGAACAGAGGAGAGATGTGTATTGGTGTATAGTAATATAATAAAAAACAAACGGCATATTTAGAAAGATGTAGAATGGAATTTACTGTTGCTGTCACTAAATTATCTATGTTAATCTATCTGTCCGCCTGCCGGTAAAAAAAAAGAGAGAGAGAGAAAAAAAAAAGAAACCAGCCGTACATATTTGTGATTCTGCTTCTTTGCACAACAGGAAACCCACAGGACTACAAATGGATTGGTTCCACTGTAATAAGTGTTTCACAGCTAGAGGGTCAAACTTTGCCGTTTCCAGCTGTGGTCACATCTTTTGCGAAACATGTATTCAGTCTAGTAAGATAAGTTCATGTGTTTGTATTTATAGATTTATGATTCCATTAACACACTAACCGCTTGATGTGAAGATTCAGATGAAACACATTGCCTGACTACCTGACAATCTTGTGATTGTGCTTTTCTACAGAGCAGTGCAGTGTGTGTGGGAGCAGCTGTCGCTACTTGCCCATCACAGACAAGGTAGGTGAGTTCCCTGATGTATTAACTGCAGGATATTGTTTTGATGTCACCAGCAGAAGATATTTTACAAAATGATTATCTGTACAAATTCTCAATTCCAGATGAAACCGCAGGAAAGGGTGTTTTTCAAAGACCCTATTAAGCTCATCCAGTCGCGGCTGGAGCATTTTTCACAGGTCTGTCTTGTGAAGTGTTACCACAGAGCTGTCTCACTGCTGCTATTGGAGAGTTGCCATTCTGGGATGTTAAATGTCAGAGCAGTCAGTCAATTAACAAGAGATTTCTCCAATTACGGTTATATTAAAAGCATGGCTTTAAGGCCTTGGTATTTTGAAAAAAATCTGTTTTGGCTTCTAGTTGTTTTTTTTAAACACCTCTGAATATTTAGCTATTACACACTTAAAATCCTGTTTGTCTTGTTTTTCATTCATTTATGTTTGTTTACATCATACATGTTTACATTAAGGGTGAGTGAAATTGAAAGTTTTCATTTTGGAAGGTATTTTTCAGAAAGATCATTTTTTAGTGACTAAAAGTCTTCACGTGTGGACTGCATTGATTAGGAGTTGAATTTGTAAAATGCGTTGTGTGCTCAAGGTTTCACATTGCTGCAAGATCCCTTGGCATTCCCGAGAATGGCTGAGATAAAGCTTGCATTATTTGACTGTGAACTTTATGTTCTGCAGATTGCTCATTTTCAACAGACTCAGATAGAAAGAGTCACCACACACTACAGGCACAAGTCTATTGAACTGGAACTGCGCTTGAAGGAAGTCACTGAACAGGCTTACAGGTGGATTTATGTTCTCTATTATTGATATGTAGAAGTACTGGGGAAAAATGACTGCATCACTATATATTTTCACATTTGTGACCAAAAGGCAGCTCTCTAACCTGCAGAGAGAGAACTCTGATTTAAAGAGGCAGCTTTCAGAGCTGAGGAGGGAAACGACCGAGCTGAGAAAGCCACTTTCTCAGAGGAGGGTAAGTGTTCCAGAATACTGAAGTAGAAAACTTTTTTTTTTTCTTCTTTATATTATTTATCCTGCGCGCTTCCTTTTACATAGGCGTCCCCTGGACAGTCTCACATTGATGGGTAAGACAGTTCACATCATTTAAAACATTTGAGTTCTGTTGATCTGAACAACCTAAAAGTAACTCTATGTTCAAATACAGCAGTCAGAGAATATCCCTGCCTGTGGCTGTCACCTCTCCAGGTACACCCCGTGAGTTCAGTGCAATCATTTTGGCCTTTTTTCTCACTTATGTGGGTATTTTTATGAAAAGCATTTTCCCCAAGCCCCAGCCATTTAGCCACTGTTGCTTTTGGCGATTAAGGCACAGATTAGTTTTATGTGTTAACAACAACCTCTATCACAAAAGCTTTGTTTGAGAAAAAAGTTTAAATATGGCCACATATCTGGAAAAAAGGCCGAGACTTGGTGAGCCATTTTAGATTTTGTTTCTTTAATTAGTTAATTTAAACTTTTTTTTTTCAGTTACCCCTCGTTTACAATCTCTGAGGTAAGCCATTTCAAATTCAAGCTTTGTACAGTCCTTCCTAAAGCTTGACTTCAAAACTAGCCTCAATATTTTGACATAAAAGCATGTTTTTTTCCAGAGACAGAGGTTCGAGTCTCTCCTCCCTCATGGTGAGTTTCACAGGGCCATGTTTTGAATTACAAAAATGTGTACATGTTTTGCTATAATGTTTATGACATAAATTTACAGACGTGCTTGTGCGGTTTGTTTTTGTTTTGTTTTGTCAGACTCCTGAATCAGCTATCTCCACTTCTAGCCACAGTTCAATTCATGAAAATAGTAAGTGTCAGTGAAAGTTTTTTTTTTTTTTTTTTCCTGACTGGAATTTAACATCAAATACTTTATGCACTTAATTAACTGTTTTTGTTAATAGTGTAATATTTTTTATTTTTTTTTTAATAAATAGGAACACCTGCATCTTTCAGAACTCCTACAAGGTGGGAAATTCTTACTTGGTAACCTTTGACTTGACGGATGTTATCTATTTTTTATAATCTTCTGTTTTAATGTATAAATGTTGGCATGTTGGTTCTAAGTCAGTCTATTTTTATCATTCTCAGAACACAGCCGCAGGCTTCCAGTGGTTTCCAGAACCAGCTTATGAGTGGATTATTAATACACTCACCCAGGCGTTAATAAAAAGTTGTCACCCAGTACATTTTTGTCAGTTCAAGTTAGACAGGATCCCTCGTTTAAATATAAATTTGTGTGCATACAATTTGTCTCAAATTATTTACTCTCTGCTTGGCTCACATATGATCTGCATATCAAAATTAGTTATTGGGTCCATGTATTTTTTTTTCTCAAGGAATACATTATTCTTTTTAGTGCTAAAATATTTCTCAGCCACAATGTTTAAGCAAGTGGAACATCAATGTTGTCAGTCAGATTCAATTTGAGTCATACATGAAGATGAAAAACTTGCGCACACACGTCATTGTAAAAGCAAAGATTTACTGGTTTCCAGTGACACAACTGTGCAAATGGGAACAGGAAGGAAAAATACAATGGAAACGTCTGCAAAGGAAGACACAAGCATTTCTCCATGACATGACACTTGCATTAACTCATTCTTATTAAGAAAAATAACGCTGGCCACTGTTGAACCAGAATTCTAAGCATTTGTTCAGACATATCAAATGAACTACTCTGACTCAATCTAAAGACCAAATGATCCCTGTAGGCTAACTAAGAAGTACACTAAAGTGTAAAGTTGCAACACGTAATGTTTATTAACTCAAAATCTGATTTAACAGAAATTTATTCTTTGGACTCAAAACCTTTGCTACATATGTAGTACATGGGCACCTGTGATTCTTCTGGTTTCTCTAGATTATAAACCATCACAACATGCCCTCTACCTATTAAGACAAAAATGTCAGAAGAAAAAAAATACTGACTTGATCAGGGTAGACATTGAAAATCAAGTTTAAGTAACATACTCATATTTGTATGAAATGAATTCGATTATAGCTTCCTCACTGTTCATAGTCTTACTGAAAAAATAAAACACTAACAATTTAATGCAAATGGAAAACAAGTTGTTACAGCAGAGTATTGGTAGTATGAGACACAGTGGAATCTGTGTCATCTTGGCTGTAAGACGGTTAATAAATTTAAATGTGTCGTGAAGCTCTTAACAAGCATAATAACTGGATTTGGTGTTGAAAAAAAATCAACAATGAAACTGTTTATTTAGGACCCCATAATTTTGAAATAGCAGAATTAGATGAACATAAATGGCAGCAGGCTACAAAACCAAAGTGCAAGAGGTCCTTTTAAAATATAAATGTCCAGTGTGCTTCTTATGACTATGAATTACTGGCTGCAAGGGAATAATGATTGCACACCGTTGTCAGTCAAATCAGATCAACCACAACATTAAAACCAATGACAGATGACCGACTAATATCAACTGTGGCTTCAGTGTAACACTCCAATATCAACACCCTGGTTGCTTGAATTATTGAGGGTGTTCTCTGACCTGAAATACCCGCTCACACATCGGTTCAAGTTGACAACCCTGACCAACAGCACTGCAAAGACAATGGACAGAACGCCCAGTGTAGCTCTGTCAAATTCATATCTGAGGCATTCCGGGGTCAGGTTTACACCTAAACGCCTTTATCACATTTCTCAGGCTGGTTCAGGTAAGTGTTTATGGAAAAAAACATCAAACTGCTGACGGACCAATGCTACAAGAATTGGTGCAGCCATAGATGCTGCACCCAGCAGGTAGTTGTTTCAAGTCCACATAAAAACCAAGATGTAGGGTTCCTGGCAGAGTATTGCACTGAAGGATGACAACAAATGTTAATCATATAAACAGTCCATGTTTCTGTATTTGTGGCTGATTGGTTGATATTTTTATGAAGCAGTAACTTCTGCGGTCATGTACCAAGTAAATCCATTTTAAATTACACTTCTACAGTAGCATACTAAAAGTTCCGTAGTAGCAATATCTAAACAGAGATAATAAGCTCAAAAATATATCAAACCAGTGTACAAGTTAACAGTCCTATTTACAGAAACACAGGCGGCACAATTATCATTCAAGTCCAAATATATTAGAATAAGCTTGAAATGCAGCATATATGTATTTATTAAAAACAAAACAAAAACCCCATCTGTGCCTGTACTGGGAAGACTAAATGTTTCAAACCTGCCTTAATTAAAGCAATTCAAACCAAAGTAGTTACCTTGGTTTGTTGGTACAAAATGTGTAAGGGAGATACTGCACCAACTTTTTTTTTCTTTTTTTTTTTTTAAACAAACAAAACAAAAAAAAACCATTAACTAAGTCAAGTTCCAGTGTCTCAATCTGCAACAACAGCTTCTTGTTCTGTCTGCCCATTATCTTGTGATGAAAACCAATCACGCACTTGCTGATAGCTCATTCTGGACTTCTTGCATAGAGAGTCAAGGTCTTTTTCATGTAGTGTGCCTGTTGCAAGATGGTATGTTACCAGTGGCTGGATATCTGGAGAATCTGCATTTGAAGGAATTGCTTGAGATTTTCGTTTGCGGCTTCCCACAACCCTAGGAGATGAACCACTTCCATTGGTTATACCACCGCTACCTTGCTCAGCGAGAAGGGCCAAGAACTGATCACGAATTCCTTTCACCCAGCGCAGTTGACCATTTTTAACAGCATAGCGTGTGTCCCCAAACCACTGGATTACGTCCGCGCGGGGTAATCCAGTAAGTTTAACAAGTTCAGTGTAATCTTCACTCTTCGGCCACTGGCAGCGTAAGAAATGCTGCTTCAACACATTTAACTGCTCCTTGGTCTTTCTCGGCCGCCCAGCAGGTGTGAGGGTATGGGATGTAGAAGAGGAAGCCCCTGAGATGCATGAAGGAGTTTCTGAGGAACTGGCTTTGGATGAGTGGGCTGACTTCTTTGAAGTGCTGATGCTCTTTGAAACCAGTTTTTCGGGCGAGGCAGTCGGTGGTGGACTGACTGAGGGTGAAGAACAGGGGTTAGCCTTTAAAGTACTTGACGGCTCCTGCAGCGGCTCCTCCTCCGTCTTACAAATCTTGGTCAGTTGCAAGGGTTCGTCGTTTTGTTCTTCTTCCTTAAAAGTGTCACCATCACCAGAGAGATCCTCAACAACCTCATAACCATCAGCATCAGCAGCTTTTCCCCCAAAGGCTTCAAGACTGTTTGATAAAAAGGTCTGAAAGAAATGGGAATTTTTGACCCCATTACTACGAGCTCCTTCAGAACCCTTGACCCCATTTAGTTGACGAGTCTTTTGAGTAGTAAGTGAAAGAGGCTGAGTTTGTTGTTGTTGTTGTTGTTGTTGTTGTTGTTGGTCATGTTTACCTCCAGTTGCAGTGTGTTGAGAATAGTTTTGGGCAGCAGCCAAGCTTCCTCGGCCAACCCTGAGCTGGTACCGACTGTCACTGAACCATTTACGAATGTCATTACGGGTCAGCCCTGTTTCTTCCTGCAGACGTCTAAGCTCTGCCTCTGCTGGCCAGTTCTCTCTTAGAAAGCTCTTTCTAAGTGCAGCAAGCTGAACCTTAGACTTCTTGTAGCGCCCATGACGGTGCTGTTGTGTAGATGACTCTGAAAGGTCAAGGGTGACCTCCGCTGCTGGACTTGCTGTTGTGTCGGCTGGTGGGCGGTAGAAGTATGAATCCTGAGGAGGTGGGAGGGTCGAACTGAAACAGGGAGTTTTGGGTTTGGCTGGTTTGTTGGTATCTGGTGATGGACATTTTGTTTTCTTTATCGGTGGTGTGAAGGTAGGGACCACCCCCTCTGATTCATCACAGTCATTATCAATGATTACCAACTCGTCGTAACTTTTCACTTTGGCATCATTTGTTTCATTTGAGTCATCATAAAGCTCAGGCACGGCCAGCTTCCGCCGTGTCTCTTCTATCTCTTCTGATGACCAGCTGATGCCATATTTAATTCTCTGCACCATAAACCACACCTTAACTTTGTCCAGGGGCAAGGCACATAACCGAGCCAAAGCACTAACCTCACGGGAGGAGGGGTATGGAAACAAGTTGAAGGCTTGGACTAGCTCTGGAATTGTGTCAAGTTCACGGGTTTGATCAGATTGTGTCCATACCAGTTTCAGCCCTTCTGACACTAGTGGCAGGCACACAACCGAGTTGTGGTTAGTAGTAAAACTTGGTACACCACTTCCATTGCTTTCTGATCCGCTGCTAGAGCGGGACAAATCCTTGGATGAGCATTTGCTTTCCAGCTTTCCTTCAAAGTGCGTTGTCAGTACTTTTCCTTCAAAGGACTCCTTCTTTCCAACGTGAAGTCCATTTCTTCCGTTATGTTCATTGTAGGTCGCCATCTGGGATAACGGAGCACTTTTTCCTACAAAGAAACAAATGGGGTGAATTAGTTGTTGATGACCAAACATGGCCGTCAAAATAACATTTTGAAAATTTTGTTCCTTTTATGTACATTTCAGAGTGCACACTAGGATGTTTTGGGCACTTTTTGCTCTTATTCATTCTCAGAGTCAATTATCCGACAGCTGTTTCCCTTCCCCCCGCAACTTCACACTTCTAATTCAAAACTCTCAATGAAACTCGTCGTATACTCGGTCCAGACTAGGATCCCCTCCCCCAAGTGACTGACTTTTGTTTTGTGAGTGTGTGCGTGTGTGTGTGTGTGAGAGAGAGAGAGAGAGCGAGAGAGAGAGAGAGAGAGTAAGGGGGTGGCAAGGGGGCCTGTCGCAAAGGGTGGTAGCGTGGGGAATGGGGTTCTATGAAATCCATCACAGCCTACTTTCTCACCCTTTTCCAGGAAGGCTTTGTTCCACCTCCAACTTTTCAGTACCCTCAAGTGTAGCTCAAGTGTATCCCCAGCACAAAGACCAATACAAGAAATACCTGGATAAGGAGAAAATGAGTTGATTTAACCATGTTCAAGTCCGACGGTATCACTTTAAACGCACTGCAAACAAAGTAGTCCTCAGAGACAATTGGGAATTTTTCAAAGAGAAAAAAATACACCTAATCGATTTAAATACGAACTTGTTGATAAGCAACAGGTGTTAGGTCAGTACTCCAACGTCACTCATGAAGTATCAATGTGATCAATATGAGTAATTAATTGTAATCCAGATAAACCAACGGTTTTCTTTTTGCCATTACTTCATGTATTTCATGGGGTCCGTCTCCCTTCATTACTACAGTATCGGAGAGCATTAATTAATTAAACACAAATTAAAAGTCAGAAGGTGTTTAGATGCATAAGAAAATTGTTTAACTCGATCAGCTGAAAAAGTGAGCTACATTACCATTGATTTAGGGTCGCATGAACCCCAAGATGTTTTTCCCGAAATAATTTTCCAAATTGGGAAATCCGGTGGCCACTCACTGCGATATATTGGAAACTAGAGTGGGGACATAATGCAGAGGTCTCCCGGTGTTTTGGTGTGTTTAACGCGCAACGAGAGTGGAAAAATATTTGTTTCGGCGATGGAAAAGCTCTAAAAGTTGCCCTGTGTGGCAGTGGCCGAGGCGGTCCAGTGTCTCCCCCTCCTTTATGGCGTACCAACTAAAACGGTTTACACTGCACAGGCGCACTTCGCCGCCAGACACGCTTGAGCGAAACACAAAAATAAACTTACCGAAAACGCCAAAGCGGCCGTAAACCGCGAATCCCCAATAAGCGCAACGTAGACCCAAAGACTCACGGAGTTTCCCGTCTCCACTCGGTGCTTTGTGGCCGAAGTTCGAAGGAAGACCGGGGGAACAATACCCGTCCGTCTGTCGGGCTGACCCTCGTCTTTTTTATCCAGCACCTCGACGGATTACGGTCAGAACACAAAGATGCCAAGCGACCAAGTTTGTCGCCGTTCGCCTGAGAGTTCGCTCCTCGTCTTAACCCTGCCGTTGAGCGGGGAAACGTCTTAATCCGTGGAATTCAGGTGCGAAATGAAGTCGCCGTTACTTGGTCCCCCCCGCTCGGTCCATCCGTTGTTGCTTTTGTTCTTAAACAGCCAAGTGTTTCCACTGTCCGGCCAGATCGAGGCGAGGCGGAGTTGAGCACCAGGAAGCCCAGAAGGCCCGACCGACTCCCGCACCGTGACGGCGGGGTGGGCGTGCCAGACTGGCAAAGCAGGCATCTCATTGGACGCAGGAGGCGCCTGTATAATTAATCCGCAGCGGTAGGCCCGGCATTCTCCTACGTCATATGCCAACAGCCCCTCCCTCCTCCCCAAAAAGGCCATCTGATATGATAACAGAAGAACACCATTTCATTAAATTGAGGGAACAGATTGATTTTATTTCCCGTGTCTTAATTGGGAAATAAACAAACCATAGACCCCACTTTGTGGCTTTTATTTTAAAAATGTCAACGTTTATACCATATCATCTTATTGCTATGAATAATATTGCTGTGACTAAAACACAATTTTTTACATCTTAATATTGGTCAGCAACTCCCGTTTTTTTCCTTCAGCATTGCCATTGCTACGTTTAAAAATTAAGACTGCCAATGAAATTAACTTTTAAACAACCAAAAAAAAAACCAAACCGCTTATTTCTCATGCTAACGTTTTGTAATAGTAGTAGTACTAGGAGACAGTCCTGTAATAGTGTATGTTGCCCGTAAACAAAAAAAATGGGATTTTAACAGTTAAATTAGCCAATCAAAAACAACAAAGTTTTCTTTGTTTTTGTTTTTTGTTTTTTAAATCAATTTAAAAAGACTGGAGAGATGTAAAGAGTTTGAGTAAACATAGCTGTACAATTTATGATAAAACATAAAAAAGAAAATTGCGCTTGACTGCAGTCGGTATTCAAAAAATATTAGAAAGATTATGAACTGTGAACAACTCTACATCTGAGGTATAAAACCAAAGTGGACATTTGTATGTTATGGATTTGATTCTAAAATTGAATTTGTGTATGGCTACAAATGTCTTTTCCATATTAAAATTGCTAACTGAAATGACAGCAGAGTGTAGTGCTGTATTCATTTCTACAATAAATATTTCTGTTGAGAAACTGACAAGAGAAATCCTTTTATTTATGAATAATACTGAACTGAAAAAAAAGTGACTCAACATTAATTCAACAGTAATGAATGGTCATTGAATGACAGTTTTTTGGACTGTTCAATCAAATAGAAAATGCAGTACTAGTCCAGGTCCATTGTGTGCATTTAATTAAAGATTATAAGATACACAATCCTTCAGTGGTTTACTTAAACTTCATGTATTGACACCAATTAGTGTCAGAAAGGAATGATAGTATGTTTAACTAAAATAGCAGCTCTTTGAAGTGGTATTGTTAGTCATCATTGTTAAGGCCACCAGAAGTGGATTTCATTCTAAACCAGGAAGACAACAAAGAGTAGAGCATGAATTTCCAATGACAGAAATTGCTGCTCAATGCCGTCACTCCTCTACTGACAACAGTTTAGAACCGGCCGCTTGCCAAGGTGAGCATGAATCGTGGCACACGTACAAATGACGGAACAAAAGCTGACATCCAGGAGAGATATGGGTTCTGAGACAGGTAGAATTTCAGGGAAGTATAATCGGCGACGCTGCGACCTAGAGAAAGACAGAAAAATTTGATTGCTTTATTTTGATGACAAGATGAATGTTTAACTTAAAATGCAGAATTTGGCCATACCGTCAATGTCTTGTAAGCCATAACGCCTTGCCAGATCACAGGTCATGAGGACTTTCCCCGTCAGCGAAATTAGATTTTTATCTTAAGAGCATAAACAGACATTTGGTTTGTCAATGAAAGGGATACTATTCAAAAAGAGAAGTAAAATAATTTCATGGGAAAAAAGCACTAACCACAGTGGGCAGATTTAGTCTGTGCATGGTGCTTAAGGCTCCATTCACAGCAACTTTGGTGATAGTGTTGAGAATGTGAAAACACTCTATAGTCTGCAGGGTTTCGCCACACTACCACACTTTGTGTGCAGCATACATCCTACAGCTGATAGGGCCTTAGTATTTTCACAGAGAATGAGAATATCACGTGTTGAAAAGATGACCCTTTTATTTGAATTCGACTTTTCCAAACCCCTAAACAGATGTATAATCCAAACATTATGCCTATTCACAACTGACGGTGCGTTTCCCTCAACATCACGTCAGTTGCTGATAAGCTTACTATCCATGTCTTGCTGCTTGATGCAGCAGAATTCTACCTTTTGCCAGGTGGACGATGCACCTTCCGCTCATTTCTGTGGTCTCTCCGTTAATGAAGACATCTCTCATCTGAGGAAAGCACAATGATTTAATTTGAGAAAAAGGAATTACAGCGAAGGAAAACTGCAGCGAATGTGCAACTGTTGTGAGTTTGAAGAGTCTACCTGGAAGCCTTCCTTCCGTGTTGCATCCTTATCCAATACAAACTGATTCACCAGCTCTGTCTGAACAGCCCCCGGCCACAGGCTGACAGAAGTTACTCCACTCTTTCTCAGTTCAAACCCCATATCTGCTGCCAGCCGATCACACTGCAATGATTAAAAAAACCAAAAACAAAACAGGATTTACACGTTGCCAATGATTGAACACTAAGACACTGCTGAGAATAATGAGCAGAAGACATACTGCAGCTTTTCCAACCCCGTAGGGCACATTGAAAAGGTATCGCAGTCCACCCATAGAGGAAATGGTGATTATCAAACCACGCCCTTGAGCCACCATCATCCGCGTCGCATAAACAGAGAAGAAATAATGGCCCCTGTCAAATAAACAATGTAAATATGTCAAGTTGTTTTCATCCACACCTTTTACAATGAGTCAAATAAAAATGACAAAAGTAAGAGGTTTTGAATTTAAAGTAAACACAAAAACAGCACAGCTTGCTTTTCCAAGATGTGCTCATGTTTGCTTTGTTGTGGAATTTAGCAGGAAACACAAGAGAATGGAATTTTCCTTACAAAAAAAACCCTCACCCAGTGCCTTCAGAACAAGTTGCATAACGTCTGATGCAAAACACTAGGAGATGTGCGTAAGGCATTAGCAGAGTGTAAACATACATACATACATACATACCTGAGGCCTGTGTTGTTGATGGAATCCCATATGGCTGGATCAACTTCCCAGAACTTTTTGCCCATGTTCTCGAAAACAGCCTTAGAAAAGAATTTAAATTGTGACACAACTGCTGTTAAGCAAAGTCATTCTCCATGACAGTTGTGTGGAACTCACATGCACTCCAGCATAGGCGTTGTTGACAAGAATGTCAAGTCTGCCATTCTGTTCACGTGTGATTCGCTCAAAAAGATCCTCAATTTCTTTCTCATTGGTAGAGTCGCAGATGACTGGCACACAGTCTCCACCCCTTTCTTTAACCTGCAATTGGACAAAACATGTTAGCTGGGCCACACAGAGACATAGAGGTGTCGCAGTATGTCGGAGCAGAAAATATTTATATTTCCACCACAATGATCATTTTCGATTGTTCCTCTGTACATTCAAAAAGGTTTGGAACTCCGTGTTTTTTTGCTCATACAGTATCTCTCTTGTCACTGAATCATTAGCTCTGTGTCTGGTGTTGGAGAAAAACTTGTTCATTTCTCTTTTCCAAAAACTTTGCATTAGTAGGGATGGGCAGCACGGCTAGGAAATGTCGGAAGCCACAAGGAAATAAAATTCCCTCTGTTTAATAAACAGGTTATTCATCTGCTGGAGTTGACCACATTGTTCTGTGTTGTTGAGAGGAGCGGATGATTCAACTCTGGGTAACAAGTGACAAACAAGACCGGTTGGTAACCACTTTTTGTGTGTGTAGCGCAAAATAAGGAGCAGCAGTGGCAGATACCCACCCAACTCTGGGGTGGCTTTTCATGGTGACAATCCTCATTTTGACAGTGATGGCACATCTTCTACATCAATCTCATAATTTGGTCCCTAATCATTTCACAACAGTGTGAGGGGTAACGACGGGGGTGTCTCTAAGCAAAATGACTCCACTGCCCGAGAGTCTGAGAAGAGATGTGTAGTGTCATATTTTCCATTGTGTTGCAACTATGCAAAGACTGTGATGACATGAAGCAGAGTGAGTTACGCCTTGGAGACTAAGGCGACGCAAGTGGAAATCAACAAGTTTTCCAACTTGACTACTGTGAACATTAATTATATAGTTTTGACTGGTTGAGCAAACCCACTGTGCTGTACATTTTTTCCATATAGGACTGTCAAGCTGTTGGTGTCACCTGGGCAGCAGTTTGTTTAAGGGTCCTTTCCTGGCGTCCTGTGATGTAGACAGTGGCTCCGGCCTCAGACAGTTGCAGAGCAATTCCTCTGCCGATACCTCTGGAGGCACCTGTGACTAAACACACCCAGCCAGACAAGGACATTTTGTCTGCAGGAGGAAACAGCAGCAAATAGACAAAGCACATGTCTTAAACGAGCAAACATTAACTAAGTAAACAAATAAATCATAACTAAATTTAACAGATGTGAAAGTTGGTCAAACATAATCCGAGGGCAAAGACTGCACATCTCTCTTTCTAGTCCAGAGTTCATTTTTGATTCACCCCTCAAGTTAGGTCGAGTCAGTGTTACTCAGCAGCAATCAGTGTGTTTATTGTAGGTATGATGTAACGGCCACTAGCAGGGCTTATTAGGTTAAAAGTAGTGATATGAAAAGGTATGAACTTTGCCCTGAGTAATTCATTGTTAAGCAAAATTTCAAATACATACATACAATTGAATTTTTTTTATTTATTTTTTTTTTTAAATTGAACAGTTTAAAATGTTAATACCAGACTTTTGCTGCATGATCAAACTAGTGCAACACAAATGCAAAAAAACAGGTTTGGGATTTTTCTACTAAAACAAATTAACACTTTTAACGCTCATGCTACTGAAAATATTACTTTTAATACTTTTTAAATTAGACCAAATATATAAATATATGAACGATCATTTATGATATGATGATTAATCAATTGCAGGTCAATGTTTATATTTTAATGCGTATTATTGTTTTTGCACAACAGTTACATATGCATAACACCCAGTTGCATAACCCCTGATACCTTGTTCCGTGACGGCGTCTCGATGATCTGCTTTACTGGGTCAACGTAGTTCGTCGTCGGCAACTTCAAGGAGTCGTTACCAGGTGAACAGGTACTCACAACGTGCGTGTTCCTACGTCTCTGACAAAAATAATGTCTGTGCGGAACGCGACCTTTTCTCACCATTTCAGAACGCCCTGTTTGAACCAAGGCCCGCCCTCCTCTCAGCCTAATTGGTTGCTTTCGTTGGGCGTGGCTAACAACAGCCTTCTGGCGCTGGCCCGCCACTCCATTCGAGGCGACGACCTTCCAACCCTCTGATTGGCTCCTTTCGTTGGGCGATGCCAACGTTCACAAACTGAGAGAGAGAGTCCCCTTTGGGTATCAGTGGTGGCTGTCGAACAAATATTAGACGCAATGTTCACATTGTTTATTTCGGTTTTGTATCTGGCCCTCGAGTTCCTGCCATGCCTCCCGCCTCCCCGGTCTCTGTCCTCCTCCAGAGCCGCTCCTGGCTGCGGGAGCATACCAACCCACTGGAACAACCCGCGACAGGACCAGCAGAACAGTTCCTTTGTTTAACAGGCTAACGTAGCAATCGCCCAGTACCCCCCCCCCCCCCCCTTCTAATTTTTCTAGAAGAAATGTTTTGTTATTTTTGTGACAAGAACCAGTCCCAACACAATTGACCACGTTCATTGAGCTGCCGGAGGTGTTATTCTAAAAATACACGCATGGTGGTGCTGTTGTGTTGCGAGGCTTCAAAGACTGGGCTGTGCGCAGTAGTGAGAATGACCCTTGGTGTCAGTCTGTCCTTTGTATTTGACTTTTGGAATTGGTAGTTATGATAGGAAAGCTTTAAGTAGTAACAATTACTCTAAATAACTCTAAACCTAAAATAAATAGACAGTAACACTTAATAATTCCATATACAACAACCAAAATTTAAAGGGGAAAAAACGCTTCAGTAGCATTTTTTAAGACCTACTCAAAGATGCAGTGATGAAAATACAAAATTGCAATGCATGGACCTCACAGTAAAACAACAAATCAGCTTTAAAAAACAAAAAATATGAACGCTAGTACATAAGAGCTGTAATATTGCAAAGTGTTTGCAGGCTTCCTGAATATGTAGTGGCTCTTAAATAAGCCAGTTGTGTCCTAAAATATTGCACATTTCATATTGAATGCTAGATATTTCACTTCAATAAATCAATCAACTTTTATTTGTACAGCGCTAAATCACATCCAAAGACGTCTCAAAGCGCTTTGTACGATCAGAGAAAAGGGAACCAACTGGGCCCCCAGAGCAAGCAAAGTGTGACAGTGGCCAGGAAAAACTCCCCTGTGGGAAGAAACCTAGAGCAGATCCGGACTTCAGAGGGCCGTCATCTGCATATGACTAGTTGGGATGAGAAGGAAATACAAAAATTGTAGAGCGAGAGATAGAAGTAGCCAGTGGCAGACAGGCCAGAGTGAGTTGCAGGGTTAAAGCTCTCACAATAAACAGTAGATGCAGATATAAAAGAATGAATAATTAAAATATGTATATAAGTGGATGTTTTTGTATCATAAACATCAAAACATTCTAGAATCTAGATCGGCCCAAATGCTGAGTGGTGGGTTGGTACAGCCGCTGTCCATCTAGAGCGTGTAAGTCTGTGTTTGTGGTCCATGTAGAATGCGCTTGTTTATGTTTTGGAGGGCAGGAGTCCATAATGGTCCATGATCTGCCATGAAATCCAGTCCTCGTCCTGATCCTGGTGGCTAAGTTGAAGCGGTGGCGCCAAGACTCCCAGGACCGCACTCTCCAGCTCCGGGCGTCGTGGTCTTCACCTGCCGGAGACACACAGAGACTGCGGCAGTATCATGCAAATAATCGGTACTATAGGTGGAGAGGAAAAAGCGCTAGAAGCTCCACCTGCACAGAGCGACAATCCCTTTAACGGGAGAGAAAGATCTCCCTCAGCGGTCTAGGCCTACAGCAGTATAACTGACAATGGGTGGATACTAACTGTAAGCTTTATGGAAGAGGAAGGTCTTAAGTCTACTCTTCAATAAACTAACGGTGTCTGCCCCCCGCACCGAGGCTGGAAGATGGTTCCAAAGTAAGGGAGCCAAAAAGCTAAAACTCCTACCCCCTGATCTAATTTTAGAGACTTTACGAGCCACCAAAAGTCCAGAATCCTCAGAGCGAAGGGCTCTTGGAGGATGATAAGGTTCAATAAGTTCTTCAATGTAGGAAGGACCCTGAGAGTGAAGAGCTTTGTAAGTTATTAGCAAGATCTTATATTCAATTCTAGTTCTAATTGGAAGCCAATGTAAAGATGCTAAAACTGGTGTAATGTGCGGCCTCCTCCGAGTTCCAGTTAGTAGACGTGCAGCAGCATTCTGTGTCATTTATAAGGTCCTAAAGGAAGATTTTGGGCACCCTGATAATATGGAATTACAGTAATGTAGCCTAGAAGTAACAAAAGCATGAATTATTTTTTTCTGCACCTTTGAAAGACAAGAAATTTCTAATTTTAGCAATATTTCTTAAATGGAGAAAAGCTGTCCTTGCTACGTTCTGAATATGGGAGTTGAATGTCAAGTCCTGATCGAAAATGACTCCAAGGTTTCTTACGGCGTCATTTCAGGCAAAAGTGGTATTGTTTAAGCTAATGTGACCATTGCAAATTTTGTCTCTAAGCTCCCTTGGGCCGACAATAATAACCTCAGCACTTGAATCGTGTATTGTATTGTTCATGAGTCTGGTGGCAGAAACTCTCATTTTACCCCACTGTCCTGTCCCTCAGACTGCTGACCGTGTGAGTTGAGTCCCTGATCATATCGACTATCATAAGGGGGGAAAAAACAAAGACATTTGAACTGAGGTAATATATCTGTATTGGCAGGAATTGACATTTTCTTGAAGTTAACATATTTATTTTCTGTCTGCTCCTGATTCTGGTATTTCATCACAACAAGGTCCAATATTGAGAAATTGTTTGCACAGTCAGCTCATCATATCATTCTTGCTGGAACAAACATTGTGCAAACATAAAAAAGAAAACAAATAAAATCAAACAGATGAGAGGCTGACTCAACATTACACAGAATGAAGAGTGCCAGGTCCAAGGTTAAATAGTGACTTTGTGTAGCGAGAGCTGATCTAACCTGATCACACGCCAGATCTCCAGAGAAGGAATGTTTTCTCAATCCTGAAGTTTTTATCCATCTATTTACATCCTGGACATTTATTAATTTAAATAAAACATTTTACATTTAAATGTAAATGTTACTTAAATGGCCCTGCGATGAACTGGCGACTTGTCCAGGGTGTCACCCTGCCTTCGCCCTCACCCCAGCTGGGAGAGGCTCCAGCAGACCCCCGTGACATTGAGCTCAGGAAGAAACAGGTATGGAAAATGAATGAATGAAGGTTACTTAAATGTTTATTTAGCATCCAGTTATGTGCTTAGTTATTATTTGTTTGGTCCTCCCTTTCCCGGTACCAACTCTGCCCCCGCAAATTGATCCATGGCTGGATTCCAAATCATTGGCTATTTAGAAGACACCAACAGTGCTTGTGCAGCACAAGACAAGCGGAGCAATGGCTTCGTCTTGGGACTTAATTTGGGTTGCCCTCCTCTTCGCCTGCTGCTTCAAATCCTCTGACCACAGATTACAGGGTAAGGGACCGTAATTCATTTACATGGTTTACATTCAATGGATTAAAGTCACGATGCTTTACAAAAACAGTCAATCTTGATTAGTCTGTTCTCAGTCCATCAGGTTGCGCCACCAAACGTCAACATTTCCCTTGTGGATCAAACAGTGAGTTGGGCATTAATAGAAAATTATTAATATTGTTAATAGACACTTTCTTTCACGACTGCTGTTCGTATGTTGACAAGATTTTTTCTGAACCCAGAATGTGGACCCAAATGTTTCAAACAATTTATGAATTTTGGTTTTCTGCCCTCAGATAAATGCAGGTGAAACATGTACTGGTGAGTCAATTTTTCTACTACCAACAAATAATAACAGGTGCACTGTTCGCAGTGATTGGTCAATTGCATTTGTTTAGCACTGCGGTGGCTGCTGCTGCTCCTCCAAAGAGAGAAAACTAAAAATCCACACCATACAGCACTGACACACATTTTTATTTTTCCATGCTGGGTTAACAACACTGCCTTCTCAGTCATGCAGGAGCAGTTAATACTGATGGCCAAACAGCTCCGGGAGGCAGCCTCTCAAAACCAGCAGCGTGGTAAGTTCTCAGCCATCTCGGACTGTGTGGCGTGGTTCAGTAGGGTTCTTGGACTCTGGCCCTGTTGTTACAACTCAACATCTCTAACAGATAATAACGCCCTGGGATTGAGGAGAGAGGTCAGCCAGCTGAGAGCGCAGCTTGCTACATGCAGTGCGGCGGCTTCAGCTATCACTGGCTGTAAGCATCCAAGCGCGCCATCACTCTCTATGCTGATGACACTCTGCAAAAAAACAAAACATGTTGAGTCATGTCTTGAATCCCCTCCACAGCCTATCATACCCAGTTACAAGGCAAGATGTCTCAGCTCCTGAACATGCTTGACAGTGACGCTTCTAATGGTGAGTCCACCTAAACAAGGATCCCTATGCCACTCCTTTTGCCTTGTCACATTCTGTGTGACGCTTGTTGGTCAAATGTGGGTGTTTTTGTCCAGTTCTAAAGGCCATCGGACTCACCAGAGAAGTGAACACATTACAAAAGAAGCTGAATCATGCTGCTAATTCTACCAATGTCGCCATCGATGTTACAGGTATGGGATGTTTTACTGTCATTGAGGCGGGGCATATCATATTGGCAGACATTTGCGCATATCGTAATATACAATACTGCTGTAAAAGACAGGCATAGTTTGCCAAAAATATGTATTTAATGTCTTATGCTATTTTTCATTTTCTGGTTTCTATCTCGGAACATCCATGCAGAGTTCATGCTCTTTGCAAGTAGGAGGTGTATTAGTTTTGGGAATCTGCATAATTTCTGTATTTTACCATATTGGGGTTTAAAAAAATCATTAGTTTTACATGTATTATTTTTTAATATTGTAAATCCAGTTTCTTGATACTTTGTAATTCCTGCGATGATTTTGTGTTCAGAAATTTGAATTGTTTCCACACAAACGTATGCATTTTGTATGTTGACTTGACTATACTTGCAGCACTGGAGGGAGAGCTGGAAAAACAGCGTGTCAAGTTGAATCGAGCGTTGCTAGAAATTGATGGCACTCTGCAGAACTCATCACTCAGTAAGAGCCTGGTTGTTCCTATTCACAGGGGGGAGCTGTGGGCAAAAAGAAAAAAATCTCCTATGGTGTGTGTCCAGTTCTTCAGGTCATCTTGCTACAGAATCAGATCTGGGATTTGGAACAGCAGAAACAGCGTGGAGACAACAGTCCGCAACTTGACAAGAGCATTTGGGGTAATAAGGCCCCACATCACTGAGTGACTGACTTGTCAACAATAGAGGCACAGTGTGAACTATAAGACAATGAGCAACATATTCCTCACTCATCAAAAAATGACTGTGGTCTCCTCAGCTCAGCAAGCCCAGTTGGACGAGCTGCTCATTCAGCTGCGGGTCCATCGAGACATGACTTCCATCAGTTAGTAATCTTTCTATCCATCAGTGATTTTCTCTGTATGTATAAAAGTGAAATGTTGGGGAAACTTAACACTCACATATTGTTGAACACACACTGCTTCCAGTGCTACAGCTGGTATCCGTGCAGTCTAAGATAGCCATGACACAGCGGCTCATTGAAGTCCACATCGAGGAGTCCAGAGCTAAAAAAAACAGTGAGCCACTTCCGACCTCAACTTCTTGTGTGACTTATGTGATGCCTTTTATGTCACTGTGGTTTAATTTTGATGTTCTCATCAGCTTATCAGAGGCAATGGATGCAATTGGCTGAGCTCCTGAAAAAGAAGATATTACAGCTGAGCCGCGACGAAAACAACAAAGAACTCAGTGAGCATGCAACTCAGCAGAATGCAGATGTTGCCCCCTGTTTGGTTTCGCCCGTGGTTTGACCTCCTCTGTTTTTTCCTCAGCAATGGAGATTATGGACCTGCAGATGGAGGTTCAACGTCTCAGAGAGTTAATGTCCGGGACCAAAACTGACATTGATACCCGACTCAGAGGTGAAAAGTCAAAAATGTCATGTCAGCCCCCACCCCCTGTTTTTAACCGCACCCTCCATTTTCAGAGCTTAGAAGTACATTAGAGGAGCTGAAAAAACTGCAACAGAACCTGCAGGGACAGCTTGAGGAAGAAGAGTACGGCCAGGCGCAGCTGCGTGAGTGCAAGACAATTATGCACAGTTTTGAAATAATATATGCCAAAACAAACAGCACATGTAAAAGCACAAACCAAAACACCCTGAAAGCCTCTTTTACTTCAACCAGTGATAAAGATCATCAACATCATGAAGGAGGTGAGAGAGCTGGACGTCAGTGAGCAGGACCATGTGACGAGTCAAGCCAACAGTTAGTCCTCCTCCTCTCTTTTGTCTGTTGCAATCGATCACCCAAAACAACATGCTTTGAGAAGATCTCTGATTCTTTATCTTGTTTTTTGTTTTTTTTGTTTTTTTTGATGTTGTTTTTTTAATTGACACCAGCTCTTCAGAATCTTCTTCAAGCCAAAGAGCAGGAGTACGCCAAAGCCCAGACTGAAATAAACGGTAAGTTTGCTGCCTTCTGATGGACAGAGCTGGATGACTCATCTAGATGATGGTTTTCCAAGTCTTGGCTGTCTCTACGTAAATTACAGAGTTCAAGAGGAAACTGAGATTCAGAGTTGTAACAGGCCCCGAGGCTGAAGAAAATCTCATCCGTAAGTCATGAGCACTCTCCAGGAAACCGTTCTTTGGCTCGTGTCGTGCTGTGAGGATGTGGTTCATGTTTTTTCTCTTACCAGAGGCGAAGACTGACTTTGAACAAGAGATTGCCAGGCTGAACACAACCGGGGACAATGAAGTTGCACTCGGTCTGCCACCCTCACAGCACAATTCCTCCCATTCGTCTGAGATTGTTTGTATGAATATTGAACATGCAGTGGTGTTTGTCTGCTTTAGTTCTGACTCTGATAAAACTGCAAAATGAGCTGAAGGCCCTGCAAGAGCTTATCATCCTCACTGACAACCCAAAGAGGCTCTCAGGTGATGAAATTTAGTTGTCGCAGATTTTGTTTTTTGTTTTTTCAAATGCAGTGTTTCGTCTAGTGCTGTAATATATCAATCTGCTGCTCACTGCTCCTCTCTGTCTGCATGCAGAGCTGCTGAACTTGTTGGAGGCAAAGAAAAATGAATTAAATTCAAAGACTGAAGAGCTAGAGCGATCTGCTACATACCACAAACCAAGTGAGTGTGTTTGATGCGCGCTCATCATTTTTCAGTATCTTCCAGTGGATTAACTGAGCACAAAATATCATCAAAAAAACACCCTCAGGTTTCAGAAGACTTTGCAAACACCTGGTCGCAGGTGCTGTAACCTGGTAGAGGCATTTGTGTCCTTTGTGACATCACAAAGGGGTTAAATTCCAAAAGAAATTCCAGAAATTGGACAACTCTGGATCAGTGCCGAACAGTGATCCCGTAAGCAGTGTGTACGAGCTGTTACCATGTTGCTGACTGATCAAATGTTCAAAAAGGATTTAATGCATAAGTTGCATTTGTTAACCAATCTTTGCACATGGACTACTTTCAGTTTTAAGAGTCATCGAGCTGCAGCGTAAAATCTGGAACCTTCATGATAAAGGCAGCAATGAGACCAATGTCAAGCAGGGCAAAGGTTTGTATTTGTTTAAAAACCCACATTCATAAAAGAGCTTATTGACTTCAGGTGTGTTGAGTTGAATCACTTATATGGTTTTAGGCTTTTTATTTCATTTTCAGCTTTTATAACTAATTTTATGTCCTCATGGATTCCAGTTTGTCTTTTTCATAAGTGCTATTTATACTATAAATCAAATGCTCAGGATTTTTTTTTTTGCTTTGCATCTTTGGACAGATGAATAAATTCATATTTTTTTCTTTTCTACTCTTTCCAGAGCTGCAGAACAGGGTGAACAGCATTCTCAGTGAGATAGGTTCTGGTGGAAACACACAAACAAGTCAGTTTGACAGTGACGAAACACTATGGATGCAATAATGCCAATAATATATTTCACTCAAACAAAATTTGCTTGATATCTTCTCTGTGTCCATGCGCTCCAGTCCTGAGATTATTAAACCTGCATAGTCAGATTGAGGGTTTGCAGCAACAGCTATCAGACTTGAGCATGTTGCAACCCACTCAGCAGAACGGTATGTTTACTAATATAGACTTCATACTTTTTTTCAACAGGTTGTGCAAGTTGTGTTTATCGTGATGCAATATTTTGATTTGTGTCAGTCCTTAGAAATATTCTTATGTTGAAAAAAAGAGAGCTCCAGACGTTTATTGAGGAGTTGAAGGCGAGGAATCCAACTAATGCCCAGAATGGTAAATTCCAATGCACACAAGCTGACGCCACTCACTGTAACAAATTAGTCTGAAATGTGTGTTACACATTATCACACTATCTCTCACAGTTCTTACCGTTACCAATCTGCACAACCAACTCAGAAACCTGCAACAGGAACAACAGACTGGTCACAGGACACCATCTTCTGTTGTCGCAGGTGAAGATCTGCTGTTTTCTGTCTCATAACTGCTCTCTTGACACTGTGTATGCTCGCCTGTTGACGCTGTCACCTTTTCCAGAGCTCAGGATGCAGTTGAAGGCCAAAGAAAGGGAGCTTGCGCAGGATCAAGCTCGGATCACGGGTGAGCTGGGAACTCCTTTTTGTGACACTGCTTTGGTTGGTTTGTTGTGGAGGAAAGACAGGCGAGTGATTTGACTTTTGGAATCAGCTCTTCAGAATCTGCTTGAGGAGAAGGAGAGCAAGTGCAACACTAGTCGGACTGAGGTTGGAGGTGAGCTTCTTTAGTGATCTATGTTTCATATATAAAGTATAAAATTATATAAATATATGACATTTTTTGTTCACACATTTTTTAAGATTATTATTCAAAAGAATTACACAATTCTTGATTTCCCAGGCACTGATGCTGAGGCGCAATACCAAGGTGAGTCAGAAATAAGATTTATTTTTTCTATCTTCTTTTATTTGCATTTTAGCCAGTTGAATATAAGTTAATCTCTATGTTTGTTTCCTCAGACGTCAGGGCAGAATTCGAGCGAGCACTTGCACAATTAAGCCGCACGAGAAATGGCAAAGCAGCATCCAGTAAGTGAAGTCCAGAGGCAGCAGCATTTCCAGAACAGCCTCAGGGTGTGTCGCTGCAGTCTGGATTTAACACGAGATCTCTACCCTGAAAGGTGTTCACTCCACTGGCTTCTTTTCTGTTTAAAGGGTTGACAGATTTAACCCTGCAGGATGAGATAGTTGACCTGACACAAATGATCTCCGGAACAGCAGACCAGGACAGGATCTCAGGTAGTAGTGCTACCACAAAAAGTCTATCTGCCTTTTTCCTTGTTATCACCATTAAACACTTTTGGCCTCCTGACAGAGCTACAGAAACAATTAGAAGCAAAGAAAAAACTGCTGCACTCTGGCCAAAACAGAGCAAGTGATTTGGTCATAACCCTGCAGCTGGGTAGGTTTCACCGATGTCTGTTCATGCCTGTGTTCCCTTCTCATCCTGCACGGTTTCTCAGGCCCCTTTCAACTAACCAAGATACTTTTCTTAAGTGACAAATATTTCAAGCCTTGAGAGTCAGCTGGAAGAGCTGCAGAGGCAGGTTTCTGTCCAGCCGTCAAAAGATGGACGTAAGTGACTCAAGCAATTTCAAGTTCTCAAATTTAACAGCTAAAAAAGGAAAGATTACATGGAATTATCCTTTTGTCCCAAATTGTGTTTGAAAGAAATTGTGTGTCTTAGGGCTCACCATTGAATTTGAAAACAAGCAAAGGCAGCTGCAGACAGCTGTGAATGAGCTTAATCAGAAAAGTCATACTCATCTTCCAACCAGTAAGTGAAAAGGAGAGATAGCATCTATGTTACATAAATAAAGTAGTAAATGTCCCTCCAAAAAATGTACACTTTTTTTTTTTTTTTTTAAACTCCGCAGTCCTTCCAGTCATTCATCAGTATTTACAACTGCGACAGCTGGCTGTAGAAAGGCAGGATTCCAAATCAGATTTTGCTGCTGTCAACAGGAGTGAGTCTGGTCTCAATCTCTGACTGACATGACATGATTCATTCATTCTTCTACTGATTCATTTCTCACTGTTTCCAGGACTGCATGAACAACTCAGGACAACAGTGTTGCAGCAGCTACAGGATCAGGCTCAGATTAAGTGTCAGTTACCTGCACGCTTACCGAGGCCTCTGCCCTGAAAACCAGAACATGTTCTCAAGGGTTAAACCTGTGTTGCTGTTCTTTTCTTCCTGTCCTAGCCCTGCAGCAGCAGCTCAACCAGATAGAGACACATTGTTCCGTCATTGAGGAGGATCTTAAAGGTCATCAGAAACTCCACAACACTTTTTTTTTTTTTAATAATTTCATTTGACAGAATTACAGATATTAAGAGTTTTCTGATGTAACATTTTGTCAAAAATGTCCTGCCATTTGCCTTCCTCTTCAGGATTTTTTTTTTGTGTGTGTGTGTGTGTGTGTGTGTGTGTGTGTCAGTGATCATATTCTGATCATGCATACCCCTGAAAAAAGCTATTTGAAAAAAAAAAATCATGAAAATACAAAAATTAGAAAGTAAGACATTTCAGATAGTTTCATTTTGTAGTTTTGTCTTGTCCATCCAGGTATACAGACGAACCTGGATGACAAAATGAAGGAGCTGCAATCCAAATCTGACAGTGTAACCACGCTCGGTGGGTGATGGTCCTCTGTCACTAGCAACTGACTCAAAAAAGCAACAAAAGTATTGACCGATAATGAAAATGTCCTTACTTTCAGCTGTCCAAGTTTCCACTTTGAGCCTGCAAGTTGAGGAGCTCAACAGGCAAGTCGAGGACTCTACTTCTGAAGCCACCATAAAAGGTATGTTCACTTTTCATGTCTGTACAAGTTCTCAGTCATCCAGGTCATTTTAATGTAGAAAGACTTCTTTATGGGTTGTAGCCTTTCGGATGAGAAGCAAAACATCTACAAGGTCAGAAGAACAAGTCCAGTGGCCCTAACTTAACCCTTCTACTTTGTTCACTTTTTATGACCCCAGGAATATTTCATGCTTGCTGAGGAAGCTCTAAAAGACCAAGCGATTGGTGTGAAACATTAAAAGGTTTATTTTAAACTAAGTCTGATGCTGCTTTCTCCATCAGACCTTCTAGTTTTGGCCCCTTTCCAAACATGCTGATGCAAGGGGTAGCAAGCAAAGGGCTACAAATGCTGTTTTCTAGTAATGTAGAGGGACATTTACATAGTTAATTTCGTGTAGCTTCTCATCTTAAGTCCATGATGAAAAGGAAAGCTGTAAAAATAGGTAAACATTCGGTTTTTAATAAGACTGCGAATGATACACCACATTTCTCCAGAAGAGGGAGCCCGTGGCTGACCCTTTATCCTCCTCCAAAGAGTATTACAAAAAACATTTCAACATCCATCCATCCATTTTCCATACCCGCTTAGTCCCGAGCTCAGGGTCACGGGGGTCTGCTGGAGCCTATCCCAGCTGTCTTAGGGCGAAGGCAGGGGACACCCTGGACAAGTCGCCAGTTCATCGCAGGGCACATTTCAACATAACATATATATTAACTGTTAGTTAGCCGAAAAAAATATCCATGTACAAAATATTATTTTTGTTGTTTAATTTTTTTTTTTTTTTTTTACAGATCTTGAGGGAATCATCAAGATAAAGAATGCTGAGCTGGCCAACAGGACGGAGGAGCTGAAGGCGAGAAGCTCTCAGGCTGGGACATGTGAGTAGAAGCTTCGGCAATCTGAAATCACAAATACAAGTTTGGGAGTTTATTCGGAATCTTCATCTCCAACTTCTCCAACTTCCACCCCAGTTCTGAGGATTGTTTCAGTACAACTGGAGATCAATAAGCAGGCGAGCGTGGCTCAAAGTGAAAAAGATTACGGCAACATTTCAGGTGTGTGACAGCTAATTTGCAACGTCATGTTGAGTAAACTGAAAATCACTGAGTCAAATGTGTGGCGCCATCAGCTCTGCAGGAACACCTGAAGAGCCTGGTGGCCGGAATTCAGGACGAAAGTAATGAAAACACCAAACTGGGTGAGTCACAGCTATCAAGGTGGTGAGATGAGAGGACTCCAATGTTGCTGGACACAGGAGATTAATTTAATGCCAACTTTTTTATTTCTTTTTTTTTGTCAGTGTTTAAAATTATGGCTCATCAGGATGAAATAGTGAGACTAAGGAAGCAGGAGCAGAGTCAGACATGGGCCAAACTGGAGAAAATCGAAGGTGAGAAGCTGTCAATGCAAGTCCAATGTGTGGAAAATAACTTTTTTTTTCTTTTTTTTTTAAGTCAAAAAAAAAAACAACAACTCCTAAATGATACAGAGAATGGAAAACAGTAAGGCAATAGTTGTGTGTTTGGGAAGGTCTGGAGAATGAACTGGTGGACATCAGAGGTCAGATTAAAGAGAAGATGCTGCTGCTGGACTCCAGTGACACTAGGATCACCAACTTGTGTAAGGTTTCTGCTTGCTCGGCGGAGAGGCATAGTCATCATGTTGGGTCCAACTAAAACTTATGGCAGATTGGTTTTGCTCTCAGCCGCTCAGATAATGGCACTTCACCAGCAAATCAAACCACTGGAGGACGAGATATCTTTCCTCCAAGAGGCCAATGCCAACAACACCAGAGGTGATGAAGTGAGAGCGTCCTAAGGTGGAAACAGACACAGATCCTAAATCACTTTGTCCCACATCTTTTTTCAGATCTGGAGTTGAGGCTGGGTCTGTCAAAGACACAACTGCAAGATAGTCAGATTCAACTTCAGGAAGTGGACGAGAAGAATTTTAACTTGAGTAAGAGGGTTTTTATTGTTTCACTTTTTTATCCCCCAAGATGGGAGAGTAATGTTGCTGTTGTTTCTCTGCCAGTCAAGGAGATCACTGATCTGAGGAAGAAACTGAAGACGGCCCGGGAAGAAGGAAACAACGCTGAGAGTCAAAAAATCTGGGGTTTGTCAGCAACTTGCGTCCCATGTCACTCATTTCTTCATTTGATAACAAAAAGGATAAATACTAAAAAAGCAGTATGTCTCTCATTCTTCTCTCCAGCTCTGGAACAAACCATAGCGACACAGCAGAGAGAGAACAGGAGGCTTGAAAATATGAACGCAGGTCTGAACTGAGCTCACGCACCCACCATAAACACGACACTAAGTGAATGGAGATGAGAAAGATGGTTAACGAAAGAGATCTTTAGCATGTTTTTTGGACGTCAGGAGATCAGAAACTCCCTGTCACTCCCACAGGTTGCTTGGCAACTTCCAAGTAATGACAGAAATCCTGGAAGTGTTTTTAAAAGAGGGATTCTTGCATATAAACCCCTCTCAGCTGGTTTCTGATCCCTGTGTTAATCTAATATATCTACATATTGGATCTTCTCATCCTCTACTCAAGAACACTCGTGTAAGTCATCCATGTCATTTTGAACCCCTGTCAGACCTGAGGCGAGAGCTGACACTGTGCTCCACACCTGAGAGCGGCAACTGTGAAGGTGAGCTCCACACTCCACACCATGGTGCCCTAGAATTGGTGCAACGGTCCCAAAAGCCCCTGACGCAAGTCTGTGCGCTGAACGTTTCGTCCGACAGAAGTTAATGGACAACTGCAACAGTGCAACAACGATGCCGACCGCCTGATGGCGCAGCTGCAGGAGATTGACGTCAGGATGAGACAGCTGACTGAGGAACTGGAGGAAAAGTCCAGGGATTATGAAACGCTCCAGAACGCACACCAGAGTATGTTCCACACTGGAGAAGTTCCCTCACATTCACCTCTGTGGTATGCAACCATTTCGGTTTTTGCAAATGCCGACGACATTCAATTAATGACGCTATCTCCGTGCCAGGGCTGCAACAGGAGACGGAGAAGCTGGAAGAATTTGTTCAAGGTAACTGTTCTGCTAAGTCTGAGCTGTGAACATGCGTTGGCACACTCTGAAGTGTAATGAGTGGTTTTTCTTTCCTCCCAGATCTCCAGAAGAAAGTGAAAGTGGACGAGGACGCCCCCCAAGCCAGTGAGTCAGAAAAACATTTTCTCTTGCCTCTGCTAAGACCTTTGTTTGTTTTTTTGTTGTTTTTTTACCGTTTCAATTAATGATATAAACTCAGTTTAACTTGTACTGTTTTTTTCTCTTTTCAAGACAAAATACTCTTTGATCCCAACACTGCAAATGCAAGGCTGGCTATTTCTGCACGGAACACAGAGGTGACCCTCAGAAGGATACCACAGGCTGTTGCCAACAATCCGGGTCGCTTTGATGTTCTTCTGGCCGTGCTGGGAAAGGATGGTTACTCGTCGGGTTGCCGCTACTGGGAGGTTTTCGTTGGTGACAAGCCTTGCTACCACTTGGGAATGGTCAGTGAATCTGCTCAGCGGAAGGGACAAAATCGAGTCTCTCCAGGCACAGGCTTCTGGACTATAATTCTGAACAGACAGGGCCAGTACTCTGCCATAGACAGGCAACGTGTTCTATTATCACTTCAGACGCGACCTATGACACTAGGCATTTTACTCAACTACAGAAAGGGTCAAATCTCTTTTTATGATGCCAATGCCAGAGTCCACATCTACACCTTCACAAATGCTGAACCTTTCACAGGCATGATCTATCCGTTTGTCAGTTTCTGTGCTGAGAATGTTGAAAACCCCACTCCCATCATGCTCATCACGCCCGGATCCTTGGACTGGTTAACATAAAAGAACAGGGAAAATTACCCTTTGTCCTCTGTGTTAAAGCAGGCATGATGTTCTAGATGAATTCTGGACCGCAGAATTCTGATCGTGCATGAAGAAATTACTCAGTCTTGATCCAGTAAAAGAATGAACAAAACTGCTTATTTGTGTGTTTTACATCAAGTCAATATGACAATAGTTCCAGATAATTTAATACTAGGAATCAGTTCAAAAAATAGGCCGTTTCAGTTTTGTTTTTTTTGTTCCAAAGGTTCATTTAGAGTCCATGTCCTATGTAAAAGAAAAAAAGGTCTGCGGTGTAAACAAAATGCACAAATAAACATACATCTAAATGCTGATGGTATGTATAAATCAGCCTTGCACAAAAATGGGAAACAGAAGACTTGTTAAAATTACATGAACAAATCCCTCACTGTTTCACAAACAGGACACTTGTTCCCCAGAGGCAGTGTTCTTAACATTTGCCTTTGAATCACACCACGAACACTACTTCAGTCTCTTCTGGCTGTGCCCGCTACACTCCTGTAAAAGTGAGCTACAAAGCCTGGGTCCCGTTCCTCCAGCATGTGCAGGAAGTGATTCCTCTCCTCCTCACACCAGGACTCAAACCACTGGGTCCACAGACGCAGCTGGCACTCGAAGATGTTCGGTAGCTTGTCCTTAACCTGAGCCAGACAAAAAAAGAAAATAAAAAGACAACTTAGAATTTCGAGTGACAAACAACACTAGACGTGCGTGACTGAAGGTGAGCAGGTGAAATTGCGCGAGGAGGCACCTGGAGAGTGCTCAGTGAATCCAGAAGGGTGCACACTTTCCCCGGCACTGCTTTCCCGAGGAGGTCCTGCAAGAAGCGCTCCTTCTGTGCGAGGCTCCAGCCCTGGAACCAGCTCAGGACGCACCGCTGCTCCTGGAGGCTCACATAGGAGATGGGCTCTGGGTCTCTCATCTGCGCTGTACTAGAAGACGAGCAGGTGAGATTCTCCAAGCTGGGGGGGCTGCTTAAACCTCTGGGAGCCGGTGGAAAGTCCCCTGGACCGGGAGCGGAGCACCCGGCGCTTAGCGGTCCCCCTGTTGGTGCTCTGAAGCCGGAGCTGAGGCTGCTACACAGGACGTCTGAGGCAGTGAAACTGTGGCTATCAGCGGCCAGCTGTTGCTTCTGGTCGGAGTCCAGGCGGACATGATTGAACCACGCCATTATTTGAAATTAAAGAGAAAAGTTCTACCAGACTCAGAAGAGCCACCTACTCATCTGCTGAGGCGATGCTAGTTGAGGGTGACGTTTGCGTTCAGCTTAGCTCGCTTCCCGCCGCTTGACGTAGGCAGAACACCACGTCTACACAAAAAACTGAGCTTTTAAAACAAGTGTATGTCACTATCCATTTTCATATTAATTCGCCGCAATGCTGTTGGCAAGTCGGGCGACGTTTCTGCAGCATCATCCAGCAAATCCCTCTAAAACATACACAGGAAGTGAGGGAGGATGACTAGCCTGGTTATGGTCACGATCAAGCTTGCGCAAGTTTTGCGCATACAGTATATGCCAATTTAAAAAGCGGTAAAAGAAAAGAAAAAAAACAATTTTAACACGAAATACACCAGTTTGAATATCCTCGGTGATCTAAAGGGAATTTTGTTGCGCCCTTTTAGTCTGAAAAAATGAACCGTCTTGAAACGTTTCGACTGAAAAAATGAACCGTCTTGAAACGTTTCGAGCGAGGGGAAGTCGTCGTTGATGACGCGGAGTGGAAGAAGGCGTCGCTCACCGCTTTCGAAGGGAACTGAGTAGAGGAACGGAAAATGGCGGATCTCGAAGACGTTACCCTGGACGGGAGACCGCTCCAGTCCCTTCGAGTAGCGGATTTAAAAGCCGCTCTTGAAGAGAGGGGGCTGTCGAAAAGCGGCCAAAAGAACACGCTCATTAAAAGACTCAAAGGGGTGAGTTCCATTGCGGAAAAGCTAGCCGCGGCTGCTGCGAACTAATGTGGACGACCAGACAGGCTGACGCTTTCCCGAGGGCCGTCAAGCCGAGTATCGTTACTGTGGCGCGGCGTATAGTTGTCGCGGCTCCAGTGCAGTGTTTAATTAGCATTGCATGCATTTTGCAGAACACTCTGTCTTGGTGGTGTTTTGCCTCACCAAAATAAGTCCACAACAATGAAGCTGAAAGTTCAATAAACTTGGTGACTAATATCAAAGTGTGCGTGTGTGTATGTGTGTGCGCGCGCGTGTGTGTGCCTGGCTGATGTTGTCCTGTTAGCCCAGTTAGCTCCTCCGGCTAATGCTAATACCTTAGCGCTGGCCTCGCTTGTTGCTGTGCGTATGTGTGCGCGCGCGCGTTTGCGTGTGTGTTTTGTCGCCCAGTGGTGTTTTCCCTCACTTCTCTCGGCAGGAGTTTAAACACAGATCATCAACATGACTCAAGTGCAGCCCTACTATCGCGTCTGTGTCACATCGACGCAGTGCCTGCTCGAACTGAGATTTTGTTGTGTGCCGTGTTCAAAGCAGGAATCGTGTTAAAAATTGGCACCAGTGTTAGACCCGGGAGCTAGCTTGGCTCTACGAGCAACTTTGTTTACATCGCGGCATTCAATGAACTTTGACTATTTTACAAATTTATTTCGCACTATATTTATTTTCCCCCAACGACGTACATTAATCGAAGTAAAGCAGCCGCACGTAACTGTGTTATGATACTGTTATTAGCACACAGTTTAGCCTACCGTACATGACTCCAGCAGACTTTCTTTGCAGCCTTGTCTACTAAGAGAACCTTGCTAATATCCATTCCTATTTTAACTTATGCAACTATTGGCCCCTGTGGGTTTTTTTTTTTTTTTCTTGACGTGTGTACTACCATGCACATTTTGCTTCGTTTACAGGCTCTCATGCTGGAAAATCTGCAGAGGACCTCAAGTTAGTGCACCTGAGGATAGTCCTTGTTGCCTTCTTTTTCACATTAATAAGCTTGTAGACTATTACATATTGTATTGTGAGCACAAGATTGGTTGATACATTCTCAAGCCACGTATACACGGTTGCTTTGTTGCACATTCTCTGTTTTTGTATTGAAAAAGTGTGAGGACAAATACAGAGTGACTTAAGACTATATATTTACATGCCGTGTTCATGTTACTCTATTTATTTTTTAGTGTTTTAGTAAAAATCCACTGTTAATTTTATTCTGAAAACTGCCATCATTTGTATTTTTTTCCTATTTAAACTCAACAACACTGGTCATTCCAGCTCAGCAGTATGAAAACCAACTCTGCTACAGGTTGATAGTTATGGATTGTGGGCTTGTGATGATTAACCCAAAACTGCCCTGCCATGTGAAAAATTAATTAAAAAAAATTGACAGTGATATAATCTTGCCAGAGCAAAAACTGACAACCAACCCTGTTTTTTCCTGCATCACTTTGGTTCGCAATAAATGTTTTTAAACCTTGTGTAGAAGTAGTCTAACTGGAATCCATATCTGTTTTTTAATTCTTTCTGTGTATTTTAGATTGGTGAGGAAATGAGCCAGAACAGTTTTATCCAACAATATCTGGCAAAACAACAGGAGCTTTTGAGACAGCGTCTGGAAAGAGAGGCTCGTGAAGCATGTGACACAAATGGTAAGGCTTGTTTTAATCTGTTTGCTGCTGTACTATTATTTTGAAATGCCAGTGAGTAATATCTTTTTTTTTCTGGTAATAGAGCAACAGGACCACACAGAAGTTAACAACAGTACATCATGCCCTCAGGTCAGACATCTCACCAATTGTCCAAGATTACCAGTGTTAGAATTCTCTTTTTTTCAAGTATCATTTTGTACAGTCTTTTTTTCTGAATTCTGATAGCTGCTGAGTTTTAAAATGCAACGTGCAGATTTTGATGAACCGTTGTTGAGAAAGGAGGGAAATGGCATAGCATGATAAAAGAAATCTCCCCTCCTCTCATGTTGTCATCAGGATGTCAAACCAGCGTTGGCTGAAGAGCACAGACCACCGGGCCCCTCTGGTGCTGATGGATTGTTTAATACAGCAAATGACAGAGAGCCTAACAGGAACCAAGATGCTGACGTGTCCACTCCAGCTTCCGGTTCTGTCGCCATGCGTGGTGCTGGAGAGCAGCAGCCGGAGAGACGGTCTGCGTCCAGCGGAGCCGTTGCCGACAGCGATGACGATGACAGTGAGGACGGCGAGGAAGACGGCGACCATGACGTCTGGGGCGGCGGAGCGGGGAGGAGGAGCCTCAGAGAGCCCAGCAGACCTATGACCAGAGAGAGGTCTGGGGCGTCCTGCCAACCCCAGCAGCAGCAGCAACAACAACAACAACACATGCCTTCCCTCCTGTCCCCTCAACTCCGCCAGCCTACTCCTCCTCCCTCCCCCCCTCCCGAGTTATCTTTCCCTTTACCTGACACCCCCAAACAAAGCCCCCCTAGTCCAGATGTAGCCCCCCCTAGACGCTCACCAAGTACCTCAAGCTCTGGTTCCTCCAGCAGTGACAGCCGCAGTAGCAGCCCAGAGCCACAGAGAAGCGGACATGCTGAGCGCAAGCCTGGCCCGCTGACCCTTCTGGCACGGAAGATGGCTTCAGAAGATGCAATTTTTGAAGTAGGTTGGCACGGGGCTGAAGGGGAGGCTGATAGGCAGGACAGCGGCGCTCCTGCAGCCACAGCATTTCCTAGCAGAGGGCCTCCAGAGGGTCTGGTATCTGCTATCACTCACACAGCCAACACAGCAGGCCACGGTCCATATGCCATTTATCCCGGCACAGCCCAGGCTCTTGCAGGATCACATCTGGCCCATATTCAAGTACCTGTGAGTGTGCTCAAAGCCACTGAAACAGATGAGAGAGACAAAAAGGGGGAAAATGAGTTAGAAA
Source organism: Nelusetta ayraudi (assembly GCF_046127955.1). Taxonomy (NCBI): domain Eukaryota; kingdom Metazoa; phylum Chordata; class Actinopteri; order Tetraodontiformes; family Monacanthidae; genus Nelusetta; species Nelusetta ayraudi. The sequence continues at coordinate 9,111,738 of NW_027466061.1, forward strand.
GAGAGCGAGCATTGCAGCTGGAAAGGCAACGGAAGCAGGAGCAGGCAGCAGAGGAAGAGCGACAAAAAGCTCTGGCGCTGCAGAGGGAGGAAAGAGAGAGAGCTGTGGAGCAAGAGAGAATTGAGAGACAGCTGGCCCTGGAAAAGGAAGAACGAGAGAAGGCCTTGCAGAGGGAGCGGGAGCTTGCCTTAGAACGTGAGAGGGAACTGGCTTTAGCAAGAGAGAGAAAAGAGCGTGAGGAGATGGAGAGGCAGAAGGAACTCGAGAGGCAAAGGGCTCTGGAGCAGGAAAGGGTGGAGAGGGAAAGAGAGAGAGCCCTGGAGCAGGAGAGACTGGAGAGGGAAAGAGAAAGAGCTCTGGAGCAGGAGAGACTGGAGAGGGAAAGAGAAAGAGCTCTGGAGCAGGAGAGGGAAAGAGTTCTGGAATTGGAGAGGCTGGAGAGAGAAAGAGCTCTGGAGCAGGAGAGGCTGGAGAGGGAAAGAGAGAGGCTGGAGAGGGAAAGAGCTCTGGAGCAGGAGAGGCTGGAGAGGGAAAGAGCTCTGGAGCAGGAGAGGCTGGAGAGGGAAAGAGAGAGGCTGGAGAGGGAAAGAGCTCTGGAGCAGGAGAGGCTGGAGAGGGAAAGAGCTCTGGAGCAGGAGAGGCTGGAGAGGGAAAGAGCTCTGGAGCTGGACAGATTAGAACAAGAAAGGCTTGAGAGGGAACGAATCGAAAGAGAGAACGCTCTGGAGCAAGAGAGGATCATGAGGCTGAAGGCCTTAGAAGAGGAGAGGAAGAGAGCTCTGGAACTAGAGAGGTTGGAGCTGGAAAAGCAAAGAATTGCGAGGGAGCAAGCGCTGGAGCAGCAGCGGCTAGAAAGGGAGAGAGCCTTGGAAAAAGAGAGGATGGAGAGGGAGGCAGCTCTTGAACAGGAGAGGATGGAGAAGGAAAGAGCTGAGCAAGAGAAACTTGAAAGGGAGAAGGAGAGAATGGCGAGAGAGAGGGCTCTTGAAGCGGAAAGAAGAGAAAGGGAAGAGGCTTTGCAGAGGGAGGAGCAGGAGAGAGAGAAGGCCAAGGCCAAGATGGCTGAGAGAGAGAGGGAGAGTCACCTCCCTCCATCTAAACGTGGCCGTGAGGTTGGTCTCACCCCCCTGCCCACTCCCTCCCCCCTCTTTACAGGAGCAGGTAGAAAGCCATCGACAGAGGCAGGCGAGCAGGAAGATGCCCACGCTCCCGTGTCCAGGAGTGAAGAAGCAGAGTCACCAACGCCTCTGTCCCCTCAGTCCTCCTTCAAGAAGTTCAGGATCTTGAGGGACTCTCAAGCTCAGCCACAATCTGCCGCCGCCGTGTCCCCGGTTATCAAGCAGCCCCTTCACTCCTCTGATGCCCCTCCGACTCAGGCGACTCCTCTTTCTTCATCCAGCCATTCTCACCAGCCCGTCGCTGAACAGGAGCGAACAGGAACCGGAGGTCAAACAGGAGCCGATGATGTCACAGGCCCTGAATCGGAAGACAAACCGAAAGGGGGATCAGCTCAGGCGGACGTGGCTGGCAAAGAATTTGTGAAGCCCTCAAAAGAAGCGGGTAAAAAACAGGGGCCACCGATGCCTGAAGAGGCTGCGCAGCGGAGGGGGAGAGACACAAAAAGGGAGGAGAAGCAAGGGAGACAAAGATCATCTTCGAATGATTCCTCTTCCTCAGAATCAGACTCTGGGTCCTCGTCCTCACGCTCTTCTTCTGGCTCCTCCTCGTCTTCAGAGGAGAAAACTGGCTCCCCTCCGAGAGACAGGAGGGTAAGTAGTCGTGCAGAAAATTCCTGCCTGACTGTCATGCTGGTCCTGGGTATTTTTTTTTAATCTGAAGTAACAACTATCACGTTTTCTATCCATCGTTGGCAGGATAACACTATCACTGCAGATCCATTATAGCAGAGCTACTACAAATACACACACAGTATAGTCAGCAATCTACATTTGTAGACATGCTGATAACCTCCCCCATGTAAAAATGCTTAATAAAACACAATTCAACTTAGTTGCACACGTAATCTGTGAATTATTGAGCATTTGTGTTGAACTCCTGACAGAAACAATATTGTTCCGTTGGTCTGTTTTAGGAAAGAAAACATGAAAGGGATTCTGTGCCGCTGCGCAGGGAGACACCAGAGGCTGGTGTTGAGGATTTAGAAGCAGGGCGAAAAGCCGCTCCTCGCAGAAGAGAGACATCTGTTGACAAGAGTGATGCAACCACTGATGAGGATACTTCCACCGGGGTGAGTTGTTTCCCATCAAACACTTGAAGGTTTAAAAATCCATCTGATACTCACCAGCATTCAACCTATACTGTACATCCTCACTGTGCCAAATACGCAAGAGTACGAAGACTAATATCTCTAACATTTCTGTCTTGCCCCCACCCTCCTCCGCCTGTATTGAGAGAAACGACTTTCACATGCACGTACGAGCATGTACGCTCAGGATTTATGTTGTTTACCTCATTTACTTTGCCTTGCAGCCTCCTAAACGATCAATTGAAGAATCCACTGTAGAGGAGATGCCAAAGAAACGCCAGTGCAGCGATCGAGAGGAGGACAAGGACAAACAAACGTATGGAATCAAAGTTTTTTTTTTCTGTGTGCCAGTGTGTGTGGTCTTTTATTGTTTTGTTTTTTAACAATCACAAAAATTGGCTGTGCTAGTCTTGACACTGGAAATTTCACTAAAGTGTTTTTCATCACAAGTCTCCCATCCATTTCCCTGAAGTAAGGACTGTGGAGTGGCTTCTATTACACTATTACTGCTACGAATAGAAACCTCGTAATGCAGTTAAGGACATCTATTTTTACACGTTGTACAGCAAGTTCAACTTTTATCAAAAAGGTTTTATTAAAATTATACTAGGTGAGATGTGTTTCCTTTCTTTGGGAACCAACACAAACTCTTTAGCGGATTCCCCCTTTCCTGTGTGTACCAATTTCTTCTGTTGCATCTGCTTTTGACGTCATCAGATGAAATTAGATAAAGTTATCACTTAATGTTTCAGAAGTAATTTTCATATACCTCGCAGGATAAAAGAAAAAGAAAAGAACATGTTTCTGAGAAAGAATTTAGTCAAACAAACATAGCCTGAATGTCGTAGCACAAGGTTTTGTGGGTAAGCTTTTCATATTTGACTCAATTGCATCTCTGAAGTGTTGTGGATCGGGTCAAACTAATGGTACGCACAAGGATGCGTTGAGAGGGGACAGGGCTTGAAGTGCAGTTGCGTTGGTCATGGAGGACATAAACTTGGGACGTGTTTTGACACGACTTTGTTTCTGAAATGTATTGGCGTCAACAAGAACCAAATATGTTTCATTTGGAAAATGTAAGTTGCCTCATGGGTTTGGAAGAGAGGAAGGTTAGGTGACTGGAGCTGACTAAGTTGGCAGCACTGGTTTGGTTTCCAACTCTTGTATGGGCTCCCTCACAAACACACGGCATAGATATGCCACTTCCTGTGTCTCACCCCCACCCAAAGCTAACGGCTCCAAGACAAAGCATCCCTTTTAACTCTTATTTACGGCCATTTCATCTCTATGTAATGTCTCTATGCCCATGCATAAATACTGTTCATACCATATACTTTCTGGTGTCTTTGATTAAAAGTGTTGAAATTGGGAAAACGTCACTCTGAACGAGTTGGCAGCTGTTATTTTGTCAAGGGGATGAGCAGCGTTAAACACAGGAAATTTGAATGTGGGTTCTACCGAATCCAATTTTGTCCAAGCAGCAGTGGTATACACGTTGACAAGTTTAGTGCAATTGTGGCCGTTGCTTTTCTGCCTCGCTTCGTTAAAACCCCTAAAAGAGCTGGGAAATAGACATGGGAGCCACATCCAGGCGTGATTTGGGGAAGGTTAAAAACAACGTAGACAGATGCCGGGTGTTGGAATTGCCGTCAGGCATTATGTGAGGCTGCCTGGATGCCGCTGTGGCTCGGGAGATGCGGGTCCTTTTCATGCACGCTCCGTAGTTTTTCCTCCCTGGGATACAACATGGCTGAGCGCCGTCGATGGGTTTAGCTGCTGATGCCGGCCTGCGCTTTACTCCCCCTCCCCGGCTCCCCGGCTCAGCCACACCGGCGACAGTTTGCCGCTACGCTAACGGCTGTGTTTGAGAGCCGGGGGTGGCCATGAACGCGTTCGGGGAGGAGTAGAGCCCGACGCGGAAGGTAGGAGCCGGAGCGCGGCGGAGGACGGGCTGCTTGCGTCGCACTAGCCTTTAGCAGCTGCGTTCTGGCGATTGAAAAAAAAAAAAAAAAAAAGGCAGAGAAAAAACCCGATGCGGTTGCCACACGCTAGCGGGTAGAATCATTCCTCACCAGCCCACGAGAGGGGCGTGTGGGCGTGCATGCGCTCGATTGACGCCGCGTGTCTTGAAAGGGGGGCGCGGCTCCGTCCCGTCCCGGCCAGGTCGGACTGCAGTGATTGTCTGCGTGCTTCCACTGCCGCGTGCACGGCCCGGTTCTGTGCGAGCCTCATTTGCTTTCTGCACGTGCTTCTCAGTGCCAAGTGGAGTACTCAACTGGTGTTTTTTTTTTCATATCCGAAATTCATGATTCAAAGTGCGAAAACGTTGTTTTGTCGGTGAATCGTTGGAATTGGAATGGCGAGTAACCCCCACCCCCCTCCCCTCTATGTTCTGTCTGACCGTAATGACAAACAGAAATGGCTCTGAATGTCTTTATGATGGCTGACAGATTCATTGTCAGAGGTAGAGCTTGTGAGCCGAGAGTGTATGACACAGGTCGGTTCCGGAACTGCCTGTTGAGTGGTTTTGTTATATTCCTGTTATTCTGGCCACGATCGGACTGAGGGAGGGACAAGGAATGGAAGAAGGAATAGAAAGGGCACCAAGGTGAGGAGCAGGACGGGAGAGAGGGACAGAGAGAGCAACAGGCAACAATACACAATACTGTGTCATAACCAAAGCAAACATTAATTTGCATTGTCATTCATCATATAATGAACATAATTACTAATGAAGGAAAAGAGAAAGCAGATAAATACACATATAAATGAAGATGACCATAAATAACTAAGATAAAGAAATGTGTGTGTGTTTGCGTGTGAACGAATGTACAATTGGAATGGCGCTGCGCGTGATTTTGCTGTTTTTATGCAATGACAATTAAAGGCGTTAAGAGTCGGACACACTGTTTTTGTGACCCAAAAAAACTTGCTAATATAATAAATTATTGATAGGCCTGTTGTTGTTGTTTTTTGTAGGTAGTTCCTATACCCGTGTGAAGTGAAGCTGATAATTAGACTTTTAAATTTCTATAATTTATATATATATATATATGACTGATAGCCTTTTCTCATGCACAGTCAAGCGGCATGTGACCACTGATCAGACTGAGCATACTAAAAGGAAGAATATAAGCACTCATTTGAAAGACTAAAGGAATTGTGAGAATGCAGGAGAATGTTGGCAGGTCCATGATCTGTAAAAAGGAGTGAAGAACTAAAATGTCAAATCAATCATCAAGATAAAAGAAGCAACATTTAAAAGTAAAAAATAAGTTGATCAGTAAATGTCAACATTTCCTTTTCATAGCTTTATTAAAAGTGATCTGATCTTAACTCATAACTCATTGTAGTTTTTACATTTTGTGTTTTAAGCGCTAATTTTGTATAGATCTTGATTTAAATATTATAAAATATTTTTGCCATCCTTGAAACTCAATTATTGCGCGTTTAAATTTGTGTTTTTATTCCCCATGCAGGCCGATGGAGTCTGACACAGTGGAGGTGGAGTCAGAGAAGCTTCAAGAGACCAATGAGGAGGTAAGGCAGTGGGAGTCCAGGTTTGGTTTTGGGTTTTTTTCTTCTCTTGTAATTGGACATGTTTGAAGACAACAGCAGTTTCTGTCGTCACTTTCACAGTCGCTGTGACCTTTTCTCCAAACTGTTCCTCACATGGAGTGTTTTTCTCACTGCTCCCATGTTTGCTGGGCTGTTTCTATCTCCTTGTGTTTCAGGCACCCAAGGCCTTTTCAGCTCGCAAGATCTCTCTGAGCAGTAAGTGGACCCCACCACCGGCCTCCATGCTAAAGATTTCACCTGCGTTTAAAGTCCATGGGCTGGTGGCGCTATCAGTCTTCATCAGGAGGATTTACAGCTTGTTTCTTGTTGTTTTGCCAGACAACAAGCCCTCGCCTGGCATCGGCAGCTCAGAAGGCGATCAGGACTCTGGCGCCGCAGCTGGCCGCAAGAGAAGGTGGGGCTCCAGCACTGCCGTGACCACCAAGAAGCCCTCCATCAGCATCACCACAGACTCACTCAAGGTATCCAAGCATCAGCCCGCCGCACTGGAAACCCACCAGTGTTGCTACTTTGCCCGCCTCCTGAAACTTCCTTCCCCACATTTTTTTCCTCAGTCTCTGATCCCGGACATCCGGCCGTCTCTCGGCCAGGACGCTGTGGTGGACCTGCACCCCGAGGAGGCTGTCCTCTCTGGGGCCGAGGATGAAGAGAGGGAGCGCTCCGACCAGGACCTCCAGATCCGACGCACCGTAACACAGGTGTGCGCCTGACTGCTTGTTCACACGGGGCCAGTATCTGCAAGTTCTACGGCCTCATGGTAACGCTGTCCCTCTGTTGAAGGTGGTGCACGCTGAGAGTCAGGAGAACGGCCAGAAGGAAGCAAAGAGAGGCAAGTATGAGGAGGAAGAGGACGAGGCGCAGGGCGATGAGGACAGGACACGGGCCAGCGAGGAGAAGGTGGAACTCTCGCCTCCTGCAGCCATGGACACCCAGCCTCCACCAGACACCAGCCACCATGTGGAGACAAACACTGGTAACGAATCCATTCCAATCTGCTGTGTAATGTTCAATTGTAATTCCTATGATATTTGTTTTCAGCATCTGTATGAGTAGCCGAGAGGTGGATTAGTAATGTCTGTCCCTATTCGCCCTCCTTGCGTGTTTGGTTTTCACCCGGTATGGCAGTGACGCCCAGTGACACCCTCATCCGCCGCTCCATCAGTCAGCAAAAAACGGGAGTGTCCATCACAATCGACGATCCCGTTCGCACCGCCCGGCAGCCTTCGCCACCTCGTGGCAAAGTCTCCAGCATTGTTCACGTCAGCAACCTGGTGAGGGAGCGCCGCTCCGATTCCAACTCTTATCCGGTCAAAGAAAGAAAAAGAATATCTGCAGCTGCGTTGGCCCCCTGTCAGACCTTTTAGTTGTGCTGAAAGTCTGTTTCTCAGTGCTTGTGATTGGTTGTGCAGGTGAGGCCGTTCACTCTGGGGCAGCTGAAGGAGCTGCTTGGCAGGACGGGCACCCTGGTGGAGGACGGCTTCTGGATTGACAAGATCAAATCTCACTGCTATGTCACCGTAAGTTGCCACGCGTCGCTCAGACAGGGCAGCTCTGCGCTGGAAAGGCTTCCATTATTATTACATATTTCAATGTTCTTCTGTCCATGTTAGTACTGCAGTTCAGAGGAAGCCGTCGCTACGCGAGCTGCTCTTCATGGAGTCAAATGGCCGCAGAGCAACCCCAAAGTGCTCCGGGTGGACTTCTGCCAGCAGGATGAGGTAAAGGCTTGTTGTCGCCGGTCCGCCCCGCACCCGAAATGCTCCGTCTGCCGCACCTCTGAGCCAATCTCCATTTCGCAGCTGGACTTTCACAAAGGCCTGGTCACGGGCGACAGGCCCGGCGCCGGCGCCGCCGAGGAGCAGGGCGCCGTCTTCGGCCGCGGCCGAGCGGCGGTCCTGCCGCCTCTCCTCCCCGAGAGAGACCAGTGGGCCGAGCGCGAGCGCGAGATGGAGCGGCGCGAGAAGGCTCGGGCCGAGCGCGAGTGGGACCGCGACAAGGTGCGAGAGTTCGGCAAGCCCGGTGACGAGAAGGAGGGGGCCCGCCGCTCACGCTCCAGAGAGAGGAGACGCAAGGAGCGGGGAAAGAGCAAGGAGAAGAAGAGCGAAAAGAAAGGTACTTCTACGTCACGGCTGGCTTTCGGGTGCCTGAGCTGCGATCTTGTGGCTCTGAGCGGGTTCACACTGAAATCAGAAGCCACTGCTCAAGCCCTGATCTTCTGTCTCCTCTGCAGAGAAACCTGAAGATCCTCCTGCCAAACTCCTGGATGATCTGTTCCGCAAAACTAAAGCCGCTCCTTGCATTTACTGGCTCCCCCTCACAGAGGAACAGGTCAGAGTTCAGCCAACCCCCTGCTGCACCTTCCCTTTACCTGATCTTTCTATTATAGTTTTTATTTGATTTAATTTCATTATATAGTACTCGCTCCTCTCTGTGTATAGCTTTTAACTGATGCTTTATTGCATTTGTCTTAACCGGTAAAGTGTCCTTGGATGTTCAGAAAAGTGCTTATCAATGAAATGTATTATTATCATCAGAGTTGAAGGAAGTGAAATTTGTCCTCTGCATTTATTACCTCTGACGAAAAAGAAAACCCAGTTGTGCTCATTGGCCTCGTCTGTCTGTCCATCCCTCTTGTCTCCAGTTTGCTCAGAAGGAGGCTGCTCGCGCCGAACGCATGAAAGAGCGCGAGAAACGGACCAAGGAGCGGGAGAAGCGGAGGAAGGAGCAGGAGGAGGAGGAAGAGAAGAAACGGGAGGAGGAGCGCAAGGAGAGGATGAAAGCCGGGGGCGGCGAGGGTGAGAAAGACAGAGACAGAGAGAGGGACAGAGACCGGGGCAGGGAGAGGGACCACGACAAACGCAGGGATGGCTACCGCAGGCCGGGCGGCAGCAGCAGCGGTGGAGGAGGAGGTGGAGGAGGTGGAGGAGGATCAGGCGGGGCGGGCGGCGGCCGGCGCTCCCGCAGCCGCAGCGACCCGCGAGACAGGAGGCGCTAGAGGCCCAGTGACGGAACTGTCCCAGAGACTGCCCTCTTCCATCGGCCTCTCACTACATCTACTTGTCTCCTGCTTTCTTTTTCTTTTTTTTCTTTTTTAGAACGAATACCCAACAGAGGACCAATTGATGTCATCACTGTTAAAATGTTACGAGCACATACACACGCGCACGCGCACACACACACACACACACACACACACACACACACACACACACACACACGCACACACACACACACACACACACACACACACACACTCGTGTCACGCCTGAAGGGACCATGATTTTTGAATTTTCTGCTTCTCTTTTTGAGCCCCACAGTGCTGTACGTCCTGTCCATCAGATGCTTTCTTTAGGCATTTGTCCTCTTTCACCACACCCCACCCCACCCCACCCCACGCCCCTCCCCCCGCATTTGGTTTTGTTTTGATGTCGATGGAGTAGCGCCGCGGCACACGGGCTGGTTTTAAGAGATGATGCCTGACGCTTCCTGTTTGCCAAGTATGATTTTTGCCATCAGCTCCAGGGTCTCCGCAGTCTGGGTTCAGATCCGCTCCTCTCAGACAGACGACTCGGTCCTCGACGTTGAGGCTCACAGATCTCATCTAGAAGCTACGGACGAGGTGTCCTCGGCTTTTTGTACAGACTTTAAAGATTTCTTTAAGAAAAAAAAAGGAAAAAGCAAAACAGCTCTTTAAGGAGGCAGCTGTCGGGTATTTTTGGACATGTGTGGGAAAAAAAAAACAACTACTAAGGCAACGCAGTGTTCTGTCCCTCGATTTAGTCATGATGACATGATTCTGTTGTCTGGCAGGTGGAGGAGCTGCTTCCATCTCTCCTGCCACAGTTTTAGGATAAAAGCCCACGTCGGTGCTTCAGGGCTCAGCCTGCAGCGGGGACACCGGCGGGGACACAAGGATGCATTACCAGTTCGCTCACCGATGGTTTTAATTTTCTTTTTTTAAAAGTCATTTTATCATTTTAGTACCAAGCTTTGTTTGTTGTTTTTATTTTTAATTTTCTTTTTTTTTGAGTACGCCTATCAGTGGTGAATGTACAAATAATAAAAGAAAGTTGAAATTTAACGTGGTTTCTGCTGTGCTCTGTCTCTCAGTTCAGTCCACAAGGTGTCAGTCACACCTCATTAAGGTCCGGGTCAGTCGCTGAACCGGTTAGAGGGCGACTTCAGTCGGTCCGGTTCAAATTAAGAAAAAGGGAAATGAGAATGCCACAGTTTAGAATCTCGGTTCTATTAAAAAAGAACTTGTATTGTCACATTGTGTGAAAGCTTCACCAAAGCCTTTCCTCACTTTCTTGCCCTTTAGAATTCGTCTTTATCATCCTGCTTCTTTCGTGCGGGATGTGTTCACCTTCCCGACCGTCTGAGCCACTGAAATTCATCTTTTAATCTCCTCTAAATCATATATTTGCCCTCTTGCGCTGCCATGTCCCATCCCTCTGGTCTCCCAAGTTCATCCTGCAGAGCTCAGCAGTGCTCCTGTGTAATTACAGCCCTCTGGTCGCTGAGCCTAACATTTTTCCTCCCTGATGCAACCCAGCGGTTCGGGACTTGTGCGAGGATCAGTGAATCCCTTCGCCCTGGCATCTCGCTGGCAGCCTCAGAAACCGTTTCTCACCAGAGAGAGCAGGAGAATGATTCAGTGTTTTATCTCTGTGAAGCAGTTACCTGGCCGTCCAGAGATCCTACTGCGAGGATGAAGGTATCACAAGGACGTGTGTGTGATGGTGTTTGCCAGGCTTTTTGAGGTTCCGCCGATAAGTTAGAAATTAGGGCAAAGAGACGTCTCTGCAAAACGGCGAGATTAAAAGATTATTGCCTCAGCAATCATTTCTTTTTTTTTTTTTTAGCTCAGGAAGGCAGAAGAAGTAACACGTTGCATAGAAAACCTGGGTGTATATTCTAAAATCACTTCCCTTATGTTTTCTAACTCTCTTGCCTGTTGGTGAACATGCTGCCACTTTCAGAAAGCCTGCTGAAACATTCAGTTTTGGTAAATAGGCTACGTGTGAAGTCAGAAAGGCCACTGCTGACAAGATGCTGGTTGCTGTCAATTATTGAGAATGCTGTCTTTGGCACTTCCAAAAGTTGGTTAAAAGGTCAAACAAAGCATACGTTTTAGCTGGAGACTGTAAACAGAGGGCTATGTCTGCTGATTTCTAGGGGAGATTGGTTGTTGTTGTTGTTTTTTTTTTGTTTTTTTTCTGTAACGATGAAATCTGGAAGACTGGAGTGAAAACAAAAGACCTCAAAATCACTGTTACACATTTAAAAGGCCTTGAAACATATTTATCAAATTTTTCCTCTTTAGATCATTTAGATTTAAGTTTCTTTTAACCTGACATTTGCTGAGAAGTTCCTGAATCTGTTGCAACTGTTTTGTGTGTGCACACAGAAAAGAGCTCATGGAAATCCTTTTTAAAGGACTGCCCCTTGATGAAGCTGGCACGTGATTGCGCAGACAGCCTGTCTTTCATGTTCAGTGTCGACCAATCAGAACTGAGGCTGGTTTCAAACAGCAGATGTTTGGCTGATGGGAGGGCCGACTCTTGGCCGCCATCTTGGCAAAACCAATGGGGAAAAAAGGAAGCAAAAACAATGTTTTCTTTTCACAGAGAAAAGCTTTAATTTCTAAATCTGATTGAATCTATATGAAATTTCTGTCACTACCACAACCGTGCTAAACCCTGTAGCCACAGTCATGTCTTGGTCCTGGTCGGGTTTTTGTTACCTGATGACACTGACTGAAAAAAGGTTCACACTGAAGCTTTTCAAGATGGCTGAGCACCATTCTGGCATATCTGCGCTCTTTTTTGTTGTTGTTGTAAATTTTCACAACGTTTAATGCTGACAGTGGCTGCAAGAACACTGGAACAATCGAGAAGTGGCAAAGAAACTCTTGGAGTTTTCTTCAGAGTTTCAAAATGTCTGATGGTTGTACAAATATGGCTGCAGGATCTTTGTTGTAAACCATTTGATTTTTGTTTATTTTTTTCTTCTGGTCACTTTTGGTTTAGTGGAGCAAGCTGAAAATCAAAGCTTACATGTGAAGGAGCTGCACTATAATTTGACCCGCTGAACGCTGGAACTGGTCACCGCTCCACTTGTGGAAAATGTCAGCCCCACTAATCTAGAGAGAATGCAGCTCTATGTCATATGTTTGCCCACCTAAACAAACACATGACAAACTGAACCTTTTTTTCTTTGCCTGTCCTATGTTTGTAGGTCAGTTCTCCTGCTTTGTTGCTCGGCGGTTGGTTTTTTCTGCGGTGGGAATTTTAAAGACCCCAATCAAGATTTTCCCAGCAGACAGTCGACACTAAGTGACGGTAAACACGTTTATGTCATATTGCTGACTCGGCGAAGGCAAACTGCCATGAAAAAATGCCAGTTTTCCTCATTTGACACCATCCAGACTAATGAAATAACGATAATGATAATTTACCAGTTTTGCAGTCTTCCACTGGTAGATGGGGTCAAGTTGTGCCCTCTGAGATCACTGTGTTCTTGTCTCCCTCCAAACAAATAAAGGTCAATTTTAGCTGATCAAGGCTGTAAACAGGGAGCTAAATATGCTGTTTTCAGGTCTTCTGAGTTTTTGTAGGATAATTAATCATTCACAATTTCCCCACTAGATTCCAGGATGAAAAATACAGATGTGAGTAGAAAGAGACAACAAATGTGTAATTTTTGGAGGAACATCAAGACTCGATATGTGTTTTACTTGTCTTGGCAGGCTTCAATGTTTGTGCTTGTGATTTTTATTTCTTTAACCTTCTACTTGGACGTCTACACATCTGGCTTTCAGCATAATTTAGAATTTGTTTTTTTCTTTGATGAAATATTTTTTGTCTTGTCTCCTGTTAAGTTTCTTGGCTGTCCATTGCTTCACTTGTCCAAGTCCAGGATGACAGTTAGTAGGGAATTCGTCCTTTATTATAGTTGGGCTGTTTTTCTTTAGATTGTTTGTTTGTTTGTTTTTTAGTAAAATTACATAGAAAATACAAAAGATGCAGCCAATTTGCTCTGACGCAGTCCAGGACCTCCTGATATCTCCACCTACTACTGATCAACATCCTGAGCCTTGCAAACAGGTGTTTCTGGAAGCATCCCCCTGGTTTTCCCACAGTTTTTCACTCCAAATAGAAATAATAAAAAAGACACATGAAGAAATTCCATGACGGCGTGAAACAAAAGAAGGAAGGTGTGGCCGAGGTCTGCCGTGGCTTTGATTCAAACCACTCAGGAAAAACACAGAGTAGATGGAAGACAGGCGGTTTTCTTCGGGCCTCCACTTTACACACATTCTGTTTTGTTTCACACCTTGTGCTCCTCCACTTCCTTGGGAGTGCGGTCAGTGATGTTCCCCAGAAGGCCCTGCTGCGGACTAGCTGGACCTGCTCTGGCCGGCTGCAGCTGCTTTCCAGAGAAGAGGCGGAGGACCACCGAGGTGCGGCGGCGGGGAGTTCAGGTGGAGCCGATGAGGGGCCGACTCAACGCTGCTGATGAGTTGGCAGAAAAAACAATGTGTTTTCACTCTATGAGTCGCCTCCTTCCCCTCCCCCACTCGGCCCTCCTCCATAACCACACTGGACTGTGTGTCCAGCGCTGTCGGAGAGAGCTCCGCTTTCAAAACCCACCTCTGATGTGGCCTCTCTGATCTCGACGTGTCACCGACTTCCACATCCTCCCTTGACTTGGACATTTCCTCCCTCCCTTTCCTCTTTCTCTCTCTCTCTCTCTCTCTCTCTCTCACTCGCTCTCTCTCTCTCTTCCTGACTCCCTGGCTGTAATCCGTGTTCCCCACCTCCTCACACACATCCGCAACTGCCTTCCTGGACTCTGAGGGAGATGCTGATCCACCTCCTGAAGAGCACACAGGTTCTGCAGCATGATTAGAGGTCATGGTAGTGGACGGTAATGCCTCCAAGTCCAGGCTTCTTCTTGATCGACAACGCATGCCCTTCCCCCCTCCATGCCGCTCCTTTCCCACTTTGCGATGACATGTATGAGCTTATGGAAACCAGATGTTGCAGTGGAAGGGCCGACCGGGGAGGGAGAGGGAAAAAAAATAAGCAGGACCCTGCGTGATGCTCCACTGTAGGACGACTGCTGGAGGAGGAATAATTGTGAAGGTCTACAGAGTTCAGATTTTGCGTGTGTATGTGTGTGTGTTCATGTGTCGGGTTAAATGCGCCCACTTTCCTGAGCTGTCCCCGAGCTTTCCCTGAGGAAGCGCAGCTGGTGGTGGTGGTGGGGTTTCCTTGCGGATACAGCTGGGTCAGGACAAAAGGCTGAGGCTTGGAGAAGCCTGGATCAGCAACTACGGTCATGGAAGATGTTATCTTTTTGCAGGCATTTCAAGAAACCATCCCATCGCAGACAGGGCCGATAAAAGAGGTCAAGCAGCCAACTTCCTGGCCCCTGTCTATAAACAGTGGCGGAAAAAAGGTTTTGTTCAACCTTAGAATTTTAATGAATCCCAATTATTCACGTTAAATGTTTGCCAGAGAATTTTTTTTGCAGAGGCACACAAACAAATTTGCATTATTTTATTTTCATTGTTAATAAGACAAACTATGAACTAAATTATTGTAGTAGTCTTGTACTCCGGATGTGTTGCAAGGGACTGAGGTGGAATTAACAGTGCACATGCAGCATGTGGATAAATGCTGGTGGTTGCACTGACACAGACTGCATTTGCAGACTTAAGACAGATCCTCAGTGCAACACAGTACATCACAAATGCGTGAAGTGACTTTTTTCCTCTCATGTATATTATTTCCTCCAACACACAACAAAACCTCTTGCTGACAGTTAAATCCTTTCCCACCGTAAAAGGTGCAGACATTGTTGGAGGAGTCTTCAGATGTTTCAGCAGCGAGAGAGCAGACGCGGAGAAATCAAAATATGTGTGGCCAACAAAGATTCGGCTCTCATGATCATAATACAGGATGGAAGCATGAAAGCTGAGACATCTGGGGCACTTGAGAGAAGCCGTTTCACTTTCCAAGTTAATTTTCCATGCATAACTTCAAAGCTCGGCCAAATAGAATAAGAAATGCAGACATAACTGGAAAAGAAGTATCAGCTATTGATAATTGCTCTCAGTCTCTCCTGAGGACTGCAAACCTGAATTCCAGAGATTCAAATCCTGACAGGATGTAAAAGAATCTTCAATACGGCACAAAACAATAAATGATAATAATAGTAACAAATACAATCTTCCTGAATCCGTTTGATTTATTTCTCACATCCGTCTGGTAAAGAGTCCGCTCAAAACTTTTTTACACGGAACAAAAACTGGTGATTGGACAAACTCTGCTTACCACTTCCTGCTTTGTCCCTCAAAAACTCTTCAAAATACTTGACAAAGCTGAAAGTATAGTGGCAGCTTTTTGTCCACCAAAAAACCCCTCGAATACTGTTGTTGTTTTACTTTTAATTTGAAAATACCACACAGCTCTTGTAAAACTGCCACTAAAGCAGCATAAGCAAATTCCTCAGCATGGGCTCTTCTCACGCTCGCTTCCTACTTCTTCCCTTTTGTCTTTATATGGAATTTTTAAGGCAACTCTGTGCTTTTTTGACTGTATTTATTGAAACAATCACTTCAACATCACACTGCATTGAACTGCAGGGAGGCTGTTGTTCCTTTAGGGTTCATGAATTGCTGAAGTGATAGCTCATTTCATATGAATTATGACAATCTACAAATCTACCAATATATTGAACTGTACCTTTTACATTATTTTGAAGCCACAATTTTTACATGAGAAAAAATTCCTTTTGCTGCTTAATGTGCTGCCAGCTGGAGTTACTTCCTGTCTTTTGTGAAAACTAAAAAGAAAGCTGATTGGTTGCAGAGTCTGTGGAAATGAAATGAAGACCAACTGAAAATGCCTTCAGTGAGATCCCAGAGTTCAAACCTGAGCTGTCCAGCTGCCATGCAGGGTTACACATTGAAATATTTAGAGTTAAGTTCAAATATTTAATTTCTACGTGTGCTTAGCGAGACAGATTTTGCTCCTTTTTTCACAATTTAATGGAACCAGAGTCAACACAGTGCGGAGGACGAGGCTCCTCGCATGCCCTCTGCGGTCTGGCCGTGTGACAGAGGCGTCGGTGAAATCCTGCCTGTATTCCTGTTTGTTGTATTACCGTCTCACACAGGATGTTGCGGCGCTTTAACTAATGTAAATGAAAACCATGTGTAACCCATATAGCCGTGCACCAGTCCCCTGAAGGAAAAGAGGGAGAGAAAAAAAAATCCCCCTTTCCACAGCAGAGAGCTCAGTGAGAGCATTTATCTGGCAATCGTTCATTTAATGGGAAACTTTTTCCGGTTGACTATGCAGTCACTGCATGATGCTCGCGCGGGCTATTGTGAGACACAATGGTAAAAAGCAGGACTTCCCCTGTTTGGGGAATTTACATTCATCAGCCTGCAGGCCAAACACATGCCAAGTGCAACAGGCGCAGCGGGTGAAGCACTTTGTTAGTGGCGTTGGGTAAGTTAATTGGCCGTTTGCTGAAAAATGGAGTGCAGCGATGAGTTGTGTTTGCCAGAAATTACATTTCATTTATCTGGGTGAAATGTGAGCGTCTTCGGAGTGGAGCATGCCAGACAGGGGGACTGGGTGCATTGTGGTGTGGTCTTTTGTTAGGATTTTTCTATGTGTGTGTGTGTGTGCGCGTGTGTGTGTGCGTGTGTGTGTGTGTGTGTGCGCGTGTGTGTGTGTGTGTGTGTGTGTGTGAAGAAAAGCAGTGAGTCATTTTGCAGACAGCGAAGAAAAAAAAAGAAGCTCTCGGGTTACACAGAGAGAGGGAGCAGAGAGGAGACTGTGGCAAGGAATTGTGCTGAGGCCATTCTTTTTGCCGCTCTGCAGAATCAGCTGGGCAACACAAGAAAACATCTAAAAACGCTGCTGAGCGTCTGACTCGCAGGAGGTCAAGGAGACGGCAAATAAAACCGCATGCGCAAACAGAGAAACCTGCCTAGAGAAGGAAAACACCCAAAACTCCTGACTGTTTTGTCTCTACATGTTGGCCAAGAAAATTCCCACATCGCAGTCGCTCAGCTCACGTCGTCCTGTTTCCCAGATTCCAGTGGGGTGGTTGAGCAAGGTTAGTTCTGTGAAGGTTCTGAATCGTCGAGGTCATCGCAGTCTTTAAGTCACCTCAACTTTACTCGTCCCTCAAGACAAGATGCACAATTAGTTGTCCACGAAAATTTTTAAAGGAAAAGTCATATTTAGCCCTTTGATTACAGCCTGTGCTTTAGATTTTTGCTAAAACTGAAGCGTTCTCGTCAGGACTGTGTGTTTGTAGCGCATGCTTTCTGGAAAGCCGTCTGTCCAAAAGCGGTAAAAGATTAACCGGTCCTTCTTTTTTGAAGGGGTGGGGGGTTCATTGACAGGCCAGACATATAAATAACGGTTAGAAAACACTGGTAAAGGGATTTTGGCAAAACACACCACTTTGAAACGGACCAAACTAAACGACCATCCCCCAACTCCTCGCCGGGCGCCCGGCCTACATGATGCAGTCGGAATTCCAGATGTTGCTCATGGAATTCTGCTCCATCTCTGGCCTCCAAATGTGACTTAACCCTCCTCACTCCTCCTCCCCCTAGAGAGAGGGAGAGAGAAAAAAGAAAAAACCTTGTGACTCCTCCACGCTTCGGTCCCCAGCTCCTCAAAACACGGTAACGAAGCCGAGACTAGCGGGCGCCCTGCAACTGTTCGGCACAATAGGAAAATACCTCATCGTTGTAACTGCATGGAGCCCTGTTGCTGCAATCATAACATATCATACAGGCGCTGCTGACACCCTCGCCCCCCCTCTCCATGCTCCCCAGCCTGCCTTGAGTCTGCTGCTGTTTCATTAGTGGGCTCATTAACGAAAGGGGAAACGCCTCATGTTTGATATGTTGAGCTTTTATTGGCTCATGTTGGAGGAGAGTGCAACTCGCACTTGGCACGCAGCACACAAATAAGTGCGTCTGTAACTCTGCAATGCATGCATGACGGCACAGCGAGTGCCTTTAATGTCCAACTTCTTTCTGAACTGTGCACGAAGCCACAGAGATGCGTTCTTTTGCCGTGTGGCAACAGCTTCGCATCATCTCCATCCCTGTTTCTATTTAGAATCTGGACCCAGGACGGTTTTTCCATCCCAGTTTCCAGCCTGCCAGTTTCCGAGCCCCAGTAACATTGAATGGTGCGGTTGGGGAGCAAGAATCCTGGAGGTCCAGGAGGACAGGGGATGGCCGGGTGGAGGAGTTGCGTGATCCATGTGATCTGGTGATCGCTGAAATAAGACGACAATGCCTCTGCCAAAAAGTGAGTTGTTGCTGCGATTAAAACGGAAATTTGCTCCAGAACAGCTGAAAGACTCCAAAGTCCCATCTTGTTCCTACTTTAAGATCCTGGACCATCATTCTGGACTCCAGTTCAACAGCTTTGCAACTGTCCCCCCTGAAAAAAAAAAAACATGAACTAAAAATCTGCCTGGATCCCCAGAAATCACACACACACACACACACACACACAGCTGAGCAGCTTTAACTCATACCACCAGGCTGATTGCCTGGTTACAGCACAGCAAAATGTTATGATACAATCTTGGAAGATCTAATAGAAATGAAGGAGTGGGTGTGCCCAAAATCACAGAGCGGAGGGGCCAAACCATTTACAATGTTATAAATCATACACAAATTGGAAAACATGCCAAAATCCTCAGAGCTCACGTTTGTATTTCTCCAGCGTGCTGCAGTGATGGTGATGCTTTTTGTCTAGAGTTTGTTTTTTACAGCCTCCCCGATAAATCTTCAGCGTGTTTGGAGGGAGACAAAAATTTGGTTGTGTCAGAGAAAAGCAAAGTTACGATTCTGGGGAGATATCAGTGCCCTCTGTGACATCACCTAGGGCTGACTTCCAGAAAATGCGTGTTCTGATGACACCACAGCGGTTGGACTCATCTCAAAGGGAGACGAGGTGAATTACAGAGAGGAGGTCCTGCAGTTGGCAACCTGGTGCCCAGAAAACAGCCTCGCCTTGAACACTAGGAAAACAAAAGGGATCATCATCGACTTCAGGAAGCACAGCACCGATGTAGCCAACTTTCACATCCATGGTGAGCAGATGGAGAGGGTCTACACATTCCGTTTTCTCGGTGTCCTCATCTCTGACAACATCTCTTGGACAGAGACATCACAGCAATAACCAAGAAGACTCACCTGCGGCTACACTTCCTGAGAGCCCTCAAGAAGTACAACCTGCATTCCAACCTGCTGCTGACCTTCTACCGCTCATCAATTGAAAGCCTGCTGACGTACTGTATCGCAGTATGGTACGGCGGCTGCACTGCTGCAGACAGGGAGAGGCTCCAGAGAACAGTTAAGACAGCACAGTAGCTCATCGACTGTCCTCTCCCCTCCCTGATGGACATTTACACCTCCCGCTGCCTCAGCAGAGCGAAAAAGATCATCAAGGACAGCTCCCACCCTGGCTTCACCTGTTGCCCTCAGGCAGGAGCTTCAGGTGAATTAGGACAAGAAAAACAGACTCAATAACACTTTCTTCCCTAAGGCCATAACCACAATAAACTCAAACATGCCCTGACTTTATTGTCCTACCTCCGGACTGTCTCCACACACTACTTACTGTACTCTGTGAGACATCATAATGTGCAATACTTCTTATCTGTGCAAGAGCTCAATATTAAATCATGTTCTGTGTTGTGCTGTGTTGTATCGTTATGTCCTACTGTTTTGTCGCTATGTCCTTCGTATAATTGTTGTAACTGGTGCTGGAGTTGCTTTAAATCTTGTACACATGTCTAGTGACAATAAAAGGCATTCTATTCTATTCTGAGTAGAGCATGCAAATAAAGTAAGAGACTTTTGACATGTCTGCCTCACATGGCTGCTTCAAGCACTGACAAAGTCAATTATTTTTATTTTGGGTACCTTTAAAGATGAATAGGAAAGGGCTGAGTGTTTTTTCTATCAATTTAGTGAAAGTCAAAGCACAAAGAGCCTTTTGCAATTTCTTTATTTAGTAAGAGAAGCTGATAAAAGATGGCAGGAAGACACAATCTCAGGAAGAAAGCTAGATTTTTCTCATTATTGTCATTATCACTAGTATCATTAGTGCCTGAAGAGGCTGGTTTTGAACTGAGTCGCCGCGATTTATAATCAAGTACAATGACAAAAAGAGTCTTCTTTAAGTTCTTCAAATTTATTTTCATTCTTTGATAGAATCGAGGTAAAAAAAAAAATAAAAAAAAAAGACACAGTCAAGTTTCAAGAACAAAAGGCCCCCGTCCCCATTTCACTGTTCCCCACAAATATAAAATTAAGGCCACTTTCAAAACTGTATGTCACTGTCCAGCAGGACTTTTTAATGACAATGTACAAAACACATTCTTTACACAGAGGACAACGACAATAATAGTAATAGTCATAATCATAATGACAAAAATCTAACCACATTGATATAAAAACAAAAAAAACTGAACAAAAAACAAAATGAAAAGGAAGACACATTTATTGCTCAACTCTGAGTTTCATCTCGTGCTTCGCAAGGATTCCTGGATTGTTTTGATTCCCTTTTATGGGCCACACTTGGGCACTGACACACCACTTTACTGGAAGTCGAAAAGACACGATGACTACGCTGCTGTGGTCTGTGTGTGTGTGTTTGTACGTGTGTTCGCGTGTGTCAGACTTAACGAGCAACCAAACACGCTCTTTTTGCGCACTTTTGAGGAAACATGCTGGGATGGGCGTCGTGACGGGTCAAAGCAGGGACTGACGCGGGCACAAACACTGACAAAGAGATTTTTTTTTTTAAATGAAGACATTGAAAAAAGGCTAAACCAAACAGCAATGAGCTGGCGTCGGTAACCGCGAGGCAGGCGGGGACAGATTGGGCGGCAGCAAAACGAGGTTAGAAAGGGCAAAAACAAGGAAACTGGCAGTGGTAAGAATACTTTAGGAAAAATGCAAGTCCTTGGTTTTGCCTCTATTTTTTTTTTCTTTTTCCTGCTTCTTCGGCACATAACACTTCCTCTAACTTCACCCCGACCCTTCCACCACCACTCATCCTTCTCCTTCACCTACCTCCCTCCCTCCTTCCCTCACTCTTCCTACACCTTGTCCAGTAAGGAGCGCTGGCAGTAGAGGAGTCGGCGTGGGTAGCCGTACCGGCGGAAGAAGACCAGGACCGCCAGCGTGGCGATCACACACACCAGCAGGAAGAGCGGCAGCACCACGGCCGCTGCTCCGCCGCCGCCGCCGGAACCTTCCTCCTTGTCCACTTCGATGATGATCACCTCCGTCTCCTCCTCCTTCTCCCTTTCCTTCTCCCTCTCTCTATCTCTAGTTTTGTCCTTGTCCTCCCGCTCCTTCTCCTTCTCCTTCTCCCTCTCCTTGTCCTTGTCCTTGTCGTGTCCGCCGCCGCCCTTTCCTCCATCCGTCTTGGGGTCCTCATTGGGGCAGCCCATCCAGTCACGCAGAGCCGACTTGGGGTATCCCGGCTCCACGCGCATCATCTGGTTGTTGAACTTCCAGTACTTGTTGGCTTTGTAGAAGTAGGTGTACGCTGTGGGCCACGGAAGATGCCGTGAGTGAGAAACAAAGATGGACCGAATAGAGGAAATGACCACCAGTGCTATCAGTTGGTAGATGGGGAGCGCCGCCTTACCTTGGTCTTTGCTCATGAAGGCTGCCTTGATGTTGTCTGGAGCTCCCTGCCACACACTAACCGATTTCGGGTAGCCGTCATCAACACTTCGCGTATCTTCATTGAAGCGGTAGTACCTGGAAATAAAAGCGGGAAAGGTCAAATTAGGGCGATTGCTCTGGTCAGATTCCTCTGTGCCCAAGACTTATACTGGCTGGCATCGCAACTTCAGTGTGTCTACAGTAACTTGAAACCTTAGGCAAGGCAGTTGATGCTTGAAAGAAAAATGTGATGTACAACTTGAACATACAGTACATGCAAGAGACTTGACTTGGAACTTGTTTTAAGTCAATACTCGTAAGGTCCAGAACACCTCAGTTTTAGCAGTAGGTGAAAAAAAAACCTCAGCAAGTCTGTTAGAGGCTGTAAATAAATAAATATAAATGGCCAGAAAAGTTAATTGATCTATGTAGAATATGGATCCTTAAAAACTAGTTCCTCGCTCAAGACTAGATTCATAGAACTCCATGGTCTTTGTGTCATATGAAAACCAGCATGTACCTCGGCTGACATTTGTCTTTCATCAAATAGTCACACCTGCAGCTTAGTTGTTTTGTCCTGAGTTTGCTAAACCTTTTCTCTCATAGTTTGAACCTGATTTTGACACACTTAAAACAATAATAAAATAATCTTTGGGACTCAACTCAGCACTCAGCTATTTTCTGTTACACTTTAAAGGAGATGAAACCAAGGAGGAACCTGTTGGTGGTACAGTCCACCAAAAGACACTGATTGGTCAGGATCAGGACTCTCACATGAGCTGAGAACCATACAGATATACAGAAGTTCGTCATGCAATAACAGAGACAAGATACTTAAGGACAGAGCAGAAATTGTGTTTTCTAATGCCAGACACAAACATACACTTTCTGTTTTTCAGTATCGAAAGCATGGGCGCAGTCTCAGTTTGTTCAAATGTGAGTATTCTCTATTCTTTTCTCATTTGAGGCACCATTTACACTGTGATTACAGGGTGCTGTGCTTTGCCCAAACTTTTTTCTTAACAATGACTTGGTTTACTGGGATCTTCAAGGCCTGTTTAATGTGTAATTCTGTGTCCAAGCAACTGGACCTTATACGGACAACACTCAGACACACGCTGTCGCTGGTAGAAGTGACGCAGGTAGGCTTTATGTTCAGTAGCGGTAGTTTATAAAAACAAATGTTCAGCCCTTCTTTTATTTAGGGATCCGTTGCATAAACAAAATAGGATGACTAACTTGTTTGCTCTGAAGAAAAACGTCTGTCCGGTTGGGGTGTAGAAGAGAGCGGCGTCTATCCGATCCCTGGGAAGTCCGGAGCCCATTTCAGACAGACTCTTGGGGTAACCGGCATCCAGGATTGACTCAGTGAAGACCCAGTACCTGTCTCCTGGAGAGAGCAGCCCAGAGTCAGCGCAAAGACAGTGATGACTGTTTTGAAAGGAGAATATTGGCATTTGCTTAGTGTAGCCAGACCCACCTTTGAAGAAAGCAAACTTCCCATCATCTCTTTCAAAGGCAGAGTTAACATGAGTAGGCAGGCCCCTCCAGAAGTGACCGATCGGCATGGGGTATCCGTCCAGGACGTGGTTGTTGCGCACCCTCCAGAACCATTTTTCCTGGAAATCGAAACAGATTTTCTTTAGCATCTGCTACCTTTCAAAAAAGAAACTCTGCCTGGACTTCATTGGCAACATTACCTTAAACACAAACATCTCGCCTCTAAGGATGGCGATGGTGTCAAAGTGTCCGTCGCAGATGTTGGGTCCGAAGCGAGGCTTGTCCGGAGAGTAGGTGGGCTGAGGGTTGTTGTCCGGTGATCGAGGTGTGACAGGAGGAGGCTGAGGCCCGTGTCCAGAGCCTGTGAGACAAGAGACGGGATGATGATAATGATTTTCGTTGAGCTAACACCACCTCATACACATCATCAAAACCCTTGCCCTGTAAGACCAGATCTAACTAAATGATGTCATGCGTTGATGATGGGTTTAGAGAGCAGTGGGCGACTGGGAGAGAGCAGACAGCAAAGATAACGTAAACATAAATTATGCAAAAATAGAAATGTTTCAGAGGCGGAGGTGCTCAAGTTGTGGGAGGTAGTTTATGAATAGCATAATAGATTATTTTGGCACCTAGAGCCTGAAATGTTATTTTTTTTTTTTTTTTTTGACCATGATCGGTGGGTAACGCACCGTAGAGTTGCTGAATGCCTCTGCGGTCATCGTCCGGGAGTAGGAAGTTATCGGTGTCCATCCACTGGTAGAAAGGAGCCATGATGGCCGAGGGGTCGTTGGAGTGCTCCAAGCCAAGCGCGTGACCAAGTTCGTGCACAGAGACCAGAAAGACGTCATTCCCTAGAACGATGTCAACACCATCCAACATTAAACTTCATGAGAAATTGCGGCCTGAAAGAAGAAAAACAATCTTTCTCTATTTACACGATCCGACTGTAAACAAATGCTTGCGTCACTGCTAAGTCCAAAATCGAGCTGTTGGCAGCTCATGTGAAGATGCGTCAGAGACGGAGACTGCTGATGTTGCCAAACACGCGTCTGCTGTGCCAGAAACGCTTCTCCTTTTTTTCTACAGCATTCTGACAGACGTACCGACTGAAGACCAGGCTTGTCGCTGCTTGCCTTTCTCACAAGAGCAATAATGAAATTCCGTCTTCCCAACAAAAGTTGAGGAATTCCCATGTTGTTGCCATCACACATAACAGACTCTTACCTGACAGATCCTTGTTCCCGATCGTCCATGGCTCGGATGCGTCGAAATGGGTGTCGCCGCCCATGCCGGGGCCGGGGAAGTAGGCGTGGGCTAGGAATCCCCCCTCGCCGTCAAACGGACTACTGTCGCCGTGAAAACCCTCAGCGAAGAAGATCATGATGTCGGCAAACTCCTCCACCTTGTCGCGGATGTAGCTATAGGGTATTTCGCGGAAGCGGAGTGGCGTGACGCTCTCCCACACCTTGAAGGCCTTCCTGATGGCTTCATGGGTCTCGTACTCGCCCACCTTTGGGGTGTAGTTCTGAATGCTGGACGGGCCAGTGGTTCAGGGTGTGGGTATGTCAGTGAGAGAGGTATGACAGACACATGAGTGACCTCACCACGGTGCTGAATGTACGAGATGCTTAAGGTTGTGAGTGATATGTTGGGAAAACAGCTTTAGGTCGTCACGCCACGTCAACTTACGAGAATGTGACTTCATTCTTCGTCCACTTCAAGCCCTGAATGGCGTATCGCTTCCTCCTCCTCAGGTTGCTCTTGAGTTCGGAGCCAAACTTATCCGGCACACCGCATCGTGGCCGCTTCATGGCTCTGCCAAAGACAAGAAAAAGGGCACATTTAATTTCTTAAAAAATGGGATAGTGTGGCTGAATTCCATGACAGAGTTGAGCCTGTTGGAAGGTCGTCGCTCACTCAATGGTGTTGGGGTCAAAGGTGCCGGTGATGGTGAGGCCGTAGAACCTCTGCATGGCAGCGATGGCCGAGGAGATGGAGTGGGGGGAGCGGAGGGAGTGGGTCCTCATGTCCCCTGGTGGCAGGTAGCCGTACTGCTGCAGCCATGACTTAGGTAGAAAACAAAGAGAAAAAGGAGTAAGGACTATGCATTACTGCAATATTAAACCGGGGTGGTGGTAGTTCTGGTGGGAGGACTTCCCCCTAAACATGGATGAAAAAGTTACAGTCAGTAGTTACAGTGAGAAATATGTGACAGCTCACTCGAGTCCTTTTTGTTTATCAACATCAAGAATATAATTATTTGGTTTGATGATGACTGTGAGTAACAGTGACAACAAGTCCAGGATGTTTTTATGACATAAACTCATTCCTCGCTGGCAGCGAAAAAAACATATTCTTATGAAAAACATCCTTGCTTCGGGTTTGTTTTTTTGTTTTGTTTTTGGCCGTCGGGTTTTTGGACACTAGCATGGTTTCCAGCACCTGGCGTGCCTCTATTTCAAGACATCAAACAAATGGTATTCAACCGCTGGCCAGATATTTGGTGAGAGCCGTGGTTGAAGAGCACAAGAAATAAAGAGGGTTCAGGTTTCAGCGATTCACTGCAAAACAGAAACTCTGCATAACAGAAAAACACACCAAAGCCAAGTAGTTAATGATTACCTCCTGTTTCTACACTGATGTTTCTCTTCTGCCTCACGTTTGACTACAAACTGATCTCATCTCTTTCTATCACCGAAACTGGAGCACATGTAGGAACAATTAACCAGAAAAATGTAATGTGACGCCTGCTGCGTTTGAGACGATCCCAGATCCTTCACGCTCCTCCTGCATTCACTGCACTTCCACTCTCCTCAGGAGTCAGGATTCCAAGCGTGTCATTGTGTTACACTCAAGTTGCTGTTGTAAATCAGAATAAACCCGGTCAGTGACAACCATCGTTGACGTTAGCAATGTTAGCTCGTAACGTGATTATGTGCACATTGAGATGCTTTAACGAGCCCAATGCTGTCTGCTTTGCAACTTTTTCATGACAGTAAAACAACAGAACAGATGGCCAAAATTTAAGCTTTCATTCAACTCATGATAAACGGTGCAGCCATACAGAATTGCTGACTGTTTATCGTGTTCCCTCAACTTTATAGGGATGTGTTATTGGTGATGTAGCTGGCAGGAAACTTCTGACTCAGGATTATAATGGTGTTCCTTTATGGCTGTGGTGGTGAAAAACAACTAGCTGACAAGCTTGTGTAACAGAAAATGGCAAATGTATGCAACTATTGAACTAAAACTAAACTAACCAGAACTAAACTCCAGCGAACTAAGCTAAACAGTTAGTCAAACACTTCTGTCTACGCAACAAGCTTGCCTAAACTCTACCTCAGCTACAGCCAGGAAAAATGCCCCGAGGCCATTGAAAGCCGAGCCCACTTTGTGAGGCCCTTTCAGGATGTATTGTCTTGTTCCACTATTAGGGTAAAGGTCACCTATTGCAGTGCTTCTTAAGGTGGCGTGGTCATACATGTTGGGGCTCGATGTAATCTGCATTTCGACTGGCACAGTGTGCGCTTTTGCAAAATAAGTCAGCAAAAGAGCAGGAGGGTAGGGAGGGCAGATAGGGAATGTCCCGGGTTGAGAGTCAGGCCTTGGGCAACCTCCAATCGTGCAGCAGCAGAGTCAGCCACTAATTTAACTGGGACTTTTCTTCTCTCGCTCTCTCTCTTTATCCTCGCATCCAAACCTCAAAGTCAAGCTCTTCCCCCCACGCTAATGTGCCTGTCTCTCCTCCCCGCCCCATCTCCTCTCCTTCATCCCTCTTTCATGGAAAACCCAAGTCTACGCACCGCGTGACTGACCGCACCCAGCGCCGCTCATTCACTGCAGAACAAAAAAAATCCTCAGTATATGAAGTCTATATCAATCTATCAATCACTGCAGGAAAAAAAATCTATATGAAGGCTGCTAAGTGCAAAAAAGGCCAAACGCATCCGACTGCCTCATTTCGGCCATTTTCCGCTAATGATGTGCAGCCGATGCAAACAACCACTGCCGCCGCCGCCGAAGGCTGTCTGAATATGTGGTCTATATGTTTATTTTCACGAGGGAGCGGCAGGAGTCAATAGCAGGATTACATTCTGTAGGCTCTAATCTCACTCTGTCCGTCTGTCTGTCCGTCCCCCAGAGTCATGGAGGTCTCTGTGTTTGGATTTGGCCCCCCTGAATGAGCCCTTTCTGGTTCTGACTCACCCAGGAGGATTCGGGCCGACACATAAAGACGCAGTGTTTGCTACTGTTACAGCACATCCACACCAGCGGGAAAGTCAAACACAAGCACTCACACACACAGACTCCCGCATCCCAGAACTGGATGTGATTCACGCCGGGAGGAAAACTGGAATGGTGTTTTCGGAGATGATTTGACTTTCGGCTGAAACCTAAATCTTCGACTTTGCACGCCGGCCTTGTTTTTCCTCTGAATGCTGAAGTTTTCCCTGGGCCCAGTCAAAAGGCCACTGTTAAGTGACACTGAACATTTGTTTCGACTCTCTGCGCTCCCACGGCTCCCTCAGGTGACTCGACAAAGTCTTATTCACCGGCAGCACTCGGTTATTTTTGACCTGGCTAATGAGGTGGGAAACCGTCGGTGGTAGCAGGAACAGGAAATGGTCACAGTTTACAGTGGCGCTGGAGATGACAGATGCGGCTAACACTGCCTTTTGAAGTATTGCGGCGGTTCCCAGCATCCCTGCTGGGCGGCAGCCAGACAGACTAATGTGATTTAGCTGATGCTAGTTTTGACCATTTGTGCCACTTCTGACTGTTCAGCTGTTGTCTTTAAAAAATACAATTTAATTCTCATCTAAATTGATTTCAGTGAGTAGAGTAAAGAAATCTGATTGGCCAGTTGTGAATGCTTGTTCATCCAATCACCTGCCAAGATAGTTCCCCCCCGCAAATGTCGCCCTCCTTTCCAAAAGTTTTCCACCTGCTTCACCAGATGGAAATGTGAATCCCGTTCCAAAGATGTGTGAAATCGTCCAATTGGCGTGCCCAATAAAAAAGCCATGTGTTGATAAACTAAAGGCTGCTTCATGTATGAATCTTCATGTAATGTATTCAAAATTTCTGCAAGGGAGTATTTCCGTCTGAAAATCACCAGCCCTGCAGAACTACTTTTAGAAGGAATCATCCAGAACTTTGAACAGAGCGGCTGGTCTGCAGAGATACGACGAGCTGATTTATTTATGGGGAATGTTTACGAGAATCAAGCGGTGGTCGGGGCAGATGTCCCGCTCCGACCGAGTTGTTCCATTTGGCGAAGGAGGTCCAGTGGAAACTCTGGACAAGTTGGCCTGGATCAGGCAGGGTTATACAGCACACGTACGCATGCAGGTGGCTTTTTATTACACCTCCAGTCACTGCAGCCAGGCAGATGCAGAATTATGTCAGATATCATAAACATGCAAAATTGTTGCTCCCGCTTTGCGAGCTACAGCTCATCGCAGGTCGGAGGTGTTCAGAGGCACCGAAATTAAACAAATTTGCCCACACACGCGCGTGTGTGTGAGTGTGTGTGTGTGTGTATGTGTGTATGTGTACTTTTTAACTGTGCAGCTGCTATCTATTAAAACAAAGACTCTCCATCCAACAACAATAAGAGCCAGCGTGACCGAACAGTGGAAAAACACGCACACTTCGTCTCACATGATCTTCTCCCCACCCTTGGCTCATCATCCGCTTCCTTTATTAACAGGAAATGAGGTAGTGCCTTCATATTTAACCTCACTTCCTTTGACACCTCCTACTTCTCCCTCCATCACTGGGGGATGAGACACGTCCACACAAGATGTGTGACGTGACCGCTGAGATTTACATCCTGCCCAATTCCAATTAGCCCCACTGAAGGGCAAGGTCTCTTTTCTTTTTTGCTGCCGGATGTATGAATAGGGCAGCGCTCCCATTGCATCACTTCCATCATCACAATGACTTGCTTTCTAGTCAGCAACAGCGTCCTCACTGTGAGCTTTGTTGCTTTCATCGTCTCGTCTCCATTCGTCTTCCGCCTCCCGTAGATGATGTCAGTGCACAGCCATTTATATGCGTGCATCAAACACACACACACACACACACACACACACACACACACACACACACACACACACACACACACACATTTTCCTCATTCTCTCTGCAACAGGATGTGACTTATGCGTTTATGACTCAAACCTAAATATACGTCATGTGGCTATCAACCTAGTTAATATTTTTTCCACATAGTTCTAATTCTAAACTTCACTTCCCTTTATCAAGCATGAGACGTCAGACTGACACTGCTTGCTGGGTTGCATCTCTGCTCTTTTATTTCTGAAACTTTTCCACCGCCCCCTTTTTTTCCCTGATAGAAAATGATTGCCTGCTATATTGGGGTAGTTGGTTTGGTTAAAGTTGCGCATGAGTACATGAGCACCAAGAGCTAATTTGACAGACTGTAAGATATTTTTTTAGAAAAGTTTTGAAAGTTTCAAAAAAACTAATTACTTTCTACACTGTTAATTCTCATGGGAGAAAAAAAATCTACCAATTGTTTTTTTTTTTAACATTTGTTTTTTTGGTGTGAGCAGATTTAACTATAGATACACTTGCTTGACAACTTGCTCCTCCTCAGAGCAAATGTGTCTAATTATTGTAACGTGTGGATTTTCTTTGTTTGTCCTTTGTCAGAGGAGCAACATATTCCGCTGATGTTTTCAAGTATATGTGCTGAAATCAGCACCACATTTGTCTATTAAGCTGTCTTTTTGTGTGCGTGTGTTTCAGCTTTACCACTTAAAAGTTTCCCTTCGGTGCTTTGAATAGTTGTGGTCCAGCTCTTTGCATCGTCCAATATGTAGGTCAGCTGAGTTGAATTACATCTCTTCAAGTAACACAGCTGGAATTATTATTCCATACATAGACCACAGGTGGGACACGATGAATCAGAGAGCTTTTATTTCTGTGTGCGTGTCTGCGTGTGTGTACATGTGTGTGTCAGGATGACCTACTAAAAGTAGTATGGCTTGTGTTGTGATAGTAACAATCAGCACACAGTGGTCTCGGGGTGACGCAGGCATTGAGGCCATTGTTATGGGGTGGCCCTTTTGCTTCTTTCTTGTTTGGAAGTGCCGACAACAAGGCGAGCAACCAGTGCCTTCTGTGACATCACAAAGGGCTGATTCCCAGAGCAGCATATCTTTTGTCACACGCATTTTCTGAAAAGTGGTGCAAGCTGTGGAGTTCACTGAGGGCGTGGAGACCCATATTATTGGAAAACATTATTTAAGTGAATTTATAATAATTAATGATATAACTTGGATAATAAGGGGCCTTTATTATGGAAAATGAGCATCAAACTGTCTTTTCTCCACATCTAAGGGCTTCATCGTGGCTGAGATGATGCTGATTTACAGCATATACTCATATTGTGAAAGATAAAACAGCCCCCACACCTCCCCCACTCCCTAGATTCTGCCTGGTTCCAAACTCAAGACAGATGTCAACAATTACATCTTCTCCTCTCAACAGACCGGCGGTTATCAGTGCCTCCTTCTTTTCTGTCTCGCCCTCGGCCACAACACAAAGTCCTCCGCTTCTCCGCATTTGCTTTCTTCCCTCCCACTATCCCAAGTTTTTTTTTTTTGTTCGTTTTTTTTCTCTCCTGCTTTTTTGTCTGTTCAGCGTTTCCCAGAGTAATCAGTGGATCTATCGCAGCTTTGTGCTCCTTCCTCCAACCCCTGGATCACAGCCCTACTCAGAATTCCTGATGTTGATTATTATCCCTTCACAAAGCCAAGTTTAAAAGCCCCTAAGTGCTGTTGTTTTGTAGCATCACTTAATGATGAAAATAGGGTTTGTTTAGCGTCTTAAGAAGGAACTTTAACTCAATTTCAAGGGTGCAACAACAAGACCCAAACTGAACATATTATACACTATATCATTAAATTTATCAATCATATGATATTGTTTCCTAAATTCCTTGACAACTTGTGTGCCACATTTTATCTGTTTCACCAGCACTCCAGAAAACCCTTCCGTTTTCGTTTGAAAGGTCTGGATTTAAAAATGGATTTAAGATTCAGAAATTTCGTGTTTTCCCGAACATCTGTGTGTGTGTGTGTCTCACCTCTGGCTTGATCTGTCCCTCCGTGTCCCTCTGTGCGCTCGGCTCCCACACCACCGCCAGCAGCAGCAGCAGGACGAGCGATCTGACCTCTGGTGCCATCACCGAAGTCGCCGAAAATTATAGCGGAAAAAACCGAGCGGGGAGGGGAAAAAAAAAAAAAACACTGACAAATCTTCCGGGAACGCTCGGAACAAACGGACCCTCGCTGTCAGAACATTATCGGCGCTTCAACTTAAGACACTTTTCGAATAACTTCCGTGCACGCAACAAGCGTCTCCAGCGGATCCGCGTCTCTCTGCCGTCTCTCAGTCTTTATCCAGCCTCTGCATTCTTCTGAGAGTTTACGTTGCTGGAAGCAGGAAGTTTCGATTTTTTTTATTTATTTATTTATTTTTTCTCCCCCTGCGGACTGCGCCTTTAAAGATAGAAAGCCTACAGTTTAGCGTCCTAGTCAGGATCGCGCCTCGCTCCAGATGTTGCCGCCGTCCTTTTGTTTCTGTCCTGCAGCTGTCGCCTCGCAGCCCGCACCACTCTATCGGCTTATTTTGATCCGCTTCTCCTCTCCTTTGCTCTCCTCTCACCGCTGCAGACGTGGTATTTTGATCCTCGCAGGACAGAAGAAGGCTGCAAAGCTCCCCCTCCAAAAAAAGAGCGCCGCCCTCCCACAGCTCGGACCAACTTGGTGACCTTCGCTGACAATCTCAAGTTTCAGACTTTACATATCAGGTTATCATTTGCAGCAAAACTCTTTAGTGGCCTTTGTACTTGTTCGACTCGGATGGCATGAACAATAAACATTAAATAGTAATAAATAAATAAATAATGCGCTGCATATTCTATTTGGGAACAAACAGAAACATAAGAAACAAAGAAAAAGACTCATCAGTCTCATTAATTTAAGTTTGAGAATTCATGCCATGTTATCAAATTGTTTTAGTCTCACGTTAGTGACAAAGTCAAGATAACTTAGAGATACTGTCAACCAGTTAATTTACTGTTTTTCCTCCTCTTTTGCTCATACTTATTGAGCACTTAGTTGGGTCAAAGCGCTTAAAAGGTGAAAATGCGCCCTCTACCGAAAATGACGCACTCAGAGCTAGCGCGTACACGTCTGCAAGTTATTTGGTTTCTGATTAAATTCAACAAACCTCATGTTTCAGTAAACTTTCAACCAAGAGGCTAATTTCGTAGAAATGTTTTTGTTTTTTGTTTTCTAATTCTGACTAAATTCAACCGAAAAAGTTTTTCAGTTTCATTAAACTTTCTACTAAGGGAGTCGTTATTCTAAAACTTAAGATTCCAATTGCAAGTGCCATTGTTGCACTCAAGGCTAAAAAAAAAAAAAGGGTCACCAGTTGACTCTTACAATTATAAAATATCACGATTGGCCCAAAATACCTTACTGTTGGCAGGTTAAACATTCAGTGAGTGAGCGAGACTTTGTTTTCCCAAGTATTTTAATACATAGATACTGAAAGAACAGGTCACAGCAAACAGACATAGACAAAGTTCTGATATATACTCTTTATGCTGTATATATGCAGTGTTTAGTAGTTGGGATGGGGGGGTGTTACAGACAATCAATTTTGGACAAAACAACAATCATAGTTCTCACAACGCTTTAGGTCAAAGGTCACATACAAGACCACACCCTCGTTGGGTTTACAAACACTGCAGCTGTGGTTCTGTCGAGGAGGGACAGCAAAGTAGGGGAAAATCACAAAGACATGGGTAAGCAGTTCATCTGGAGCGCAACGTGGCAGACAAACTGCAAAACAGTCCCTAGTTTGTTGACCTGTTTGGCTTTGTTAGAGTACTTAGTTCAACAAAACCACTGACTAGTTTCCTCTGTCGCCTCTGTCGCCTCTGTACCTTCAGGAATATTATCTAAATGACATAGGGCGACTTTCGGTTTGGGCCTCAACTGGTATAAGCTCAAATCAGACATCAGGATACCGATGTCACATCAAAAATGTTTTTCAATTTGACCGCTTCAAAATAAATAATCATGTCCGATATGAAAGAGACTGATACAAAATACATACTTTTTTAGAACAAGCATCAAACTTCAACACCTTCAGTGATACTGGCGGTTTCACTTTTCCTCATCCAATAAATACTGGATTTATTTGTTACGTCTTGAATATTTTTCACCTTTATTTGCACAATACCAGTCTCACAGACAAACCACGCTGGTTGAATCACAACTTTAACACACAAACATGTTACTCTGACAACAAGTTGACAGGCTACTTAAAATTTGTTGAGGAAGCCATATGATGCAACTGCATATACAGTTTCAATAACTAGTAAACACTGATTGGAAACACCAGATAATCGTCTAACCACAATAGCTCACTTGAGTTATGAGCTCTTGCTGGTCTCTCCCTCCTTGCATTCAGAAGCCCCAGGATCCATTTGAGATCTGGTAGACCCCGCCAGTTCAATTTCTTCTTGGCCGACAGACCTTGGATTATCAATCGGCTTGTCGCCAGCATTGAGGAAGACCTGGTACTGGTTCCAGAAACCTGTTGTGCTCCTGGTTGCATGAATGTTTAAGGGAGTCATCGACGCTGCAGAGGGAAGATGGTCTCCAGAGGAACGACTGCTTCTGGGTTGTGAACGAGTTTTGGTTACCCCACTGTGGTGTTTCATGTGTCCCTAGGGAAACAATGGGCTGTGGTTAGGTTCAGCTTAGAAAGATAACAAATCTGATATTTGGTTGTGTCGATCTCATTAAATGCCAAACACTTTGAAAAGGGCAGAATGACAGCTAAAACTTCAAAACATCTTGCAATAAATATTATCATTGCAACATTGATTTTCCCCTACCTTCAAGCCACTACGACTTGCATACTCCTTTCCACACTCAGCGCAGCAATAGGTCTTCTTCTCAGGACGAGACATCGGAGATGGGAGGGTGGGTGCTAGGCTGATGGACACAGAACTATTCAGGTCTCCACTCTGAGCCGGTCTACTCTCAGCCTTTTCTTGCCTGCCATATGAATTAAAATGGAAACTCTGGCGTGTCTCCCTTACAAATGAAGCTGGGATGTCTGACATATCTATTGTTTCAGTGCCAATCTTTTCAGGATCCTCTGAAGTGTTTGAAGGTTTTACTTGGGTGTCCTCGTCAGGCACAGGTATTTGGTCCTGCGTTTGTGTTTCTGGGGGAGCAATATGTTCTTTGTCTTCTTCCATGGGTTCTGGTGACTGCCCCCTTGGAGAAACAGTGCCACCTTCTTTAGAAAGTGTTGCACTGGAGTTTTGGCTAAGGGTGAGATTAGATGAGGCACTGGGGCAGGTGAAGACAAAAGGGGTTTCAAGAACTGGTGTGCTTTGAGGGTCTTCCCGGTTGGATCTAGGGCCAATAAAAGCATCAGAGGAGGTAGATGCTTCACCCTCTCTGCATTCCAATACCATAGCTTGAGTTGATGTTGTGTTTGTAACAAGGGACAGAATTGGCGGAGGGCTGGTTTTGGAAAGAGCATTGCATTGGGCTTGCTGTTCAACTTGGTTGTCTTTGACAACTGGGGGAGTTTGCCCTCTCGGAATTGGCAAGGGAGCACTGACGCATAGTATTGGGGGTTCTACAATGCCCTGTGATGGAGTTTGTGTGGCTGGATTCATTGATGGGTCAGGGCTAAGGTCAGAAGGGGGGATAAGGTCTGGACTGGAAGATGTAGATTTACTGGGATTTTGGGTAAACTCAACTGATTTCATGCTCAAAGAGACTTCGCCAATATCATCAGATGTGGAGTGAAGCTGCGAGCTTGACACTGGACTGTCAGAGGCCCTTGGTGGAGGAGGTGTTTTTCGAGGGGAAGCATTTGGGTCACTGGACTGAGGCTGGGATGGTGGCAAAGGTTTGTTATTGGATTCAGCTGGGATTTCTTGAGGAGAATCTTCCGTCGTATCTGTAGGCAACTGTCCTCCAAGGTGCATGCGGATATGATGCTGGAGCACTAGGGCATTTGTGAACTTGCGCTGGCACAGTGGGCATGAGTTTTGGACACGTGCATTAGGTAGTCGGGAATGATGGGTGGACACATGAGAACGCAAGCTCCCTTTGGTAGAAAAGGATCTGCCACATATTTTACAGGGAAAAGGACGTTCTCCCAGGTGGGTAGCTTGGTGCAGACGCAGTGCTCTTGGACAGCTCAGAACCCGTAAACACACCCCACACTGATTAGTTGTGATGTTGGAAGCAGGTCCTGCAATGTTAAATGATGGTAACAAGCCTCCAACCATAGCTCTTGCTCCGCTAGCACTGATGCCCAGGGCAGCCAACATCTCATTGCTAAAGTCTGACCTTGAGGCAAGAGTTGACGTTGGTGGAGAGGCCATGACGTAAGTGGTAGAGGTACTAGCATTTGTAAAAGAACCACTGGCTGATCTTGCTGGGAAGGTAGCAGTACTGCTGGATAACATCTCCAATATTGATGATGACGTAGAGGAAGAAATCCATGGGGAAGATGAGCTGGAGGGTGCTTTTTCAAGCTTCTCCACTAGTCTCTGAAGCTTGGAGGTTTCAGATGTAGGAATGGAAGTAGACACAGTGGAAGGAAGAGAGGCTGTACTGGCAGAAAGTTGACCCTGGACTTTGGGAAAGGAAGAGAAGCTGCATGGAAGCTGGGAATGGCTAGAAGTAGATGGTTGAAGGGAAGCAGGTTTTGATGGTAGAGAGGAGCGTAGTAGGCCTAAAGCTGGATGATTGTAGAGGGATGAGTGTCCAGCAGTGGAGGGGGAAGCGGTAGAGAGAGATGGTAAAAGCAGTTTAGGAAGGTGGGCCAGCTGGGAGTATTCCGCAGGCGAAAGTATTGGTGCGTGTGGGGGTGTGTTCTCATCAAAGTGCTGTTGTTTAGCACCTTTGATTAACTCAGTAAGGGCGGTGGATGAGGAAAGGGAAGGGCTGGAGAGGAGGGAGGTAACTAAAGATGATGTGGAGGCTGAAGACGAGGAGGTCAAGTGTGGTGAGCCAGAGGAGATGGAGGCTGCAGCAGCTACTGCTGCCACCCTATTGAGCTGCAGGAGAGAGTGCGAAATCAGAGCTAAATCCACACTAGGAGCCAAAGGTAGGGTCGAAGGGGTAGGACCCCCAGAGGCTCCAAGAGAAAAGCCAGCACCACCAGCATCTGATGCATCTCCACATGTTTCATCCTCAGTCCTGCTTTTTGGCTTGTTAGGATTATTATTCATACCACAAGTACCACTACCGCTGGACAATGCTTGGCCCATATCCAGTCTCGCAGGCGTTCCTAATGCTACCCCAAACAAAGAGGGTGGCAGGAGTGAAAGCGATAGTTCCGGGTTCTGCTCGCGGTGTCGAAGGAAATGCACCTTGAGGTTGCCTCTAGTGGTGAAGCGACTGAGGCACACCGGACACTGGTATGGTCGTTCCCCTGTGTGTGAGCGCAAATGAATCTGAAGGCCAGAGTCGCTGCTAAACAGTTTGCCACAGAAGCGGCAGGCATGTTGGAGGCGGCCAGTGTTGGTTGAGCTGAATGCAGTGGAACAGTCTATAATTCCAGAAACAGACTGCAAAGAATGGTGTGAGTTTGCTGCCCCAGATACTGATCTGGAGAGTGATGGGTTTAGAAGTGACCGTCCGACTTGCACACCAGCTGAGGAATTTGGGGATTTTTCATTAAGATAGCCTTTGGGCATCACAGGAGACAGTGTGTTTGGATAGGAGGTGGATGTCATCGACATGGCAGCACTGGAGGAGGTCGAAGGAGCTGAAGATCGAGAACTGACATTTAAGTAGTCATGGTTTCCATTTCCCTCAGTCTTGGGCTTTTGTGGCTGCAGGATTTGGGATAAGGTACTGCCAGACTTAGTGTTTTTGTCGGCAGAGTGCGGTGGTAGCAGGGAGGAAAAACATGTGAGGAGAGGAGTCACTGAGGTTGAGGACTGGGGTGTATTTGACTGCATTGTCGGACTTGCTGCCCTTTTGTTGCCCTCCAGGCAGAGCTGAGGCAGAGGAGAAAGGAGATGCTGAGTAGGTGTATCTATGGAATAGGAGGCTCCTCCGAGGCGCAGCACCTGTCTGCAGATATCCTCTGTTATCTGCATTTGATGAATCTGCCTTTGCTGCAGCACCCGCAGCTCTTCCAGGATCAGGGCAATGCTTAATTGGGTCCTAGATGGCGCAGTGGAGGCAGACATTACTCCTGGACTAGGTATGGGCGTAACAGGGCTTGGAGGACCCTCAGGCACACGACTGGGGCTCCCAGGGTGTGGCGGAGGACACAGAGACGCAGAGGATGAGGAGGAAGACGAAGAGGTGGAGGTTGTGGCTGAAAGCCCTAATTTTGGAGAGGCCATAAGTGTGCTTTGGGATGGGTGAATGAGGGCACTTGTTGAAGATGTTGGATCACAAGCAGACAGTTGAGGGGGAAGTCGGGGTTGGGTTTTTGAAGAGAGAGGAGAAAAAGAAGGGCGGTCCGAAGAGGGGAAGGGTTTGTGTTCTCTATGGGGCTGGTGAAGGGACTGGCCCTTTGAACAAAAAAGCAGTGGACACTCAGTGGGATGGGAGAAGGTCTGAGATAGGGACAGTTGGAGTCCTTGAAAGGAGGAGGATGTAGTGTCCAAACAAGAATCCTGGGTACACGGAAAGAATTGTGCCTTCACTGCCAAGTTGTCATCTATACAAATAGAAAGGGGGGGAAATGAATTTCACATTGTCATTTTGTGCATGCTTAATACAGAAAACTAAAAATACACAAAGTAAAAAACAGTAATTGCATCTAAAATTTAGTGGAATACATGGAAATGGAAGCATTCTGTTGTTCTTAATCGTGGGGTTGAGCTTCAACCAATTGCCTTCTTTTCCTCTTTGTCCTGTCTATTCTCATCAAAGGGAGAGGGACCACCACTGTCAACTCGCTGCCACACACACACACACACACACACACACACACACACACACACACACACACACACACACACACACACACACACACACACACACACACACACACTCTACTGATCTGCAAGAACACACAGCCAACCCATAGGGGGGCCTACCTTGTTTCCAGGGCAACACGCAACAGACAATGGACTTTAACTCACTCCCTCAACCCCCCACCCATGAAAAGAAGGCACATCCACACAGACACTTGTCAGTGCCCCTCTCTTTTCATTTATTCGTCCATTCAATCTGTTTTTTCTTTCATCTCCTTAAGAGCACCCAGGGACCCGAGAACCCGGGCACTTTGGCCACGGTCGTGTACTGGACACTGTACCGGGTCTCCGGTTGGTGGATGGACTTGACATTAAACCCTCGTAGGTCAAATTCCTGATACGGTTTAGAGTTCGGCAAAGGAAGAGAGGTGGAGTAAAGACAACAAACAGCTCAACATGATGGCTCATGGACCATCAACAAAGGAGCTTAACATCTTGAAACAGATGGTCCAAACTGACTGAAACGTACCCACCCAAAAGCAAATGCTTTGAAAGCACATTAAAGTTCATGCACACAAAAACATGCACTCTTAACTTAAATTGTTACTGGATCGATAAGTCATCAAAAAGTAGACATTGCAGTTTTTGTGTTTTCACAACAGTGCCTGGAAGGGTACAACAAGGTCTAATTCTACCTAACCTTAGAACTTAGTTTAAAAATTATAACACATCACTTTATTTCTACCAAGCACTTAGCATTCAATTCAACTTATTTAGTTCTGATTTTTTAATTTTTCACCAGTTATTCTCTGGGGTTCTTTGCAAACATTCCCTTATTCTGGGTGGTTTGTGTCACTGAACCTGGGAAGGAAGGCAGAGAAGACTTCCAATGGCTACACTGCCGACATCATTCAAGACATTTGATGAGCAATAATCGGCAATGCTTAGTTGTATTTTGCATTAGGCACTAGATTACAATAGTGTTTCACTTTAAATCTGAAATATAGCCTATAAATTACAGTCCAGCTTTACAAGCCAAAGAATCAATGCAGTTATATTGAGAAACACAATTAACACACCATCAAGCAAGACACCAAACCATTCACTGCTCTCTTTACACTTATTAAAAACTGATGCCCTTGAACCTAAATCTCCAATTCCATGTTAGCTATGAGTCCTTGTGACAAGACAGCATTCTGCTCACCAAGTTCAAGTGAACGGCACTCACCAAAGGTCAGGCTCATAAGCTGCTGGGGTCGTTTCTGTTTCCGACGGGACATGATTCTGCAGTTTGGAGCGCATTTGCCAATTTTTTTGCTCTTCCGTACTATCTACTTACACACTATGGAAAGGCAAGTGTTACTTTAAATACATTTAAAGTTTTGGCTTTAAAAACAAACAAACAAAAAAAACTAAGGCTTTATCTTCTGGAATGGGACACAGGATACTTCTGGCTGAGTGAATGTGGCTGCATCGTGAGTCAGTGAAAAAAGTGCCATGTGACAGTTTCTTTCCACAAGTGTTCCCTTTCTCATAACTCACCATTGCCCCCTTCTTTCTTCTCTTTCTTACCCTGAGACACACACACACACACAGAGAAGCTCAGACGCACGCGCACACAAAAATACACGCGCGCACACAGCTCACTTGTTCACCCACTACTTTGCATTCAAATGGCGAGTGAACGCCGCTCCTTCCTAGCCAAGAGTCCGCTGCCTTTCTTCAGCAAATCCTCCTCACACAAGCGTTCAAGTTCATCACACAACGCCAGCTCTCATTAAGCGTACGGTAAAATCATCCTACAAAGCTAAAAAAAATATATATATATATATAAAAAAAAATTGGAGGAAAAAAAAAAAACACGCTGAAAACAACAATTATAGCACACACCAGACACGCGCAAATCTGCGCGCAGAAAGGGGGTGGGCTCAGAAGTCGATCGCTGCTCGATTTAATCTTACTCCATAATAATAAATGGAATTATCGCCGTGTGACATGGTTTCAGCGACGCCCCCTCGGACCAGGCTCCCGAGTGTGTGAGCTCCGGTAAACACGAGGTGGAATTTTCTTGTAACAATGGCGTTGAGAGAGCACAGCTGAGTGAGCATCACCCTCCGAGAGCCTCTCTGGCACACGAAGCCGATGACTGGGGGCACAATGCCGCCTTGTTCGCCCTCGACACCGGCTGCTTGCCACGAGAAAATAGAGGACGAAGAAGTCAGAATGATAGGACAGTCTTTTTCCTCCCAACCTTTCTGACTATGCCAGGCACGGACTGGGTGGTAAACACTCCGAGACGTTACGGGAAGTCTCTTCGCGCCATGACAGGAATTGGGAATAATAGCGAATATTTCAATTTAAACGGTCTTGCAGTAGCGTCTTCAGCGGCACCTTTCAATGTAAACATATCCAGTGGCTAAATAATATTACTAACATATTTTTTTAAAAATATTTTTTTTTCTTGAACAAACACACACAAGCGTCCAAAAATCAAAACAAAAATAAAACACCATAAAGACCTGTTCGCAATTACCGCACAGTGAAAATGCAATAACATATATCTTTTTTTTTTAAGCGAGGCTCTAATTTGCCTTTCCTATTTTCCCCCTCGTGCCAAGCCGTCGTAAACCACGCACGCGACTCTTTCAGGGAAGCATACGGTGGCAAACGAGGCTAAAAACACGGCAGCAAGACGCGCGTCCCCGCGTACTGTACGACGACCTGTTGCACGTCAGGCGCGCTCCCGCATCATAACAAGTTATGATTCATAAAATATTATGACTTCTACGAGAAAAGAAACACCCCCCGGCGCACATTCCCGGATGTGCATTTCCTCCTTAGGCCGCTCGTCGTCGACACAACCAAACCCCCGTTTTTATTAAAAACA
Organism: Nelusetta ayraudi; assembly: GCF_046127955.1. Lineage (NCBI taxonomy): Eukaryota > Metazoa > Chordata > Actinopteri > Tetraodontiformes > Monacanthidae > Nelusetta > Nelusetta ayraudi. The sequence continues at coordinate 9,152,743 of NW_027466061.1, forward strand.
AAAACGTACAAAAAAACCCCGCAACTTACCGTGGTGGAAGAAATGGTTTTCCCCCTGGCTCTTACAGTGACGAGGAAGAGGAGGAGGAGGAGGGGAGAGGCTTTGGAGGTGACGTTGGGTGAGCTCGGCTCCGTCTCTCAGCCGGGACACTGGCGCAGCACTTCCCTTCTCACTAGCAGGGATGCGCAGTCGGACAGCCGCATGTTTCAATTATTTATCCCCTCGTCGTAAATCGCCTCTATTTTCCCCCCACATTTAAGTGTGCTTGAGATTTTTTTTTTTTTTTTTTTTTTTCAGGCGACGATGAATTAATTCACAGTCTGTCCGAGATGCGCTGCGTACACGCTTCGGGGATGGCACGGTTGTTGTAGTGTGCGTGTGTGTTTTTTTTTTTCTTTCTTTCTTTCTTTCTTTCTTTCTTTCTTTCGTTTGTTCGTTCTAGTGGCGTCGCGCTCCTCCGTCTTCCCTTTGTGTGCGTCGGGCCTGCTCCTGTCCTGTCAGGCCTGTCTGCGCTCTCTGCGGTACCGTCTGCCTGTCTGTCGGCTTGGCTGCCCTGTCTGTATGTCTGTCTGTCTGCCTGTCTCCTATAATTAATGGCCCTCTCCGCCAGACGGCCTTCTGGGAAACAGTGGCCACGTTTACCTTCACATTGACTCTCAGCGCGCATCTCACGCACGCACAGGGGCTGGAGCAGACAGACAGACAGACAGTGGATGGAGATTTACTAGGTAGACAAATACTGCCAAGCACTCCTAACACAATAGGCATACAATGTGTTGTAGTTTTTCACGTATTGTATTAAACACACGCACACATTTAATCATAGACTCTTCGAGATACTGGACGTGGTTCGCCACGGGCCACATGGATTATTTGACCCAAAAGGTGGAAAGTTCACAGTGCCAGGCCTTAACAGCAATCCAATCCAACCCATTCCACACAAGAAGCCTTTGAATTTTGTTATTGTGGACACACATGCTCTGTGATGATGAAGAAGAAGCTCCTCGTGGGGCGGACACAGTGCAGGAAGTGGAATTCATTGGCTCGGTTTGTACCTCTGCCACATATGGTCCTGTCATCACTGTATTCACTGGACGTCCCACCTTGTCTGCCTTTAGGGTTCATTTCTTTTATTTCACCAATATTGCCACTAGGTGTCGCTCGAAGACAAAAAAGGAGGGATTCTGATTTTTTTGTGGTACGAACGTTTAAATAAAACAAACCAGAGGTAAATATTTTGAATGAAGACGAAACTCAAAATTCGTTTTTTGTTTTTACACTCGAGACACATATACATGCTAGAAAACACAAGCATAGTGAATTTTGCTTAAACAAAATAAAAAAAACAAATGCCAAACTATATGCTAAACCATATCATACCACGGTGATATTAGATTATGCCTCTCTCTCAGTCCTCATAAATTTCTTCTTTGTCTCATTCCACGCCAGGATCATGTGACCTTTGGAGGTGGTGCAATGGGTAAAGCAATGCAACTGTGTGTGTGTGTGTGTGTGTGTGTGTGTGTGTGTGTGTGTGTGTGTGTGTGTGCATGTGTGTGTGTGTGTGTGTGTGTGTGTGTGTGTGTGTGTGTGTGTGTGTGTGTGAGAGAGAGAGAGAGAGAGAGGGAGAAGGGGCAATCTGTGGGGATTAGCCTCTAAAGACAGGCCAGGCACACCACGAGCAAGCTCAGCGATGGCCTCACTCTGAATATTCCAGGACTCTAACAGGTAGGACAGTTTGCTTTAGTCACAGCTCTTTCTGACAAGAACAGTAATATTTCTGGCGTTTAGCCCAGTCCGATAAGGGCTCGTAGCCAGGTACAAACGGCTGAGGGCTGCAGTAAATCGGGCCAACAAGCGGTCAAGGATGATCTCCTGATCCTCTGCTGCTCCGGTCGGTGTTCACTTCAGGCGCTCAATCAGGGTCACCGCTTTCACACTTCAATTCTAATATGTATTCCAATCAGCTGCAGCTCTTTTTTTTTCCTAATTTCTTAATGATTAATGGATTAAACTTTCATCACTTTTTTCAACTTAAAGCAAGTTTGCATGGGTAAGAGGTCGTAATTAAAAAAAAAAAAATCGATGCCGTCTTTTTTGGCCCATTTTCTACATCAGTGGTGAATGGCCCTGGAGGTTTTCCTCCATTCGCCACCACTTCGGCCTCTTTACTGCACATTTGCCGAGTGTTAGAGCCTCCATGGTTAAGTATGCTATTCATAGAGCACAGAAGGCAGGATTACTGGTGTGAGGGAGTGAAATAAAGACTTCCCACGTTGCCACCACTTTCCAGCAGGTTGGCTTCAGCGATTCACACATGTAACAGCCAGGTAGTGCCGTGCTTTCTCCCCGTCTAGCTGTCTCTGTTAAGCTGTTTGTGTCTAGATACCAGTTTCCAGCATCCAAGATCCCCGCCCTGCTCCCCGCCCACCATGGCCTCCCTGGAAGAGGAGCTCACTTGCTCCGTGTGCCGAGACACCTTCACCCAGGTCCACCCGCTGCCCTGTGGCCACAGCTTCTGCCCGGCCTGCATCCGCGAAGCCTGGAGCGAACACAGCGACGGGAAATGCCGCTTCACCTGCTCCCAGTGCCAGGAGGAGCGCTGTGGGGTGGTGTGCGACTGCTGCCCTCCCGCCGCCGAGGACGCGCAGCCTCCGCTGGCTGTGAAGACGTGCCTGCGATGCGAGGTGTCCCTGTGCGCCGAGCACCTGCAGCCCCACCTGGAGAGGCCGGCGTTCAGCTCCCACCTGCTGGTGGACCCGCTGGGCGACCTCTCCCAGAGACGCTGCCCGGCCCACTCGGAGATCCTGCGCTACTACTGCGCCGATGAGAGGCTGTACGTGTGCGGCGACTGTCTGCTGGAGGGAGGCCACGCCCAGCACAAGGTGAAGGCGCTGAAACAGGTGGAGGACGACCTGAAGGTCAGTAGGAAAAACATTCAAACAGACGCGCGCACATTCTATGTGTTTGTATGATTGGTTTTCCTTGCTCGGCATGGGGGATCCCTACGCAGGTCATTCTGCAGACCCTGCTCATCAAAGCAGAAGAGAAGCTGAAAAATGGAGAGAAAATCATCAAAGAGCACGAGAACATCGATTCCACCATGGCTGTGAGTGAAACTGTGAAAGTACACATCCAGAGTAAACAGTCAAATTTAACTGCAGCCTAAACTCGAGAACCACGCGTGACGGACGCGCAAACTAGCTCAGCCACCAACCAGAGATCATTGGTCGTGATTTTTTTCTCTCTGTTTAAGGACTCACTGAAGCAGGACGACACCCAGGTGGAGCGGCTGAACTTGGATCTGCAGGTCCAGGTGAAGAACCTGGCGTTTGCTCTGAGGGACATCACCAAGAGGGAGAGGCAGCAGGTGACAGAGAGGGTTCACCAGGACTGCTCCAGGGTGAAGGAGGACATGAGCCAGACGATCAGCATCCAGCACTACCTTAGCTCTCTGCTGGCAGAGTCCGACCCCTTCCTGCTCATCTGGGTGAGACTTCAAAATGTCATCAAAAAGCAAACCATTGATAGAGAGAGGATTGATAGACGGGTTGATGGATGGCTGTAGCGTGAATTATTCCATCACATTTGCACTGAATTTGTTAACATGTAAGAGGGTAAATTCATCTTTGACGAAACTACATGAACTTTCAATTAATTTTGTGTGAATGTTTCTCAATTAATTTTGTGTGAATGTTTCTCAACTAATTTTTTTGTAACTTTTCTCTCCTCAGGCATTTCAATCAGAGGACACAAAGTAAGTCTGGAAATCAAACTTTAAAAAAAAGCAACAATACATTTTTATGGCTTAATCTCTTCGGCAGTGATCGAGTACAAAAGTTTAGAAATTGTGACACATTTGTGTTGCAGACTGCTGGCTGACCTGAACAGCCCAATGTATGTGCCTGAAACCATCAGTCTGGACAGGAAACACATCTTGGAGGATATAGAGAGCAAGTATCGAGACTTCATCACCTCCACGCTGCGCTGCCTGAGTGAACTCAAGAGGGAGCTCCGTGAGTGTCTTATTGGTGACACACAGTCACCCTTTTCGCCTGTCTGGCCACAAATGAGAAAGGTCCAGCCTTTACTCCACTGGCTGGCTCCACTTTTCAGAAAGTGTGTGCTGAAATGTTAAGTTCTGGCAATCAGCCCTTTGTGATGTCACAGAGAGGCTTGATATCTTGATGCTTCTTTGTTTATGCCCGCTTAGCGACTTGCGGAAGCCCCAACATATCATCGGTTTTAGCCAGAAGCTGTAAACAAACGACTAAGTGCCATTTTCAGGAGGTTGCAAGAGATTTTAGTTTATTAATTGTGCTAAACAACAAGATGAAAAATCAATGTCTTCAAATGAATGAAGCAGATAGACTTTTCAGACCAATCCAAATAGACTCATGCTGTCAATTGAAGTTTATTTCTTGGGCGCCGATACAGTCAGAACAATTTTTTCTGTTTGGATTATCTGAAAAATGGCTACTTGATGCTAGAAAATGGGGTGAACGTGATGTTTTTTTTCTTGTGTGGGTGAACACAGACTGTGTGCATGTGCATTCTAACACCACGTGGGCGCACAGAACAGAAAATATTTCACAAGTCATGCGGAGAGAGAAAAACCACTGTGTTGTATAAGCACATTTTTAACCCACATATTTAAGGCGATCCGCTGTCCCTCCTGCTCAGTGACTAGCCCTCTGACCCTGGACACCAACACGGCTCACCCTCTGCTCAGCATCTCCGACGACCTGCGCTCAGTGGCCCGGGTGACCAGTCGCCTGCCCTGTGCCTTTCACCACGAGCGCTTTGACCACTGGCCGCAGGTCCTCACCGTCCAGACCTTCTCCTCGGGGACTCACTACTGGGAGGTGGAGGCCGAGGGATTCTGGGACATCGGTGTTTGCTACAGGAGCATCGGACGGAAGGGGAAAGAGGGCAACGCCTTTGGCATCAACAAGGTATAAGTTCCATTTTTCATATACATTTATTCATATACATGTTTATTTATATATGTCATGCACCTATGCATGCCCTTCTGTATTTCTATAATTGAATTTTTTATTTTTAAATATCTGCATCTAAATTATGAGAGCTTTGTTTTTCACCCTGCATCTCACTATGGCCTGTCTGCCACTCTGACTACTTCTACTTCTGTCTCTATATATCTCTCTCTACGTTTTTTTGTGTTTCCTTTTTACCCCAACTGGTCAGAGCAGATGAGCGCCCCCTGGAGTCTGGCTCTGCTCTAGGTTTCTTCCCACAGGGGAGTTTTTCCTGGCCACTTTGACACCTTGCTTGCTCTTGAGGACCCAGTTGGTTTTCTTCTGATTATACAAAGCGCTTTGAGACGCCTTTGGTAGTGATTTAGCCCTGTACAAATAAAAGTTGATAGAGAGATTGATTGATTGAGTTGCAGTGGTTGGATTTTGGATCTATAAAACTCTGTAGATATAGCTATATCCAGATTTTTAAATATAATTTATCCCTCTGTTTGCTGCTTCACACCACTACTAAATTATAGTTCCCTGCCAAAACTTCCTCATGTTTGGAAGGGGACAAAAGAGAGCTGATGTCAGAAGACAGAAATAAGGCCTGAATGGGTGTGTTGGCATTAAAATGGTAGAGGTATCAGTGACCTTTGTGGCATAACAAAGGGCTGATTTTTAGAACTCATTTTTACATACACTGTACAGTGGAGCAAGCATGGGAGGAGAAGGATCTGCTTTTCTCATTTCTGGGTTTTGAGTAACAACAAAAGAGAGGGAGAGAGAGAAAGAGAGACTGGCAAAGTGAATTTTGCATTAACTGGGATATTTTGAGAGTCACTAAGGAATGTTGTAGCTCAGAGTACAAATACTGTGTTGGGTCCCAACCGTGTTTTTTTTTTTTTTTTTTAAACGACAACAACAACAACAAAAAATGCCTTTGTTTGAAACTTGCAGCTATCATGGAGTTTGACGCAGCAGCACGACAAGAAGCTGGCCGCCTGGCACAACCGCAGGAAGACCCGCCTCGCACACCAAATGCGCGGCAACCGGGTGGCCGTGGCCGCGGACTACAGCGCCGGCACCATCACCTTCTCCGAGGTGGGGCCGAACAGCAGCCTGACCCACCTCCACACCTTCTCCACCACTTTCACCAAGCCGCTGTGCTTGGGCTTCGGACTCTACAAGGCGGAGCTCAACAGTCGCATCTCCATCGTCGTCAAGGCCTGAAGAGCAGACGAGACACGCAAGACACGAGGAATTGCCGAGAGCGCCCGAGACGATTCGCGTCCTCGCTGCCAAGACCGAAAACAAGCAATGCTCTCTGATGTCTCTCTGCTAAACCCGCGATCCGGTGACCCTGACGTTGGAACGATCGCTGTCGGTAAAAGGACAGAATGAGCATCGGATGAGTGAACACAGGGAGACGGGAGGCAAACAAGAAGGGCTGCTTTGAAGCAACAAAAAAAAGGGCAACAATGAGTTTTATGAATGTTCTTTGTAACAATGTGGTGAAACTATTAAGTGATTATTAATTCTTGGTGATAGATATGACAGGGTCTGAAAGGCGTTGGGTATGAGGAAAAGTTATTTTCCTGGATGCATGTTTCCGGGATGCTTCTGAGGCCTGACTGCTTACTCTCGGGAAACCATATTTTATTTTTGCATATTTAAGCCTGCGTCATTAGCTGTTTTTTGTGTATCTTTTTGTGTATCTTCTGGATCTGGTCTGGCCGCTTCTTTTATAATTGCTGAAATGCAAAAAGAAAAACCAACAGAAACAAAACAGACAGAAAAAACAACTTGGAACTGAGGGATCAATCCTTGCTTTTTCCCAGTCCGACAAACTACCTAACCCCAGAAAACACCGGCAGTGTAATTGTTTTCCCGGGATGCTGTGAGTGTTTGATCATGTCTGAGGATGCCGGGAGAAGCACACTGATTTGAATGGATGTCACAGTAATAATTTGAAAAAAAGAAGGCACTGCCGCTCAATCGTTAGCTCTGCTCTTTCACAGACGCCCAATTATGCTCTCACTTTTTTCCCTCTCCCTTATTTTTTTGCCGTAGAAGTGAGTGGGTGGATGCAACACAGAGGGTGAGAGCAAGGCAGACGGAAAAGAGGATGGCAGGGGGAGAGAAGAAGAGAGGGAGGGAGGAAGAGAGAGAGAGAGAGGGAGTTGGAGAGATAGATCAGAGCTCACTCTGCACACTCAGGCTGACGGCGCCGCTGCGAGAGAATGTAACAGAGGAAGAAGAGCGGGGGATTTATTTTGTCACCGTAGTGTCTCCTAATTTAGAGGGGTAAACATCTGACATCACCTGCTATGGAAGACGGGACAGTTCAGACGGAAACAGGTGATCACTTATCTTGCGCTAACTGCTTTAACTTTGAATGCTTCCTCTGCTATGCTGCAAAAACGTTTGTGTGAAGGTTTTGAGTTTATTTCATCGACAATTTGCTTAGTTTTCCAATCAAGTTTTTTCTTTTTCCTCAGAGACATGATATAAGTTTAATTCAAACTAAAGAGGTGTCTTTCCTGTTGCTGCTATATAAAAATTTATGTCACAAACTGAAAAACTTGTTAGCAGTTAGAAAATGTGTCCCCTTCTTAATGTGTCAAAAAGATCAGGAAAAGCTGAAGAAAATTGCAGAAACAGCATTGGCCACACGTATGGCTGCTGCTTGATGCGTCTGAAAGTGTGAAAACGAAGCATGCGTGTGAGTATGTGTGTGTGTGTGTGTGTGTGTGTGTGTGTGTGTGTGTGTGTGCACACGCGTGTGTCAGCGTGTGGAGGACAGATGGTCACTCAGTGGAGTTGTTCCCCCCACTCCCTCTCGTCGTTACGCCCCCTCCTGGGCTCCCACGTCTTATTCCTGTCACCCCTCCAACAATCTTACCTGTCTGTCCCTTCCTCCTCCTCCTCCTCTACTCCCCCCCCCCTCCTCCTCTACTTCCTCCTCCTGCTCACCTGTCCTCAACCTCCATTCAATCATCTCATCTCTGAAACTCGCTGAACCCCCTGCCTCCCCCCACCCTCTTCTCTTCCCTTTTATTCCCCCAGCTACGTCTCTGCTGCCACATTTTTCGCTGAAGAGGATTTCTTTGTGATTGTCATTCTGACCTCTTTGCTGACCCGACAAGTAGGACTGGAGAGGCGAACTGGGATTTGTGGCGGAAAAAAAGACAAAGAAACTGAGAGTGATTGACAGCTATGGCCACTAAACAGTTCTGAGTGTTCTTATGAATATATTTCCGTCTTTGATCCTGAGCTGCTTGTCCGTTTGTGGCTCTTTGGGATTATTTTCATTAGGACTGGCTCCCCATGTCAGATCCAAAGTGACAACTCTGTAGAGTACAAACACAGATATTCCGCTTAAACATTTTCAACGTCCAGTCATGCTTCCCAGGTTAGTCACCTTTGACCTTCCCGTGCTGTTGACCGTGCTCCTGTTGTGGGGCCCGATGGAGACCAGGGGGCAGAATGACACAGAGCCCATCATCCTGGAGGGCAAATGTCTGGTGGTGTGCGACTCCACCCCGTCCTCAGAGCCGGCCGGCAACGCCCTGGGCATGTCGGTTCGCTCCGGCTCGGGTCGCGTGGCCTTCTCCGCCAGTCGCCAGACCAACCACGAGCCCACGGACATGAGCAACCGCACCATGATCATCTACTTCGACCATGTGAGTAACTGTTGCCACTCAGACGCTCTTGAATGCCTCCAAACTGAGAGGAAGTGCGAGAGGAAAGCGCAACCTGTGCTTCGCCCCAGGCTCGCTATTGTTGCTGTTGCAACCTCTAGACCTCTCCGTATTTTGAAGGGATCCTGCCGCAGATTCGGAATGACACATGAATCTGCAGCAAACACACGCGCACACATGCAGCTTCAGTGAGCTGTGTTTCAAGTCTTGTTGCAGTCAGAAGTCAATGCTAATAAGATGCACATATGATTAGAGTTCTGACGGTGAGGAAAAAATGCAAATGAGGTAAACAGTGAAGTTTCAGGCGCAGTCGGGCTGAATTTTGATGCCAATTTTGGGCTATTTTGGAAATGCACTCCGTGTTTCGGATGAGGTCTGAGAGTGACACATGATAAGCAGGAGGAACCTTTTTGAAGGGTTATTTATTTACACCACGCCACTCGGTAGAATTCTCACATGATGTTGCTCCTCTCGCTCTGACCAAACCTGCCAGATTCTGGTGAACGTGGGAACTCATTTTGACCAGGAGACCAGCATCTTCTTGGCACCACGGAGAGGCGTGTACAGTTTCAGCTTCCATGTTGTGAAGGCCTACAACAGACAAACAATTCAGGTAGGTCTGCTCAAACCCAATATGAAATTTGATTTAAATGAGTAATTTGCTTTTCTTAATCCCTGTCCTTTGACTTCTTCCAGGTCAGCCTGATGCTGAACGGCTGGCCAATGATTTCGGCTTTTGCAGGAGACCAGGACGTGACCAGGGAAGCTGCCACCAATGCCGGCCTGGTGATTATGGAGAAGGGGGACAAGGCCTACCTCAGACTGGAGAGAGGCAACTTGATGGGAGGCTGGAAGTACTCCACCTTCTCCGGGTTCCTGGTCTTCCCTTTGTGAGAAAATCGGTTGGAGTTTAGCTTAAAATGTTGAAAGAGCAGTGGAAGGAGAGCTGTAAAAAAAACTTAGCAAGCAAGACGTCAATCTGTAAATCTTAAAATGATGCATGAAAAGATGTGTCTTATGCACACACACAAAAAAGAAACGTGTATGAGACGAGACATGAGGAGACATGCAAATTGACATCATTTGCACGGAAGGACCAAAAAAAGAGATAAAATATGCTGAAAAGTTCAGTTTAAAAGATTTGTGCAAATTTATTTTGTTTGTTGAGTTTGCAGCCATGTACAATCTGGGCTTGTGTGCTTTTGGACCACTCTGTTATTATAAAATCTTGTGTGACTCTGCTGTGCTCCACGTTACACTCTGTAGCTGCCAAACTTGCCCCTTTAACCTTGCTGTGTTGTATGATAATACTCTATATATCTGTAACTTCCCTGCAACAAATGTTTATCTAAACAGAAATTTCTATTTGGGAGAAGTAAATAAACTCATATAATGCTGACACAGGGTTCTTTTTCTTTGTTTGCATTGTAATTTCTTTCAAGATACACATTTGCTGAATGTGAACGAATGGATGCTGACAGTCAAGCAAGACTGAGCAAAGCTAAAGAGACGCCATTTCTCCCTCCTGATTGCCCCAGCAGCTGTTTGTAAATATAGCTCCCACCAGCAGAGTTGGCATTGGCTGGGACCAAGTGTACCAGCATGGGGACCAGTTCGAGGCGAGGGTGGTGACTTGTGGATGCTCCTTGCAGGGTCGCAGACAGATGGAGGCTTTGGCGAGCAGGCGGGATCCTCTCTGCAGGGATGCCGCTAATAAATGCGGTGCACTGTCACATACAGTCATTCACGCTTCCCTGGATCATGACTACGATTTATCTGTCTTTTTTTTGTCTCCCCCTCTGTACGTCTCCTATCCAACACAATCACTATTTTATGATTTTGTATTTGACAAGCAAGTAGTTCTTGAGTTAAAGAAAAAAAATATTCAAGACCTTAATTTATACTGTCACATCAGTGCAATCACTGAGAAAGCTTTCAGTGATATGGATGGGAGAACTTGTGTTTTTTTTTTTTTTTCTTAACGCAATCTCAATTCTTTAGCAGGTACTCTCCTACTCCCTTTTCCATTTTTTATATTTATCAGAGAAAATCTAACTATTTATAGCTCAACATAGCCAAAAAGGAAAATGCCAGACTATTAATATTTTATGGTTGATGGAGATGGGGTAGGATTTAATAATTTTGCATTCTTTTACCACTCTTTTTCAAATTGTATTCAAACTGTATTCTTATTTATTCCGTGTCTGATCATTTCTTTGGCATCAAACTTCTTATTGTATGAGAATTCTCTTTTTTTCCTTTTTAAAATCCGCCTGTATCTACTGGTTTGTGTACATATATATATATATATATATATATATATATATATATATATATATATATATATATATATATATATATATATATATATATATATATATATATATATATATACATTTCCTATTTTAGTATCGTGTCAAAAGAGGGCGCCAACTCCCATCAAAGAGCTTCGACGCACGAACGTAAGCAATTTCGCTTATGTCTTTAAGAGCGCATGTTTTATATCCAGACGTAGAAAATGTCGGAAAAGTGGGGAGGAAATAATCTTAAACGTATCAAAGATGCCCTTGTGTGCATCTCTACAAATTCAAATTAAAGCAAAATTAAGCAGTATCACAATACATGAACGATTTCAGCCTAAACCAAGATAATTAAACGGTGGAAATCGTACAGTGCCGTGACAAACAAGCGTGCCGTGTTTTGCACTAGGTACCGACTTTAATTTGGTGAAAATTACATATTTTTCGTCAGTCCGCAATTAAATGACCCGCGCTGTGTAATGTGAGCATCTATGACAGCGAAACGGCAATGAGCGGGCTAAACCAGCAGTCCAAGCTAGGCCGCATTCATTGTTCTCTCAACCTAACTTGGTCCAACATCTCGCCTGAACGTAGCCGTGCGCGCGACTGATAGGTTTAAGGGCCAATCGTGTGGCCGCATGCTGCCGGCTCGAGCGAAGAGGGACCAATGAACGCTGTTTAGCGTTCGAGGGGCACGCTTTCTATGCCTTCTCGGACGAGAAGTTAGTTCCTGCTCTTCCCTGGCCGTTTCCTGTAATCGTACAGTGTTGTGAGACGGAGAAAGCCATGTGTGTCGATGCAAAGGTAAATTTAGCACACCGAAATTATTACCGAGGGAGTTTAGGCAGCGGATGTGATGGTTATTTACTGGTATTTGTGCTGAAAATTAGACGCAGACCAACCCAAACAGTATTGCGGCCTATCCGTCTGAACGTTGTCGGGCAATGGTTATTGTGGCACGTTGCTTTGGTTTGGTCCGGTTTGTTGATGAGATTGAAGGAGTCCGGTGGACTGAATGGTTGGTAGTTAATGGCTGAGAAGACAACCAAGGAGTGTTGAGTTGTATCAAACCGTGTTATTAAGCCTTTATGGTCTTGCGGTAGCTCACACCCTTTGTAATCGGTGCATCTTGGTCGCGGCACAAGCTAATGCTAATCGACGGTTTAGTGAGAAAGACTGCATTACAACCGGAGAGCCAAGCATCCTGCCTCTCCAGCATCCGTACCCCCCTCATCCGAGTTCTGAAACCACTGTTTTCATTCAGTTTATTTTTTCCAGGATGTACGGTTTTAGTTCTTAAGGTGTGGACACGGCCAATTTCACCAATTTTCAGGTCATTACAACCATGATAACACAGTTGAATGCGGTACGATAACGTTAGGTCTTTGATGTTATTTCCAGAAACGGTTCAACCAGTGGTCCTCTGATTACTTATTTATCTAGAAACGTAAAGTACTTATATTAGTCTGTCATGTGATGCGCATTTTTACATCAGTCTCGTGTCATTTTCGCATCAACCACCAGCTGTGGCCTTCAAACGTGATGTTGAAAAAGTTCTACGAGATTTTTAAATTAAATGCAATTTGTGCCTTGAGAACTACGCTCAGCGTTCCCTATCACAAATGTACTGACATTAAATTATATACAGAGGTCTCAAATTGCTTTTTGTCACACATGGCCTCAGACTCCCAAGACCTTATTAAACTGAGCTTACTTAATGTAGTAGTAGTTGCCAACATCCACATGTGTATTTTTATTAACAGTTGTTCTCTCCTCTCTCCCCCCCACCCCCACCCCCCCAGCTGTTTCTTTAGAAGTTGACAAGAACTGGACCGCAACAATTTAATTTCCATCAAGGCCTTTCTGTAACGTGGTGCCCATCTCCCTGAGTGGAGTGGGCAAGATGGCGGACCCTATCATGGACCTGTTTGAGGATACACCCCTCTTTAACCTCGATGCCCTGCCTGATGATACCTTCTCTCAGGGCTCTTCGGACCCGGTTGAGGAAGCCCTGAAGCTGGCATTGGGCCATGTGGACCCTCCAGCTGAGCCGGAGCTCACGGTCAACACAGGCCTTAATGACCCTGTAGCAGCTCCTGCCATCCCAGAACCCACCCTTGTACAAGTCCCCACACAGCAGCCGCAGCCAGTGCCAGTGGTTGCAGCGCAGACTGTTTCAATAGCTGCTGCTCCTGCTGTGGCCCCGGCCCCTGCCTCCGTTGACACTGTGCCACAGATCCAGGCCCAGACCACCATACCTATTGTCAGTAACACCAGCGCAGCACCCAGTAGCACTGTCCTGCTGAGCTCCCCTCTGACTGTTTCCAGCCCTTCGGTCACTTCCACTGGCACGACGCAGCTCATGCAGCTCGCTCACCAGCTCACTCCGCAACAGCTGGCTGCCATCACGCAGCAGGCTGGCGGTAAAATTGTCATTCTTAAAGGTCCGCAGGGTCAGGCCCAAGTACTGCAGACTGTATCGGGAGCAACGGGCCAAACGGGTGGAAAGGTCATCCGTGTGTTGTCTGGTACTCCACTGAAACCGGGCATGTCCATATTGCAAGGGGGTGCAGTTCTAAATCAGGCAGGACAAACTCAAGTCAAGGTGGGCACAACGGGGGTTCAGAGACTGGTGCAGTCCACAAATGGGCCTGTGAAACAGATGCTGCTAACCTCAGTGCCCCAGCAGACGCAAGGCCAGACAATCCAGGTTCAGATCCCAGCCCAAGCATCAGTAGCTCAAGGCCAGAATCCAGTCCAAGTCCAGCAGCAGACCGCCCAAATTCAAATTCAGCCCCAAGGTCAGGCTGCACAGATCCAGGTCCAGACTCAGGGCCAGGTGCAGCTTCAGCCAGCCATGCAGGCTCAAACGCCGGTAAGTTCCACAGCTTTTGACGCAACTAGCACACCAGAAGTTGTTGCCCTGGTAGCTGTAGAGCATACTGTTGTTGAAGTTTGGACTTATTTTGTGGTTTTCATCTCATCACTGAGGTCTAGAAACTGTATTACAGTCCAGTCTTGCCCAATATCATAATAAATCTCATTCTGTGTTGCTGGTTCTAGGGTGGCGAAGCAAAGCGGATCACCCTGGTCCTGCAGCAGCCGTCCCAGGCTGGTGCCGCCGCAGCAGGTCAGACTGTAGCCCAACAGCAAGTTGCACAGATCCAGCAGGTTCAAACCACCCAGACTGGTCAGCAGCAGCAAGCCCAGGCTCCAGCGAGGCTGGTGATTGGTCAGCTCCCTGGAGGCAAACTGGTGCTTCAGGGAAGCCAGCTCGCAGCCCTGACGCAGGCAAGAGCTGCAGGTCAGGCAGGACAGCCAAAAGTCCTCACCATTCAGCTGCAGGTGCAACAACAGCCCAACCAACAAGGAGTCAAGGTGAGTGGTTATGTCTATTTAAGTTTGTTTTTTTTAATCCTGTTTGTTCAATAAAATTAGATTTTAGATCTTGGTACATCCTGTCAGTTTTTTTTAAATTCTCCACCTTTTTTGCCACACTTCTGCCACAATTTATTTTTTCTATTCTTGCAAAGTCTCCAAAGCAGGGAAATGTAACGAACTGCTTTGCTGTGTTTTATTTTAAAAATACCTTTTTGGAATTTGTGATATACATCTTGTCTCTTCTTTTACTGTCACAGTACCAGCTTGTGTCTGGAGCTGGTAATGCTGGTGGCCCACAGGTGTTGCAGATCTCACAGGCCCAAGGAGGCCAGAGGGTTGCCGTGCCAATCAAAATGCTTCTACAACCACAGGTAGACTTCCTAATGAGAACATACAGCTAAGCAGCTGTAAGATGGAACTTCTCGTAAAAGAAAATTCCGAACAATATTCTCTTATTTCTTCTCACACAGACAAGCTCAGCATCCTCAGCGGGTGGCACAGTCGCCGCGGTCAAGGTAATCAACGCATCGACTGCCGGCCCCTCCACTACAACCACCACTGCCTCCCCGGCTATCCGAATCACCAAGTCGCCTGGGGACTCTCCCTCTGTGCGACGCGTGGAGATTCTGTGCAAGCAGGAGAAAGCAAACCGCATCGTGGCTGAGGCAATAGCCCGAGCTAAAGCTCGCGGAGAGAAGAACCTGCCCAGAGTCCTGAACCAGGATGAGCTTCCAACCACGCAGAGCTCCCCAGAAACAGTTGGCACGCTGACCGTGGTCTCTTCAGCTAAGAAAAAGTCAAGCGGAGGAGGGAGCAAGAAGAAAAGTCCTGTAGCCGCTGGAACATCGTCCAAAGTTGCGGCTGACAAAAAGGGGAGCAAGGTGAAGACATCAGGAGGAACAACTGGTGTGGCGGGATGCACCATAGTGACTACGACTGGGAACAAGAGCAAAAGCAAGGCCAAGCCAAAGTAAGTTTATTTAAAAAAAAAAACTTCAATGGAAAAAGATATATAGCTATGCTTTCTTTTGAAAATTCTTCATTTTTGTGTCTCTGTCTTCAAATGTTTGTCCAGCACTATCACTCTTGTTGGAGCAAAGAAAAGAAAGAGAAATGCTTCTTCAGACCATTCTGATGGGGAAGTGAGCCCTGCCTCACCTGCTGCACTGGAGGATGACTTGACTCTGGTACTAAATCAATTTCAGTTCACTTAATAATTTGACTATGGACAGATTTAACAGGCCACACCCCTGTGTTTTTTCCCACTGGTAGTTAGTGCCTAAACCTTCTCAGAACTCTTACCTTGTAAACTCCTTATTTCTTCGTGTAGAAGAGACGCTCCAATCGAGTGGTTAAGAGGAAGAAGTACACGGAAGACCTGGACATCAAGATAACTGACGACGAGGACGAGCAGGAAGATGTAGACGTCACTACAACGGCAGCAGCGGTTGCCTCCATCAGTGGGGGGACGGCAGCGCAGCTCAAACAGCAAGTGGAGCTGGATGCTGACGGACAGCCGAGCATGCAGTTCTTTGTGGTACGTTAAGAAATTAAGCATTCTATTCTTTTGAAGCGTGAAGTTGCAACAAGGCAACAGCTGATTGACTCCACGGTTATTTAATTCAGCCCTGCTTTTTTTTTTTTTGGAATAGGAAAATCCGAGTGAGGAAGATGCTGCCATCGTAGACAAAGTTCTGTCAATGAGGGTATCCAAGAAGGAAGTATGTTTGCTGATGTTTCTTTTCTTTTTTATATATATATTTATATATATTTCCATTTGATTCATGAAAATATAATCTTGTAAATCTTAATAACCTGTTCTTCTCCTCAAGGTTTCTCCTGGACAGTATACCAACGCAGAGGAGTTCTTTGTGAAATACAAGAACTAGTAAGTTCTCAGTTTATGTCTATAAAACAGTTTTAGTGTCCTGAGGAGATACCCAGAATATCACTCTCGTCTTTCCAGTTCATACTTGCACTGTGAGTGGGCCAGTATGGAGCAGCTGGAGAAGGACAAGAGGATCCATCAGAAGCTCAAGAGGTTCAAGACTAAACATGCGCAGATGCGGCACATTTTCCAGGAGGTGAGAGGGAGGCACACGCTGAAACTCCAGGATGTGGTACAGCTGCTTGGATTATAGCCTTCTGCTGGACTCTCTGATCCTGTGGTTCTCTGCAGGAGGAGGAGCCTTTTAATCCAGACTATGTAGAGGTGGACAGGATCCTGGATGAATCCCACAGTGTGGACAAGGATAACGGCGAGGTGGGAGTCCAGACTGCCTTTCGGAAAATTTTGAGTTGTGGCAGAGGGATTACAGAGACCGTTTGCTGCTAAAATGTAAAGTTATTGCTTCCCCCCACCTCGTCCTATTAGCCCGTCATCTACTACTTGGTGAAGTGGTGCTCTCTGCCATATGAGGACGCCACTTGGGAACTGAAGGAAGATGTGGATGAGGGCAAGGTGGAAGAGTTCAAGAAAATCCAAAACCGACAACCTCGAGTGAAGAGAGCAGTAAGCAGTCTGCTGACATTTTATTTTCCAATTGAGATTTTTATATTTATGTTTTTTAATTTGCCTATAAAATCTGTGTTGGAAAAATACCCAAAACACATGCATTGCATTGGCTGGAAAAGTTAAGAGTATTCATAAAGGATAAAGTATTATTTAAAAAATAATAATAAAAGATGCATCTGACGTGGGCAGAGCTGTGATATCCCACGTTGTTGCAGGACTTTCTGCTGATGCAATACTGCAACCAAGCTGAAGTGGGTGTATTTTTTCCCCCTTTGCTTTTTTGAACCCTCTCTCCTGCGCTCCGTCCAGACACGGCCGTCTTCCAGTTCCTGGAAGAAGTTGGAGGAGTCCAGAGAGTACAAGAACAGCAACACGCTGAGAGAGTACCAGCTCGAAGGAGTCAACTGGCTGCTCTTTAACTGGTACAACAGGTAAGAGCTCATTCACACATCACACACTCCTGCTGCAAAGCACATCCTTAAAACACTTTTTTTTCTTAAAAAAAGTCTTGTTTTTTTTTTTTCACTGAGCATTGTACATAGTTAACGCATGGCAATGCGTCTCGCTGTTCTTGCCTCAATCAGCCCTTAGGTTGTGCACTACAATTGTGTGTGTGTGTGTGTGTGTGTGTGTGTGTGTGTGTGTGTGTGTGTGTGTGTGTGTGTGTGTGTGTGTGTGTGTGTGTGTGTGTGTGTCCTCTCAGGCAGAACTGTATCCTGGCAGACGAGATGGGTCTGGGGAAGACTATCCAGTCCATCACGCTGCTGTCTGAGATCCATGCTGCAGGCATCCAGGGTCCTTTCCTAGTCATTGCTCCGCTCTCCACCATCACCAACTGGGAAAGGGAGTTCTCTACATGGACCAATATGAACGCCATCGTCTACCACGGCAGCCTGGCCAGCCGACAGATGATCCAGCAGTATGAGATGTACTGCAAGGACGACAAGGTAGAGTTATTATTTACATTGTTTTTGACTTTACGGATGCTGTTGCATGGCTTTAAAAACAATACACGTCCATCTCCAGGAGCACCTGATCCCAGGAGCGTACAAGTTTGATGCCCTCATCACAACATTTGAGATGGTGCTGTCCGACTGCCCGGAGCTGAGGGAGATTTCTTGGCGCTGCGTGATCATCGATGAGGCTCACCGTCTCAAGAATCGCAACTGCAAGCTGTTGGACAGTTTGAAGATGCTGGACCTTGTAAGCGGAGCGCTCCCAGATTTTTAGAGTTGATTTACAGTTTTCTTCCCACGTCTCGTCATCCTTTTCTCCTTGGCGTGTTCTTTCTGCTTTGTTAATTGCATCTGTGCACTTTGTTTCTACCAGGAACACAAGGTGTTGTTGACTGGCACTCCACTCCAAAACACTGTGGAAGAACTCTTCAGCCTTCTACATTTTCTGGAGCCAACTCAGTTCCCCTCTGAGACCGAGTTTCTCAAAGACTTTGGAGACCTCAAAACAGAGGAACAGGTGCGAATTGCACACGCTGACCACATCCGTCGGTGTTCCTTAATCTCCGCAGCTGTACAGTTTACCTAGAATAACTGATTTCCTTTCTGGGTCCACAGGTTCAGAAACTGCAGGCCATTTTGAAACCGATGATGTTACGCAGGCTCAAAGAAGATGTTGAGAAGAACTTGGCTCCCAAACAGGAGACCATTATTGAGGTTAGATCAGATTGTGTGAATTGAATGTAAACATTGTGTAGTGTCGAGAGTCACATGACACCAACCACGGTCTGGCTCTGCACTCTCTCAGGTTGAGTTGACGGACATCCAAAAGAAATACTACCGGGCTATCCTGGAGAGGAACTTCAGCTTCCTCAGTTTAGGAGCAAGTAGTAACAGCAACGTCCCCAACCTGCTCAACACAATGATGGAGCTGCGCAAG
The DNA here is from genome assembly GCF_046127955.1 of Nelusetta ayraudi. Classification (NCBI taxonomy): domain Eukaryota; kingdom Metazoa; phylum Chordata; class Actinopteri; order Tetraodontiformes; family Monacanthidae; genus Nelusetta; species Nelusetta ayraudi. The sequence continues at coordinate 9,171,515 of NW_027466061.1, forward strand.
TGCTGCAATCACCCCTACCTCATCAATGGTAAAGGATCGCTGTGTAATTTACTCCCGTTACATAACAGTGGCTTCAGGTTGCTTTGATCGTTACTCTCAGTGACCTCCTCTAAACTTACAGTGACATTGAAACGCTTATAAAATAATCATTATTAGAATACCTTTATTTTTGAAGCTTAAAATCTGCTATGGCTAAGCCATTTTCTATTTATTTAAAATTTTTCAATCCAGCTTAGAGTGAGCAAAAATTCCTAAGATTGTTGCCTTACAGGTTATTACACAATATGTTTTTTGTCAACAAGAACGACTAATTGACTCATATAAAACAAGCTATCTGCACTTATTTAAAGCCTGCCTATCTTTGTAGGTTTCCAGTCAGCAGTAATATGATCCCAGTTTTCTGTTGTTGTTGTTGTTGTTGTTTTCTAAATTGATTGTGTCTGTCAAATATTAAATTTGTCTTCTGACTAACAGATCCAGATCATGAGATTTGATTAGTAGACAAACCTTGAGTTTCTCTTCTTTTCTCTGGACATATTCAGCCTTTTGCCAATTGAAAAAGACCATCATTGAAATAATGCGCTCCCATCTCCACGGTGTGCAGGTGCAGAGGAAAAGATCATAGCGGAGTTGCGGCAGGTGTACGACCCGCTCGCTTCCGACTTTCATTTGCAGGCCCTGATTCGCTCGGCCGGCAAGCTGGTGCTACTGGACAAGCTGCTGCCTCGCCTCAAGGCAGGCGGCCACAAGGTGCTCATCTTCTCCCAGATGGTGCGCTGCTTGGACATTCTGGAGGACTACCTCATCAACAAAAGGTGAGCGGTGTATTCCAGTGCATCTGATGATACATCGCAGTGACTGTGCAGAGTTTTGTTATCACTGTACAGGATGTGTAAATGAGGAGTGTTAATTATTTTTTGACAGATACCTTTACGAGCGAATCGATGGCAGAGTGCGCGGAAACTTGCGACAGGCCGCCATCGATCGCTTCAGCAAACCTGATTCAGACCGTTTCGTCTTCCTGCTGTGCACCCGTGCGGGCGGCCTTGGTATCAACCTCACTGCTGCTGACACCTGTGTCATATTTGACTCCGACTGGAACCCTCAGAATGACCTGCAGGTATGAGATTCAGTTCTGTGTGCCTTCATAAAGCAACAAAAACCTGTGTCTCATGTCTACTTTGTTGACCTTCTATCAGGCCCAGGCACGTTGTCATCGTATTGGCCAGTCGAAAGCTGTGAAGGTCTACCGCCTGATCACCAGGAACTCCTATGAGAGGGAGATGTTGGACAAAGCCAGTCTGAAGCTGGGCTTGGATCGCGCTGTCCTGCAGAGCATGAGTGGCAACAAGGAGAGCAGCGTCAATGGGGTAAGGAGCCAGTAACTGCAGGTCACTGTTAATAGTTAAGGTGGCCTGAAAAATGATTATTTTAGAAATCAGTTTCTTGAAGCCATTGTGGTCCACTCATCAGTGTAACTGTTTGCCTACTTCCAGATCCAGCAGTTCTCTAAGAAGGAGATCGAGGACCTGCTGAGGAAGGGAGCCTACGCGGCTATCATGGATGAGAACGACGAAGGCAGCCGCTTTTGCGAGGAGGATATCGACCAGATCCTTCAGCGCAGAGCCACTACCATCACCATCGAGAGCGAGGGCAAGGGCTCCACCTTCTCCAAGGCCAGCTTTGTAGCCTCGGAGAACCGAAATGACATCTCCCTGGATGATCCAGAGTTCTGGCAGAAGTGGGCCAAGAGAGCTGACATAGACATGGACACCATCAATAGAAAGGTAAGTACCGGCTTGAATGTGAAGTGTCTGTCTCGTGGCAGATGAAGTGGAGGTCAAGTTGACCAAAAGTGTGGAAGGGTGAAGTTGAGACTGGTTTTGCTATCTTGAAATTGCTATCTTTCTCAAGATAGCGAGAGCAGTCCAGTTGCCTCAACTTAACTCTACACTACAAGAACCTTCACACACACAGTTGACCAATAGTAACCTCCCCTACACACAGAACACCCTCGTGATCGACACCCCCAGGGTGCGTAAGCAGACCCGTCAGTTCTCCACTCTGCGAGGGGAAGGTGGCGATCTGTCCGAGCTGGACAGTGACGAGGAGTACCCACCGGCAAATTCCAGACAGTCCCGCACCTCCCGGCGGTCCGAACGCCACACCGGAGGAGGTTATGGCCGCACAGACTGCTTCCGGGTGGAGAAACACCTGCTTGTTTACGGGTATGCCGACCATTCTGTTCAGCGCTTGCCTGCCTACTTCTTTGCCATTAAATAACCTCTATTAACTTTATTTCCCAGTTGGGGGCGCTGGCGAGACATTTTGTCCCATGCCAGATGCAAGCGCAGGCTGAGTGAACGAGATGTGGAGACAATCTGCCGCGTCATCCTGGTCTTTTGTCTACTTCATTACCGCGGGGACGAGAACATCAAGAGTTTCATCTGGGAGCTCATCACTCCACCAGAGAACGGCCGCGAACCACAAACACTGCTCAACCACTCTGGTACAAGCTGCACTTGCATTGTTTGATGCTTCCTACTATTGTCTGGTGGGATTAAACATCCCCTCTTCAGTTCTTTGTAGCCTGTCGAAGCCTTTAAATCGATGTTTATGGAGTACCTTGCTTATAACTTGTGTCTGTCTGCCCAGGCCTTTCCATCCCTGTTCCAAGAGGCCGAAAAGGAAAGAGGGTCAAGGCCCAGAGCACATTCGATGTTCAGAAGGTGGAGTGGATCCGCAAATACAACCCTGACACTCTCCTGATTGACGACAGCTACCGCAAACATCTCAAACACCAGTGCAACAAGTGAGCAAATCCCAGCCAACATGCTGTTTTGTTTTTTTTTCACGTGCATGTTCAAAAACTAAGTTCTCTCCTCTCTCACGTCAGGGTGTTGCTGAGGGTGCGAATGCTCTACTACCTGAAGCAGGAGGTGATTGGGGAACACGCCGACTCTGTCCTGAAAGGAGCCCACATCAGGTGTGTAAAGCTGCAAGCTCTTTAGACAACGAGCCAAAGACTCACAAGGACTTTGACTTGAACATAGTTTGGTGCGGTTTTCTTTTATCAAGGGATGTCGATATCTGGATGCCTGAGATGGAACAGCAGGAGGTGCCGGCAGGATGGTGGGACACTGAGTCGGACCGCTCGCTGCTCGCTGGCGTGTACAAACATGGTGGGTTTTCTCTGGAACAGTGTGCGGCATGGAGAAAAAAACAACACTGATAAACTTTGAAAATCTATCCAGCTTTCTTTCACGGCTAAAACAAATTGACTTTGCATTACCAGGGTATGAGATGTACACCACCATGCGTGCTGATCCTCGTCTCTGCTTCCTGGAGAGAGTCGGCAGGCCTGATGACAAAGCCATTGATGCCGAGCAACAGACCGGGGATGGCGAGCTGGGAGAGGAGTAAGTCAACTCATTTACTAGAGCCTGTTTACAGATAAACTAAAATGTATATCATACACTCTGTGCTGGTTTACTTGGACACAAGTTCAAACAGTTTGCCTTTCATTACAAATCTCAGCAATTCTTAAGTCCAAAAAGCAACTTCTTGAAACGTGAGATACGCAATACTTTTTTTCTGTCTTTCCTGCCTAATGTGCCTTCATTTTTTTCACTTAACAGTGCTGAATATGATAAATACTCAGAAGACCCAGAGTTCAAGCCTGCATCAAGACACACCAAAGATCTTTTTGAGGAGGTATTGGTCTGACTCTTGCTGTTCCTTGATTCTCTTTGAATGCGTACACACGTAAAAGCTTGGTAGAACAACAAAAAAAACCTGACCCCCGACTCCCTCCTCTTTTTTTTGTTGTCTTTTTTTTTGTTTTTGTTTTTTTCCAATAACTTGCACTCCAGGCGGACTCCATGAACATGGATGATGAGATCTCCGTGGAGGACAAAACCAGGCCGACTGTCACAGAAAGCCTCCCGACACAGAGCGGCGCGTCCGCGTGGCCTTCTAGCTCGACGCTGACGGCGCGGCTGCGGCGGCTGATCACAGCCTACCAGCGCAGCTACAGGCAGGAGCAGCTGAAGATCGAGGCGGAGGCGAAGGGCGACCGTCGGCGCCGACGGTGTGAGCAGGCCACCAAGCTGAAGGAGATCGCACGGCAGGAGCGCCAGCAGAGGTACGGTGACATCGGAACCCGTCAGATAAAGACTGTACACTCGCTACCTTCCGACCGCCGCGTCATGACTTGACTTTGTGTGTTCTCCTCAGGTGGACCCGCAGAGAAGAGTGTGATTTCTACCGTGTCGTGTCCACGTTTGGCGTGGAGAAGATCAAAAGGGAGCCGGATCTTCTGGAGGGAGAGCAGCCCGAGTTCGACTGGAACCGCTTCCGCACCTTCGCTCGTCTGGATAAAAAAACGGACGAAAGCCTCAGCCGCTACTTCCGCTCTTTTGTCGCCATGTGCCGGAGAGTTTGCCACCTGCGCTCTGGCCGGGGTGAAGGTAATTTCTGGCGCACAAGCTGTCGAGGGGGAAGAAATCCACCTTCGTCATCGAGGCTTTGAGCAAAAATTGTAACAGCTCAGTCAAAGTAAAATTGTTGGACTGCAGTTTTAAACTCCTCTCATAAATGAGTAACGGTGCAAACGCAGTTTTTTTGCTGCCTCCTCGGTGACATTTCCCTTCTTTCCCTCAGAACCGTCAGAGCTTCCTCAGACCGTCGCTCCCATCACAGAGGAGCGAGCCTCGCGCACCCTCTACCGCATCAGTCTCCTGCGTCGCCTGCGTGAGCAAGTTCTGCCCCACCCTTCCCTGGATGAGCGCTTGCCTCTGGCCCCGACCTCCTTGGAGCTGCCCTCCTGGTGGAGCATACCAGACCACGATCGCCAGCTGATGCTCGGGGCGTCGCTGCACGGCGTCAGTCGCACCGAGCTGTCCATCTTCTCAGACCCTCAGTTCACCTTCAGCCAGTCGCGGGAAGACTTCATCCAGAACCAGCAGGCTCCGCCTCCTCTGCCACCGCCCCCGCCTCAGGCCCCGCCCATTGTGCCCCTCAGCCTCATGAACTCTGAGGAGGGCATATCCGGTGTGAAGGAGGAGGGGGTTCAGGGGGATCCGCTCCTCCTCGGTGGTGAAATGGGCGTCAACCTGCAGAGCACGCCCCTGAGCCATCATGATGGCAAGGTCGGAGGGCAGGGCTGGAGCGTGAAGAAGAGCAGGGGGAAGATGGGGAAGTCAGCGAGGAAGACTGAGGGAGGCTCGGACTCTGACTCTGACTCTGACTCGGGCTCGTCGTCATCTGACCGGTCAGGCAGCAGCGATGACAGTGGAGAAAGTGACGAAGACACGGAAAGAGGTACTTTGGTTTTTGTTTCTTCTTTTTTTTTTAAATGGAAAATATAACGCTGCATACAGAAAATAAAAATTAACATCATCCCATTTTTTTTCTTCTCTAAAGGAGGAATGAAGCTCTGTGACGCGGATGAAGAAAGTAGTTTACTGTCTCTGACTCAATCTCAGGATGGAATTCCTCCTCCCGATCCCCTGAGACTGGATTGGCCAAAGGTAATCTATTTCTTTAGTCCCATCTCGCCCTCCGAGCCCAGACTAGATTTGCCCAAGACCACGAGGAAAGGTTTTTCCCCATGTTGTGGACGACTAAAAGGTTAACGCGGCTTTCTGTTCCTCTCAGGACCGTGTGTTGATCAACCGTCTGGACAGTTTGTGTACGTTCGTGCTCAGCGGTCACTGGCCCTCGGGGCGGCGCTATGTGCCTGAGGCTCAACTCAACCCAAATGCGGAGCTGATGGGAGACGAGATGGCCTACTCGCGGATGATCCGTAAGCCTGCCGGCATACCTGGTGGCGCAGGGCCAGACGGAGAAGATGGAGAGTTCACTGTTAAGCTCCTGAAGGTGAAAAAAAGCTTGCATTACTGTCTGAAGGTCTTTCATTCAGATGCGGTGAGGTGCAGCAGTGACTGAATTGCTTTGTTTTCCTCTCTTTTACTTCCTCAGGAGGAAGGGTTGAAGCTGACCTTCTCCAAACAGGCTCTGATGCCCAATGGTTCTTCTGGAGAGGCCAACCGCAAGAGACGCAAGGACTTTGAGGTGGGTGTAACACATTAGTTTGTATTGTAGGTTTAAATGGCCACTCATTTTTAGTCAGGTAAAATGTAATTTTCACATTGTGAGACATCTGAAAAAGAAAATATGAGAAAATGTTCTGGATTTTGTTCTCCAACTAGTATTTTTTTTGTGAATCCAGCTGTCAGACCCGGATGGACTTGATGACCCGCTGGACCGGACCCCTCGCCGCAGAGACCCTCCCACCTGGTTGAAGGAGAATCCGGATTATGAGGTGGAAGGAGACATGCTGGAGGTACGTTTACAATGTGTTCGGCTTACCTTGAGTTTGGCAAGTAAAATAGCACTGCCTGCATCACCACTTCACACTTAACTTTTGTGTTGTTGTTTTTTGTTGTGTTTTTGCAGCTTCTTGTGAACAGAACCAAGAGGAAGAGGAGGAGGAGGGCAGATAAACCTCTGACAGGAAGTGAGAAGGTCAAAGTAATAAACATGAGGACGGGCAAAAAGGTGAGATCTGCCACCATGTTCAAAACCATACGCCTCACAGGATCGGTTCTGAGTCGTTTCCTTACAACACTTGAAATGTTTCTCCTCCCAAGGTCGGAGCGGCATTCTGTCCGATTCTGCAGGACCTGAGGGAATATCTGGACCAGAATCCAGATATTGCTGTAGCACCTGATTGGTCTGAAAATGTTCGGAAATCTGTACGTCGTCAAGACACTTGGAGTTTGTTGCTGGGAATTGCATGTCTGCTGTGACTATCAAGAGCAATGACAGAGTTTATAATGACTGTGTTGTCGTCGTTTCCCCTCAGGGTTTTCTGCCAGAGACTCACTTCCACCGACTGCTGACTGAGCACTCAGAGATCCCCAAGAAAACTAAGCGGCGACACCACCACCATCACCACCACCACCATCACCACCATCACCTCACTCCAGACCCCATTCCTGAAGACCCCATCCTGGACGGAGTTGAAGAGGAGACTCTGGTCTCAGATGGAGCCTACATGATGGACGAGGAGGACCTGGAGACCTCCCATCCCTTCCTCACCAGTCCAGACTTTGACGTTAAAATCGAGGGCGGTGACAGCCTCTCCCAAGGTGACTATGACAGCTCGGACCAGGAGGCACTATTGGACGATGTCATCATTGCACAGAAGGACAGCGACTCCTCGTCAAGCTCAGAGGATTGACTCCAACTCACCTTCTGAACACACGTGTTTCAGTCCCCATCTCAACATTAATTCATGTTATTCCACAACATTTTATTTTACCACATTAAGTATCAAACTTTGACGTTTTTTTGTTGCTTCTTTTTATTCATTCATTTGTTTTATATAGGGGTATTTTTTCAAAGAAAAAAACAGGTTGTACTTATCTGCTTTAGTTCAACATTGAAATTGTTTGTTCTAGATCCTTTCTAACCTCTGGAAAAAATGGCAAAAAGCTGAGCTTTTCTTACTTCACCACTGGTTATTTTCTCCCTCTTCCTTCAAAGTTATTCCCTCCCAAAACATTCCCAGCTGTGACCAAGAGGGGACCTTTGCTGTACAGTTTCCCTTTTCTTATCCTTAGAACCTCAATGCTGGTCTTTTTGCGCTACATGAAACTGGACATGTGTACTGAGCAGAGCCTGGATCCAGATGTTAAAGCCTCCTACCCGCAAAGTCCATGCAGTCTTGTTTGGTCATAGCTGTTTTGTCCAGACAAGTGTGTGTGTGAGCTAAAAGGGGATCCAGCATTTGGATGAACAACTGTTTTGGTTTTCCACTCTACTTGGGGGATCGGGGGGGGGGGGGGGGTTTTGAGAGGGAGGAGAAGGGGAAATTATGTATTAGTTACTGAAGCAATGCAGGGAGGATGGGTGTGTTGTATAATGTAGAGCTGGTCAATTGTATGAGATGACCGCAATGAGTTACTATTCTTGTTTTATGAACTGAGTGTATCTGTGAAATGAATAACAACAATCTACAGTGACAAGTTTCTGTGTATTATTGTTTAGCGAGCAGAAGAAATAAGGTTATTGTTTGTACACAAATGTTCAAAACCCTATTAACAATCACTGTGTCCAAATTAAAAACAGATGGTCAAGCAAATGAGCCTGATTCATAGCCCAGGAAGGAGTATCCCCGTACATCCAATGCATATATATGAACTGAAACACTGGAACAAACCGACTTGACTCTTTAAAAAGAGAAGTGAAGAAGTAATCTTTGCCAGATTGTTGGTGCAATGGTGCACCATATGTATTTATTCTATTAAGACTTTGAATTTTCTCTACCATCTTGTAAGTTTACATCGAAGACAAAACTAGTGCACACAAATAAATCAAATGAACGTCATGAAGCTGACAAAGTAAACCAGAAGTGGTTAAGAAACACTGGAACAAGTTATAAGTATTACATATGTTAGGTTAGGGTTAGGTCTACATACGGAGGTTTAATTAACTAATTTGTCTGACTGAGGTATTCAATGGGTCGGTTAGTTACCATTTGAATTTCCAACGTTGAAGCGGTAATTCGGTTCACCGATATCCGATAAGCGTCTACCCCTCCGCGACAGTTTTTTCTTAGGATGGCGACGGACTAGACAGTATTGCCTCTCTGATTGGCTAGTACTCGTCAGTTTCATTTATTTTATTGGCTCTGTTGGGTGTTGTGGGCGGGCCGTGCCTTCGCAATGCTGCGAAAAATATTTTGAGATCCAAATATGGCGACAGCGATGCACCATCATTTAAAACGTTTTTTTGTTGGGCCTTAAGTAAGTTTTGTGCCCTGGGGAGATTGCCCATGTAATTCTGCAGTAATACAGTTGTCTCGCTAAAATCTGACTATTAACTCAATTTGATTTTAAAAGCTGTATTCATTTAGCAACAAACTGAGCCAACGTTTTTCCAGCCAGGGGTAGTAGTTAGCTAGATAGCTAGTACCTGGCAGCTTCCACTCATGTTTGAATAGTTCACACAAATGGTTGTAAAATATATCAACATAGTCTTTTTTAATTCCTTAAAGGCGGTTTTTCAATAGTCCCTTTTAAAAATATGGATCTTAATTTTTACTCCGAACTGTCGGATGGTTGTCCCCAAACCGCTGATACGGAGTTCTTGGACACTCAAGCGTACGGGGGATACAGTGTGGAGAACAAGGTAAGGGATGTTGAAACACGGTCAGATCGATGAGGGGAAATTTGAGTGTGTTGAATTCCGAACTCCCGTTTCAGTTCGCCGAAGGCAACGACAGTTACCTCGCGATCAGCGGAGGGGGACACCCGTTCTTGTCTTCTGCGGTGAGCTCGCTGTGTTGGTGATGGAGCAAAGTCATGTTGTCTCGGTTCTACTCAACTTTGCGTCTGTGTTTGGTGACTACCTGGTGTCTCTGGCTGCTCTGTTGCAGACATTTCACACGCCCAGTCTCGGAGATGAGGTCTTTGAGCTACCGCCGATCTCCCTGGACCCAGACCCGACCCTGAGCATCAGCGATGGCGTTTCCCATTTTGCGCTGACAGATGGAACCGATGGCACCGACGCAGCCTCGAGCTCCCAGAGCCTCAGAAGCAACCTGGTGGTGGAGGCCAACGACCCTTCCTTTGCTTCCACCTATGTCAATTCGTCGTCTCGGGGCTTGGAGCACCTTGGAACGATCAGTCAGGCTGGAGACGGAGCCCTGCTGAGCTCGTCTGCTTTGGTGAGTGCCAGTGAAATACCTGCAAGATGACTTTCTTTGTATTGTGACTGCAGTTTTGGCTTCTATGTGGTGGTTGTGTCCAATTTGACCAAGTTTTACATTAGACAACGGTAAAAAACCCTCATCATTGATCCTCTGACTTTAATTTGTCGCGTTTCAACTTTGTTTAAAAGTACTTGTTCTAGGTATACAGGTATACACCACACCGTTTAACAAAAAAAAAATCCGGTGTAAGAAAATGTCAATTAATTGCGACTAATTTAATTAAATTGATTAAATTCTTTATCCACAATTAATCGATTAATTGTTAACATCCCTAATGTGGACATCCTGTGTATTCCTCTATCGGGGTTCCTGATTGGCTAAGTGGGACAATATTATTGAGGACCGCTGGTTCCTTCTGGTGTTGCGCATTGTCAGCATCAGCGTCATCTCTTCTCTGATCTCTCTGCAGGAACTTGGGAATTCTGCAGGTCTGCATTTCAACAGTTCGTCCTCTATGACCATTGATGTCCAACTCGGGGAGATGGGTCACGGCCTTTTGGGCAGCAGTCACTTGTCCACCATCAACCAATCAGAGCTGACGATGGGCCTTGGGGGTGAGACGCTCGAGCAGCCTCTGTCTGCCACGCCGTCACCGGCTGGCTCCCTGGTGGATGAGGACATGGACGACTTCAAGGTGAGGGGTTGCATCTGTCGGCTCTGTGAGAACTGTGTGCTGCATGCACCGATGAGGGTTTTAATGCACTTAACAATTAATACATTGTCGTCAATCTCTGGCAGAGGAGCGTGCTGGTCGACTCCCCCATGTCTCTGTCCTCTTCCGTCCCTCAATTGTCTTCCAACGCCGTTTCAACGTCGTCGGGGGGGCTGTCCACTTTAAGGAGGGGAGGGGGCAAGCCAGCCACACTGGCCTCAGTGACTGGGGCAGCGGGCGTGAAGAAAGAAAGGAAGAAGAAGGACCCGAATGAGCCACAGAAGCCTGTTTCGGCATACGCCCTGTTCTTCAGAGACACGCAGGCTGCTATCAAAGGCCAGAACCCCAATGCTTCGTTTGGGGAGGTGTCAAAAATCGTGGCATCCATGTGGGACAGCCTGGCTGAGGAACAAAAACAGGTAGACGAGTTTGTTTGTTACACGGTGACTTGTCATCTCACAAGACGAAAGACATCTGTGACAGGGCGGCACTTCTCTCCTGTAGGTGTACAAGAGAAAAACGGAAGCAGCCAAAAAGGAGTATTTGAAGGCCCTGGCCGCTTATCGCGACAGCAAGCTCTCCCAGGTGAGACCACGCTGGGCAATGACCCATCAGAGAAGTTTCTTCACACAAACTATTATTATTATCATTGATGTTTCCTAAAGTCCCAGTCTAACTTTTATCAACAGCCTGCCGCAGAGGAGATGAAGACCGCGACCCGCGCACCTTCGCAAGTGCTCACCCCTGCCCCGGTAGTCATTCCCTCCGCCAGTCTGGAGGCGTCACTCCCGGCGAACAGCCTGGGGGAGAACGCCATCGCCAACATCTGCACCTCCAACATCATCCTGGACATCCCCCAGGTGACGGCACAGTCCCGGCCGGACGCCAACAGAGCCTTTGCTCCCGGGGCCGTCGTCGCTCCCGGCCAGACCATCACCAAGATCATCATCCCCAAACACATGCTGCATATGGGGGGTCAGGTGGTGACCATGCTGTCTGGGGGGGTTCGGCCCCTGCAGCCCACGCTGCTCGTGTCCAGCGCCCCCCGTCAGCCTCCGCCGCTGCAGCAGATGCAGAATGCGCCGCCTCCGCCGCGGCTCCAGCAGATGGCGCCCGCTCCGCCGCCCCTGCAGGCCAAACCTCGGGAGGGAGGCCCCGCCCAGGGCCTCCCTATGGCCATCGCAGCCACACCTCCACCGCCGCTGCAGATCAAAATAGTCCCGGCGTCCTTGCGGAGTAAAGACTCCCAGCCAATCATCGTCCCCGATGACGAGGAGGTGCGCCCCGCAGTGGCGTCTCCGCAGCCCGCTCCCATGGTGGCAGTGCAGGTGGTGAGCGCGGTGGACACGCCGGCCAGCACAGACGAGGACGAGGTGACTGAAGTGCTGCCCTCGGAGGAGGTAAATGTGCCCGCCTGTGACTGTGAGAGCTCGGCTCCTTGTACGCTTCTTCGTTTAGAATGTTTTATTCCAATCAAGCTGCTTTGTAACATTTAACCAACATTTGAAAGGTCAGAAGTTCAGGATCAGTTCAGCCCTCCCAGCTGAAAAAGAAAAACCAATGCGTAATTTATTTGTTTGAGTATATTTAGGGACTGTTTCAATATGAAAGTTGGATAAAACCTCTGTAACATGTCCAAAATACCAAACGTAATAACTTATTTTTAAAAAGCAGAAATAACAACGGTTGCGATCGGAATGACTTTTGTTCAGTGTGGCCGTTGCTGTACGTTACTGCTGCGAGTGTTTTTCTCATGTTTTCACACGGGGAAACCAAAATGCTTCTACGTATCAGATTTTCATGCATTTCTCTTGTGAACCTGTTTGTCAGGATGCAGCAGAAACGAGCGTGTGCGTGAGAGGTGGTTGTAACAACCCAGCCGTGGACAGCCAAGACTGGGACAAAGAGTACTGCAGCAACGAGTGCGTGGCGACGCACTGCAGGTGTGCACAGTTTTTTTTTTTACTTTGTTTTCAAACAAACGTGTGTGTGTGTGTGTGTGTGTGTGTGTGTGTGTGTGTGTGTGTGTGTGTGTGTGTGTGTGTGTGTGTGTGTGTGTGTGTGTGTGTGTGTGTGTGTGTGTGTGTGTGTGTGTGTGTGTGCCCAGTGTTTTTGTTTTTTTTACTTTTCCATTTCTGTTTCAGAGAGATTTTCCAGGCGTGGTGTTCCATCAGGAGTCAGGCCATGGAATCGTGAGATTAAACGCAACAAACCGTCCAATCCCCTGAACTGACTGAGTGACTGAGTGAAGAGAGCGCGAGAGAGTTGTATGACTACTACCAACTCCAGCACAGCTGGACTCCACAGTGGCACATTCTGGTTTCACCTTTACTTATTTATACGGATTCAGTCGCTCAGCCGTGGACTTGAAGGCAGCTCAACAGGATGTCGGCACATGCGAGTGATGGGGAATTGTGGAGAAATCTGGCAAGCAACGGTTTTACCACAGTGTTTGCACCAGCGTCAGAACCCCGATTCACAGTCCGAAGATGTTAAAGGGAAATGTGAGCCTTTGCAAACAACATCGCCATCATTCTGAAAAACTGAGCAACACTAAGTATGAACACTGCGCTCAGGAACGCTGCTCTCTAAGAGAAGCTCCATGGTGTCTCCCCAGAGGTCGGCTTTCTTCTCTTTGTTACTCAAAGGAATATTTTGGTGTTTTCTAGATGAAGTTATTTGAGATTCTTGTCAATAGTAAGTTTAGCAGTTACACGTCCTATATTTTATCCATGGAAATAGATTTATTTTTGATCACAGCCTTCAGTGCGGAAGCATCTTCTGAGTTTGTTAAAAAAAAGAAGGCCTCTAGACCTCCAGAATAGCCTTTTGTTTTGCAGCCTCTTCAAAAACACTCTCAGCTTCCTGCTATAACTGAGCAACACTGATGCTTTGTTGGACGTCCCACTACTTCTGAACATGTGTGCTCTGAGCCAAAACACTGAGATTTTTTTAGAGCACTGAATTTTTTTTCTTTACGCAGCTCTTTATTTGGCATGAAAATTCACACGTTACTTGGAGCACCTGTGCTCCCCTGCAGATCTGGTAGCTCCGCCTACACACAGCCGTTCCCCCTCTCAGAGGCTGAACCGATGACATAAGCTCACCATTGATTCAAGTCGGTCGCTGATTGTCAAACATGTTGCCAGCCTGACTGAGGCCACCGTTCGCTTTTCCCAACTCCTCACACATTTCCTGTGTCTTCAAATAAGCATTTGTTTTTGTAGAGAACAGTTAACGTGTAACTGTCTATTTTTGTACCGTGGCACTATAGTGGCCTTACTTTGTTAGTGTTGCCTTCATTTTTTTTTGTAAACACAACAGTACCATTGTTATTATACAAGGCTTTTTGGAGGAAAACAAAATAAATGAGCAAAACACCTCAACCCTGCTCGTCTTTTTTTCTTTGTAAGCAAAGACTAGTGGTGATTAACAGGGCTGCGGTTGGATAGAATTGAATGGGAAACAGTCCCAAGTCATTTTGTTTTCACAGGACCATTTGGGGTTATATGTAACTAGCTCGAAAAGAGGAGAATTTTAGGTGATTTCTATTTATTATGATGGTGAGTAAAATAGGTAGAACTTCATTTTTTCCAGCCCAACAGCTTGCAGCCGGACTCGGTGCCAACTGTGCTGTGCCTACGAGGCCGTCAGTACAGTGGCCCTGCTGGCCAGACTGACGAGGTACAGGCCTAAACCCAGGCACACCGGCTCGGTCAGCTTGGCCTTGAACTCGTGCAGCCGGACGACCGTGGGTCCCACGGAGGCAAACGTGATGTTTCCTCCCTCGATGTCGACCATCACGGCGATCTGCTTGCTATGCAGGCTTCCGGAGATGACTGTCTTGTCGGTGTCGTGGTAGGCGAACAGTTTACCGTTGTGTGCGAGACTCCAGGAGTGGGGATTGTTCCCGAAGGCGCTGCCTCTCCTGCTTTTGAAGTCGATGCTCCTGTAGGACACAGCGATGTCCCAGTAACCCTCAGCCAGCACCTGCCAGGTGTGGACGCCGGTGGAGAAGCAGCGAGTGGACAGCACCTGCGGGGCTTCGGTGAAGCGTGTGGGTCCACTGGGGTAGTTAATCTTGGTGGCCACCCTCGCCACTGTCTGGAGGTCGTTGGAGACGTGGAGCAAATTGTGCACAGTGTCCAGGTCTAACCTGCAAGATCCTGTAAGACAAACACACAAGAGCTCGCAGTCTAGAGCAGGCAAGGACAAACTACGGCTTAGGGGCCATATGCGGCCCGCTAAGCTATTTGTATCTAATTAAGCTAAATTATTTTAATGGTACGTAAGGAATAAAATAGCTGTATTTCAACTTTTTTTCAGTGTTTAAGAGTGAATTCAGTAAAGGGCTAAAAATCATAGGGCTGCAAGGACGCATATTTTGTTGTAATGATTTGTTAATTTTCAATTGACATCAAAGTATGTTTCTACTTATCCTGTGATATATTCTTTTCTCCTATGAGGTGGGTCACCAAACACTGCACCCATCTGCTCCTGCTCCAGGCCCCGCTGTCAAAGTTTAGAACCCATTGTGGCCCATTAGTCATAAAGTTTGCTCACCCCTGGACTAGATGCTGTGTCAGTCTATAAGGACAAGGTCTGTTTTGTTTTTTTTGTCACACACATCTTTATTGCACCTTCACCCGGCACACCGCAGAGTGGAGAACGCTTCCTGAATACTTAGGGTTCATCTCACGTATCCAACTGGCAAAGAACCCAGCTGTTGCTATTGCTACTATAGTGCCGGTTCCACCTGTTTAACCTCGGCACGGCACACTGTCTGGCCTCACTGCCGTCTGTTCCAAGCACTTTATACCTTCACTGTCCATGGCTTCCAGAGACTGCATCTTCATGGGCTGATACTGCAAGATTTCTGTGACTGCAGGTGGAAGAAGTTGTGTTGATAGATTGATCACAAATAATCACAAAAAACAAACCTGTACATGGAACTTCAAGGAAAAAAAGTGCAACTCAGTCTTTATGATCTTTAATATTCTGTATTTATAAGATACTAACATTAACAAAAAATAGCTAATATTTTTTCTGTTAAAACCACAAAATACTGTATATCCCTTCCTCCAAAAGTCACAAGTTGCCAAGTTCCCTGATTTTTTTGTCTTTCTTTTGAAACAGATTGATTTAATCGAGGTCACATGAGCAGACACCAGTGGGGATTTTCTGACCTGCGACGGACGAAAAAATGCGATCCATGTGCTTCTGCTGATTGTGCACTGTATCCTGCATGGATGGTTCTGCATGGTCCTCAGCGTGTAATTTTCTCCTGTACAATACAGAGAGAGTGAGAGAGAGGTTTGGTAGAAGGCTTTTTTGGAGGCTCAGTTAACAAAGGGTAAATTGACAATAAATACTTCTGAAATAAAACCTAAAAGATGAACCAAAAACAAAATACAAATTCTGGCAAATTTCTTTCTTTCTTAATCCTTTTTTTCAGGAGCAAAAAATAAATAAATACCTTAAACAGTTTAAAACTCACCAAAGAGACCGTCCTATGATAGTTTAGCATGGGATGGATTGGTAGAATACAAAATCTTAACATGTTGGAAAATTTAAAAAAAACAACAACAGCACACACACACACACACACACACACACACACACACACACACACACACACACACAGGACCTATGGATGTCCTTTTTTCTTAGACATGACATTTGAATTGAAAATGACCTGTCTACTATGTAGTAGACCCCATGTCATTTTTTTGGTTTGTTGTTGTTGTTGTTGTTGTTGTTGTTGGGGTTTTTTTTGGGGGGGGGGGGGGGGCAAAAGAAAAAAACAACAACTAATAATACAAACTAAACAGCTTGAAACTCACCAAAACAGCTCGAAACTCACTGAAATGACCATCCTATGATAGATTCGAGGCAGCAGGTGCCTCCCCCTGATGTCTGTGTTCTCCTATTACTTTGAGGATCTTAGCTCAGCTGGCATCAGATTTGTTTTGTCTTTTGTTTTGTTTTTTTGTCCTTAACCATCGTGAACAAAAGTTAAGTAAAAACAAATTAGGAGAACAGCTTGCCAAATTTGGTGAGTTTCTGAGCACGTTCAGGGGATCAAAATTGGGCTCGAAGTCGTACATAAACAGAAATAATGATAACATAGAAAAAAAATTTATAAGAATTTCAATTGAGGTCTTCGCCCAGTCACAGGTAGAATGTCAATCTGCTTTCCAGAGAAATTAAGCCAGATTTGAATGATACAAATTAAAGTAACTTCAAACAAAAACCTTGTGGGAAACATATGGGGGGGCGCACAAGAATTAATCTGCGAATGGGTGAATACCAGACCTGTGATTCTCCCTCAAGCAGACCAGAAAATCCGGTTCCTGCGTTTACAAGAAGCCAACCCACAATTCCGACAGATTCCCCGACTCACAGTCAGCGTCCTCTCCAAGCCGGCGCAGGCCGCGGAGAGCTGCTCCTGCTGCCTCCCCACGCCGCACTCCACGCACAGGTAGCGCCGGGACGCTTCGCAGTAGTACAGCAGCACCTCATCTTCGTGCTTGGGACATTTCCTCTTGCTGAGGTCGGCCACGGCGTTGACCAGCGGGTGTCTCCTGAAGGCCGGCAGCTGCTCGTGGCTCTTGACGTGCTCCTTGCACAGCGACACCTCGCACTTGAGGCAAGACTTGACCGCCGGCTGCCCCTTTCCGCGGCAACAGTCGCAGGCAACGTTGATGACCAGGGCGCTCTGTTGGGGGGAAAAAGAAAAGAAAAAAGTCCTCCTTCTTGTTCTGCCTGAAGTCCTCTGCGATGCTGCTCAGCGTGTAGCTCTTGTGTAACTCGATGGGGAGCCAGCAGTTTTCCTCCAGGCACCGCAGGCACAGGCTGTGACCGCAGGGCAGCTCCCTGGGGTCGTCCAGGACGTCGTGGCACACCGGGCACCGCAGCATCTCCTCCATCGTATTCTCGTAGTCCGTCATCCTTCACCGCGGGGGTGTTTCGCGACTGGCGCCTGACACATAAAAGGAAAATGAAGGTTCGTTATTGTGCGCTCCTCGTAATTTACTTGCAAGTGGGAGGGGTCAGGACGGGCGTTCATGGGTGGCTGGTTCAGATCGATAGATATATAGACTTTTGTTAAGTTGTTGTGGTGAATTCTTCTGGTGGATTCAGGTGATGTAGATGTTGAAGGAGTCTTCACTGACACAGACTTAGTTGGATAAAAACTGGTTTATTTCAAAGAAGTCAAAAGTCAGACAGGCACCATGGAAAGCCTGGGGATGTCTCTGGGCCAGATGTGAGCAACTCCAATGATGCTTTGTTCGCATCACCTTTTATACCTCCCAACAACAAAAGGAGGAAGATCCAGGATATGGGGGGGATGTATGCATTCATAGTTACACCCCTAATGGCTATCTGGTTTCAATCTAATAACAGTGGTAATAACAAAACCATACATGGACATAAATTTCCCTTTTTGGGAGGAAGGCAGCAGCGGATTCACGACTGAGTTCACATTCTGCCATATATCAAATGGTGTCATATGCATAGGAAGGCAGCAGCGGGTTCAGATACTACATATTTCCCCCCTTCGAGACTTCATAAAGTCTCGAAACAAACCGAAGATACCCACACATAATATATGTATAGCAAAGGATGTAAGTACAAATACAAAGTACAAACTTGATGAGGTAATCGTCACCTCATATATCATAATGATTATGAGCAACACTGTAAATTTGTAGAGTGTGAGAGCGAAAAACCTATCAGACAGGTATCTTTCAATCAAAGCCATCAAAACCTTCTAGATAGGAAAAATTCTCTCACAGCCCCTCTGTCCTAGGCGACCACCTTACGGCCCTCCAAATCAATTCTGTAGAGAAAACAGCATTCAGGGAAAGGTTTGGCAAACACACACATGAGAAACTCAAAAACAAAATCAAAAACATCCAGGGCTTGGCTGGTCATCCCATCAGACCTACACCGTGGACCTTTCCCTGCCTAACACCCCTGTCCCTGTTCACCAAAACAAAGAAAAAGAGATTGAGTTCCCATAAGCATCTGCCTACTGATAAAATCCCCCAAATAACTTTATTCTCAAAAAAAATAAATGTTGTGTTGCAATTCAGATTAATTCAGGTTAATACAAATAAACACAGTGGTTAATACACAGTGGTTTCGTCGAGTTCTGTTGTTCACAGTCCCCTGATGCAGGATCTTCACATGTTCTGCATCCTCATTCAGGGTCCTCCAGTGTTCATCAGCTTATTTGAGTCTCTGAGTCCATTCTGAACATAGTTGACACCCCCACGTAGGCTCCCCAACTATTGTCCTGAAACAGAGAAAATATCTGCCAGTATCTTTTGTATACAGAACATCACAAATGTACTTCCATTACAAGAGATACATCAAACATCAAACATGAGTACACATACTATTTCCCCCCTTGGGCACTCGCCCACAAGGAAGAGAATAGAAACACAAAGTCTATAATCATGCAAAAAAGGAAAGAAACATAATATAATAATACACTTGCAACTACTACGAATATTTATCCACCACAGTGGTGACAATCTCCTCCTCCTCATCGTCCTTGAGGAGTGGCATCTGAACCGAATCGCCAGGCATGACTACACCTATCCATCGGAGTATCATCGCCTTTGCACATGTCAACGACAGCCTGCAAAAACAAAACAATATCCCTAGTGACACAATGACCGCGCTAAAGACTTGTAGAAGCATAACTCCCACAGGGCCAAACCTCTCCTGAAGCCACGCAGTCGCAGACGACCCCGCGCTTTCAGAGGGACCAAACGCATCCCTAATTTTCTTCAACGCCTCGATCACATTGGTCATATTGTCCGCATTATCAGGAATCAAAGTGTAGCAAGCATCACCTGTTAGGTTCAATGCCAAGCACAAACCACCTTGCTTGGCCAGAATATAATCAAGGGCCATGTCATGTTTCAGCAAAGTTAGCCTGTGACTCCTCTGAGTATTGGATAAATGTTCGAAGCCCCTTATGGTCTCATTTGCAAACCCTTGTAATGTATACGTGATATTGTCGATATGTTCCGCTAAAAATACAACCCCATACCATGGAAATAAACCCAGGCCCCATTTTTCTCCCAAGCTGATTCTCCAATGATAGGATTCGAGATTGTGAAATTCTGCCAAGTTCTCTTGAGTCTAGATCCTGGAGCAGCCGCAGAGCGGCTCTGGTCAGGACCAGAGCCTACCTGAAGCGCAAACACTTCATAAGGGAGTTTCAATGTAGCCATGTAGCAACATCCAACCCAATTATGAGGCAAAAACAAATACGCTGCGTCCCCACATATCCACCAGATGTCCCTGAAAGTGCCAATCGTCACATCTGCGGGCAAACAATCACTCACGACCATTATGGATATGTCCGGCCTATTTTTATTTCCCTTGAAAGTTACTGGATACACCCTTCCTCTATAAGATTGATCCGAATCAGGCACCGTCATGAGATATTGTCTGCAATCTGACACCCCTAAAAACACTCCCTTACCAGCATAAGTATCGTTGGCACAAAAACATGTAGGAACTCTCCCAGTTTTCACCCCAATAGAATCAGGTACCGCTGCTAAAAGATCATCCTGTTGATCCAATAGATTAATGTATGGCAGCCGGATACCGCAAATACCGGTGTTCTCATCCATCGACACATTTCTCGATCTCAGGTCCATACCCCTTTGGAGATGGAAAAGCCAGGTCAACAAAGAAAATTGACACTCGTAAGGCAACGGCTCTGCTACTGCCTCTAGAATTGAAGGCCAAGTCCTTGGTGAAGGCACTCTTACGATGCATGGGCCCTTTACTGATGCTTGTGATCTCACTGCATGAGTTAGCTGTTGAAACCACCACACAACGCACCCCAAAATTGACCTCTATATGCAGCAAATAATTCAGCATCATTTACCGCTGTACCTATGAAGCGAAGCATCTTAGCCTTCTGCAAAAGTTCCTCCATAGCAGGGACACCAATGAGACTAGCTAAGAGTCGCTTGATGTCACCCACTGCAGACTGTGTGCCTACCATGAGCTCCTCTAATTTTGAAATCCAAGGATGTGCCCCATCCTGGAGAATCGGTAGTTTCTCCAATATGTCGGACATGTCCAAGTTTTGCCAAGGCTTATATTCGAAGGTTTGTCCGCGAACGACCACTGGGCACATTTTAGCAGATGCTCCTCCTTTTCTTGAACGCAAGGCATAGCCTGATTGTTCCCTATGGAAAGATTTTTCTATCGACTCCAAGTCACTCAATTGCCTTTCCAGTTTTTTACAGACCTCAGGAGTTCTGGCCTCACAAATGTCTGAACGACATTGCAATATTTTCTTTTCAAGGGTCCTGAGAGACTTCTGTCTCTCTCCCATGGAAGAGTGATCAAAGTCGGGATCATCTTCACTGTCAGATTCTGAACTCTCATCAGAGGGATCTCGATTTATTTTCTTCGCTTTCCGGAGTTTAGATCCTAGTTTCTCCGCTCTGGCCAGCATCTTTTTAATGGCAGGATCGTAGCCGCCAATGGCCTCTCCCGAGTCACTGTCACTATCATCCAGCTCCAACTTTTTCATTTTACCCTCTAGTTTCCCCAATGCTGTATTTTTAGTTTTCGTGGAAGGATACATTTTCACCGTTGTTTTTGCTTTCCCCGTCTCGAGTATTTCGTCCCGGTCATCTTTAATACTGTAATTACCTTTTTGCTTAATTACTGGAAGCTATGGATAAATGTCAGCGTACTCCGCTTCCTAATAAGATGGCGGATTTTTCACAGGAGCAGTATGCGAGAAAGGAGTATTGATTTTTTCCAGTAGTGTCGCTGTTGACTCTGTGGCTTTGGCGATTACTTCCATAGCCACTAATCAGAGTATGCAAGAATAGTTCGGAATGTGTATAAACGTATTTTATGTCCTTCTGAACCTGTTCAAAAGGAGGCCACAAGAGAACAAGCGTAAATTCCAAATCATAAACAATATATGTATATATAAATTTCACTGGCCTTAAATGCAAGACCTCTATGCCGTCACCAACAGGGCAACTCGTCCTCCTGTCTGCCTCCAAAGGATCCAGGTTCAGATGAATCACAAATACAGAAAAGGAAAAGAGAAAAAAAATTAGATAATAAATAAACAGGTGAAATTCTCTAAAGAAAACACAAAGCTTATTTACTTTTTATTATTAATTACTGAGAAATCATTATTTTAGTTTATAAAGTTATAAACAATTATTATCAAATTATAAACAGCCATCAACAAAAGTTAATAAACCGCTCTATTATAGCCAGACCGCTCTATCATAGCAGACCGACTCCCCCCCCCCTTTTTTTTTTTTTTTATTATTATTTTTTTTTTATCTCAAAAAACTGTGAGGAGGGGGTGAGGAAAAAGAATAACCCCCACTTGTAGGAGGAGCAAACAAGCCCTGCCCCTCGAGGCAGGGAAGAACTTCCAGTCCACACTTGACCACCGAAGGTGAAACACCCCACTCAGCTCCTTGGGAGGCAGGCGCACCAACCCCTGACTGACCACACAAAGAAAGACCACAAAGAAAGACCACGCCCTAGTCCAAAAATATTGCCCTAGCACACAATCCTTATGAGAAAAGAAAAAAAAACCCACAAAATCACCCAATCCTGAAACAAACAAAAAGAAAATTCTTTATTTCCACACGTTTCTTTATCTAGCCCCCCTTGCACGCACTCACAGCTCCGGTTGCTCATTCACAGCCAGCGCCACACACACACAAGAGCCAGCACATTCAACGCATTTTTGTGTTGGTGCAACAGAAAGTCACTGATGAGGCTCCTCTCTTCACCACCTCAACAGAGACCTCCAAAAATGTTACCTAAGCAAAAAGTCCTCATTTGGGCTCATAGAAATTAACTTCAAAATATTCTAATAAACAATAAAACGTCCTAGCTGGAGCTCATAAGTTAACTAGATGTTGAAAGACATATGTCCCTCTAAACACCTTATATTCAGTCTATGCAAAAGTCCCCAGTAGGCTCATAAACTTAACAATGAGGGAATCAGCTCAACCCCTCCACATACAAAAACATCAAGACAGACACACAGAGAACAAAGACCCCAGTCACTCCTCAGCACACCCACACACGCACACACATACACATCCATCCCCCAAAAGAAAAAAAACACCGACAACGGTACCCGACAAAAATAACACAGTCACACACTCCTAACCGGCATATCAACTACGGCCGCAAAGAAATATGACTACAGCATAAAAATTATGCAAACTAAATTTGTGCTACCTTGAAGTGTGGATATCAGATCAAACGGCATCAAACATCACTCGTCAGCATATGCCAGAGAGGTCATTTACAACCTGATATTTAACCCACAGTTCCAGCTGCCCGAAAGCTGCTGACCAGAATATCCCTAACGGACATCCAGGATTTCACGGCCACGTATGCTAGACGGCCTCCCAGAGGGCTTAGGTCAAATCCCGCGGCAGCTCGAGCGAACGTCCCAGACGCTCAAAACACGTGCACAAATAAAACACTTCACTAAACAGTGAACTTCTTGGGGGAGCCGTAAAACAACAAACTTCACTAAAGAGCGAACGTCCTGGAGAAAACTTAAAACAACAAACTTCACTAAAAAGCGAACATCCTGGCCACCAATCCAACCTACACGTCGCTGAAAAGCGACTTTCCAGGGGAACTCCACCAAACCAACCTACACTTCGCACGCCGGCGACTTTCCAGGGGAACTAAAACAAAAATCTTCGCATATCAGCGAACTTCCCAAGGTATCCTAAAACATTTAAAATAAAAATAAAAAAAAGAATTTTGACGAAGGGTCCTACAACATCAACACCCAAATCCACACCCACGCAAATGATCTTTATACAGTGTGACCAGACGACAGCCAGCCAAAAGCCTAACTGAACCAGCCAACACTCCTAAGATAAAAGGAACATTGCGCATTATTACCTTTTGTCGACAAGGAGCAGCAGCCAGGCCAAGGAAGCAGATGGCGACAGCGTCAGCAGCCACAGCAGATCCTGTTCGTGACGCCAAATTTGTGGTGAATTCTTCTGGTGGATTCAGGTGATGTAGATGTTGAAGGAGTCTTCACTGACACAGACTTAGTTGGATAAAAACTGGTTTATTTCAAAGAAGTCAAAAGTCAGACAGGCACCATGGGAAGCCTGGGGATGTCTCTGGGCCAGATGTGAGCAACTCCAATGATGCTTTGTTCGCATCACCTTTTATACCTCCCAACAACAAAAGGAGGAAGATCCAGGATATGGGGGGGATGTATGCATTCATAGTTACACCCCTAATGGCTATCTGGTTTCAATCTAATGACAGTGATAATAACAAAACCATACATGGACAATAATTCCCCTTTTTGGGAGGAAGGCAGCAGCGGGTTCAGACTGAGTTCACATTCTGCCATATATCAAATGGTGTCATATGCATAGGAAGGCAGCAGCGGGTTCAGATACTACATTGTCCATTTGTTTCCTTTTGATTATTAAATCATAACTCTGTGACCTTTCATTTCATAAACAGGAGCCAGTTGTCACCACAAATGATTATTTGTTTGGCCCTGTTTTCACTTGGTCACTTGTAACTGTTTTGGGTGATTGGATCAGATCTCGCAGCATCTGTTCGCACTTATCTATTAACATGCGTCTCTAGCGTGCTATTTGTGCTCGCATCACACCACCCCTGCCGAATCTATGCAAATGCAACATGCGTCATTTCCGTTTTTAACGACTGGGGGCAGTAAAGCGCAAAACCACGGCGAGTTTTACATGACAGCGAATAAGAATCTACTTCCTGTTTGCGGACTATATCAAGTCACTGGTTTTAATTCTACTGCAGCTCGTATGGATCCGAACGAGGAGTAACGACGACTTTATTTTCGGATCAACAGTGGCGTTTGATCACCAAAACGAGGTGGTTTTGGTGATCGGATGTCAAAACGGATTTAGACTGTTTGCACTTGGTCATTTCATGTGTTTTTCGTAATCTGATCAGCAAAAAACGCATGAAATGACCAAGTGCAAACAGGGCCTTTGATAGCTTTTGGTGTTACTCTAAAGACGCGCCTCAAGGACAACACTCGCACACGTTTTAGCGACGCTAAAATGAATGAATGTAACATGGAGGAGGATGAAAGCGAGGAAAGTGCGACCACGGCAAAGAAACGGAGATGCCGTTACAACAAGGACTGGCAAAGTATTTACCCGTGGGTGGAGTCAGTGCAAGGCGACACAGACAATGCGAGACTCACAAAAAGCGTGCTGCTTAAAAGGAGGCTTCACGTTCTATGGACACCTTCCTACTAAAACCAAAGCAAGATTCTAACGCAGATAAGATGACAGCTGCTGAAATAACCAGTGCTTATCACACAGTATCACACTTCCAGTCGTACAGGTTAGAAGACTGTGGTAGTAAGCTATCATCAGTTATATTATTATACAAATTATGTAATACCACATTGATTATAATGCACTTGCTGCTTGATATTGACTAAGCTGTGCCTCAAGACATGACTGTTTGTTACTGTACATAGTTGTCTTGGCAAGTTGGCCACAATACTGTGAAAACTGACATTCTTTTTTGGTTGTCTTTTTTTTTTTGTCTTCACAATCAAATCAAAGCCTCTTTCCTGCCAAGAAGCTGTATTGTCCAGTAAATAAAGATATTTCAAATGCATTTCTGTTGTAACGTTTTTACGTTCCTGTCACTATGCCTCCAATTGATCATGTGCCCAGGCTGCCCTTTGGCTGAATGGTTAAGCGCGCATGGCTATTACCTGGGAGTCTGGGGTTCAAAGCCTGCCCGGGCCCTCTGCGCCTTGCCACACATTGTAGTTCTATTAGTTATTATCACAGTCCTTTGAATCAAACAGGTGGCAAACTCATACTATGTGCAGGGGCGTAATAGAAATGTTATTTCTTTTAGATTAATATCGATACATTGGTAACGTCACTGAGGTGTCCCACATTGTCCCACTCCCTGTCCCACATCTGGTAAGTTGGGATCTGGTCATCCTAGTTTTCATATCACACCTTAGTGAATCTGTGGAAACAGTGGTTGGCCTGTTCTCCTCAGAGATAACTGGTCAATGAGACCCAAATGCGTAAACTCCAACCTCTATACGGGGCAGTCTCAGGACAAGAAGATAACTGTGAATCACATACGAACAGATCAGGGATCATTCTGATGCAGATCCTGTGTGACCTCTCTCGCTCTGAGTCCTGTGCTGCTGTACGCTACCTGTGACCTAAATAAATACTACATCTGGAAAGTGAAGATGTCTCCAGTTTGGTTCCTAGGCGTTCAAATAAAGAACCAGGTCTAATAGCCCCATGACATCTAGGATAGGCTCCAGTTATGCAGGAAGTGGGAATAGAGGGCTGGATGGATAGATGAATGGATGGATGGAAGTTCAAGGGATGCAGGACGTTTTTTTCAAATTTGAGCAGTACAAATTTGTCAGGACAAAGGTGCTTGACAGCGGTGGACTGCAGACTCAGAGAATGTCAATTAACTTCTGATACAAACAAAGCAAAGTTGGAGACCAAAACACTCAAGGCCCGAGGAAAATGGCTCATGGGGTTGGTGGAAGGACTGGGAATCACGTGGCCTGGTGATTTGACTCTCATCGCAGTCAAATTGTAGCTTAACTTTTTCGTTTCTAAAGACAAGGTTGTTGTTTTTTTTTACCGTGACACGTTTCGTCGGAGATTCCACCTTTCTCAGAAGTGAGATGGTCAGCGTGACGCGTGTTATCAGCTGGTGTTACGGAGGCATGACCCACTTGTCAGATTTGACAGGTGGGTCACGCCTCCCATTGCCCATTCACCGCTCCAGGTGTGGGAGAGCATGTACGCGCCCTGGTCTCAGTTCATTGTCCTTGAGCCCAGTCTTCTTATCTCCATTGCCTCTATAATCCACGCCGGTGTTTGTTTTGAAAACAAGAATAACAAAGACATAATGAACGTAATTGATATAGAGTCAAATTGTGTTGAATCCTTGCTTCACACCAAGTGGGAAATTTTAAAAACCATGCCAAAAGTTCCGATTAGCAGATACAGGGGGAAGTGACGATCATTTGGAATACTGACAACTCGCTCAAACACAGTTTACACATACTGATAATTAAAATGAATTGACTTGTTAAGGTTGGAAAAAAAAAAAAGGAATATGAAAATTTAATAAATGGAGCAGAAAACATTTTATTAAAGCTATTTTTAAAGCTATTTTTCTTGGAATATTCTTTCATATTAATTCCATTCTCTGAAAAATACCATTCTAATAATCAGAACATAACAGAACAAAAATAAGTAACCCCCCCCCACCCCCTTACTTCTTCTGCTGTTCCACTTTTCACAAAACGTGTTAAAACACACAGTTCAAGAAATCAGCCCACTGTGATATCACAAAGGGAACAACTAAGTCTCCTTCTTAGGTATGGAGGACTAAAAGTGCCAAAATTAAATAAATAAATATGTCATTAAATAATTATTTAAATTTGTCATTAATGAATTAAAATTTGAATTAAATACAAAAATGTGTTATTAAATGCGTCATTAATTCATTAAAATACCAATTCATTTTATGTAAAAAATACATATATAATTATTTCACTAATTATTTCATGGTTGTGTTGCAGCGCTTCATGAATTTACTATATCTGTCAAACCCGCCCATCAAAATCGGTGGGCGGGGCTAACTGGAATGTAGTCTAATCCACTGCTTTGGTCTGAAGTCTTTGTAAACATGGCGGCTTTGTTGGTGGAGGATCTCCATCAACGTTGGAGGGAGTTGGTAAGAGATATTTTAGAACTTGCAGACTGTGTGGAATCAGGACCTGCTGACCCCGAGCATGTAGCATGTAAAGCAGAGGAATTTAATGAAATTGTCGGAGTTATTTCTGCACTCTCCGACCGGAATCGATTTGCCTTGACTTGATGTGCAGGGCAACCAATCAGGTGTTTGGATCCGCCCACCAACTTTGATGGGCGAGTTTGACGGATAAAATAAATTCATGAAGCGCTGCAACACAGGACCATGAAATAATTCATTAAATAGTGAAATAGTTATATATATGTTTTTCCATGAAATTAATTGGTATTTTACTGAATTGATGACACATTTGAATAATTACTTCATGACGTGTTTATTTATTTAATTTTGGCACTTCTGGTCCTCCATACTTAGGGACCACACCCCCCAGTCATTGTGTGCGCTATGCCCTCAGGGACTGCCCATATGAAACAGCTTTCTTCCTGACACCGTCATCTTTCATATCACACATTATTTTTCGGCCAAACTTATTGGCTAATAGAAAAATATAATTAAAAACTGCTAAATTGGATTACAGATGACAAAAGAAACGCGCTTGCTGTTAAACTTATCAGAAGAACATCTTTAATGCAATACAAAACTTTATGAAGTATCAAAAGATTTAAATGATAGAAAAGTTCCATGTGTAGTAGAGCATGTGTAAGGACTATAAAGTCTTTTTACCCTAGAAACTAAAAAGTTAAAAAAAAAATAGAAAAGTCAAATTTACTTAGAGTAGCAGCACTACAAAAGTTTGTCTTTTTTTTTTTAAAAAAAAAAAGATGATTTGCTAAAGCAAAGTACAGCAATGAGGGACTACATTCAAAGATTAGACCAAATATATGAATGAAATAAAATAAAAAAAAAGTCACAACCACAAGCTCCTCCACAGGAAACAAGCACCTATGTAGAAGTTTTCCAAATCACAGAGCAGTCGGAGCAAAAACACTCACTATCTCCTCTCTGTTGCTACGACAGTTTTATATACGTATATATACTCTTTTATCAGTGATGTTTTAACAGTAATGTTTCTCAGTGCGAGGTAGAAAAAGGTGCCACCACCATTCAGTGTGTCGGGCTTAGAGGCCAGCGATGGTCCGGAACGAAGGCACAAAGGCTCTGAGTTTACACTGGTGCTGGTCCAAGTTCCTCACGATCCGGAACGTCTTGCCACAGGCGGCGCACGTGAAAGGCTTCTCTCCGGTGTGGAACCTCATGTGCGCCTTCAGATTGTCCCGCAGCCGGAAGCTTTTGCTACACCTGGGGCAGACGTGCGGCCTCTCGCCTGTGTGGAACCTCAGGTGGCGGCGGAGACTCTTCCTCAGGGCGAAGGTCTTGGAGCACTTGCTGCACGAGTACGGCCTCTCCCCCGTGTGGAAGCGCTCGTGTCGCCGCAGGATCTTCCGCCGCTTGAAGGCCTTCTGGCAGAAGCCGCAGATGTATCCGCCGTCCCGGGTGTTAGCGACCACCGGCTTGAGGCGCCAAACGTGGCGTCCGCACGGGCTGAAGCAGCAGAGGCGGTGGCCCGTGTGGGGGCCTTGGTGGGGGCGGAGGTCTTTGGGCAGGCGCCAGCCGCTCTTGCGCCAGGCGTCCTGCTCTTTAGCTGCGACGTCCTTGAGGTTCGACCAAGACTCGGACGCCGTGAGCACGTCTACGAGCAGGACCCTGCAGTGACGCGTCAGCTTCAGTTCCGGGGAGGTCAGCTTCAGCTTCACCTGCAGACTGCTCTCCTCGGGGGTGTGCACGCGCTCCCAGACGCCGGCCTGAGCGGGCCCCGTGGCTCCGTCCGACGGCGACGGACTGTAGGCGGTACCCTTCGGGGTGCTCTCGCAGGCTTGCTGAGGCTCGGCTTGAATGCTAGACTTCGCAGGACTGGTGGGAGGAGAGTCCAGCTTGAGGACTAGTGGGCAAACAAATTTCATTGTCTCGCCCAGGATGAGGTGGCTCAGGTCAGGCGGGACCACGAAGAGTTTCTGCTTCGATGGAGAATCTTCTGTGGATTCTTCCTTCACCACCGACTCTAAAGGCACTGAAGAAATCAAATCAAAAAAAATGAGACTCATCTCTAAAAATAAAGTCACTATTTACGATACAATATCGTGACTGCCCCCTAGTGGTGAGGGCGAGAAATTAGAGCCTCATGTGCGTTCCTCTGAGGTAAGCCACTGATTATGGTCTGCAATAACAAATTTGTGGGATCCTCTGTCTAGTACAAGGCTATGATAGGAACTCTGTAACGTAAAATCAGCCACTTTTTGGTCAGTTGACCAAGAAGTGCTTTATCGGCAGTGTTGTAGGGATTACTCCATAAAAGTAATGCAACTACTGATTACACCTTAATAAAGTAATCTTACTACTAAATACTTTTTTACTTTGTTTCAAATTACTTTGTGTAAAAAAAAGATAAAGTAACTGTTGCTTAGTGCTTTGGAATGAACTTTATTAAAGTGCAAATTTTGCAATTCTAAATATTGCCTCTGTCCTCTTAACATGAATGAATGTTTGCTCTCTGAACACAAACTGCACATTTCACAGAACAAACTCATGTACAGCACTGGTGCCTTTTGCACAGCCCATATTGTTAAAATAATTAGATTTCGGAAAAGTAACAAAATTGTTACTTGATAAGGTAATTATGATATAATTACCAATTTTGCCACAGTAATCGAACTACTTACTCCGTTGCTCAAAAAGTGGTTAAATTACAGAAGTGGATTACATAGTCATAGATTGTTGTGTAGTTCCTCAAGGTTGCCACTATGTGGTGGTAAAAAAAATAAAGTTCAATACTGCCTAATTGACCTACTCATTGGTCTCCACATGAAAACAATGATGTAAATGGAATTTTTACATATCTAATATTAAATTGTTGACTTAACATGGGGAAAACATTTCAAATTAAACTCTTAGTTCCTAAAATAAAAACCAAAACTTTAATTGGTGTAAAAACACAACACACATATTGTCACCCTCTTAAAATAATGGCCCAAGTCGATTTTTCAAGTTTTTGGGAAAACACAGAAATGACATAGGCCATTATTTTAATAGGGTGACGATATATATTCACTGCCAGGTCTCGTACTTGCCTTGCAAAAGCATTTCGTCAATCGTCCCCTCATCAGGAGACAAGTACAGGTCCAGGAGATTTGATACCCCGGTCTGAAGAAAAAAATAAATAAATAAACACACAAACAAATTGAGTTCCTGAGCACATTTCTCTTGGTTCCACAGTTTTACAACCATGTTAACCCTGCACTGACCTGGTCCTCTTGAGGCGACTGGTCAGGATCACTGAGCCCTTTCTCTCCAGTTGGGATGCCATGTGAAGGAGCAGGACTGTTCTTCTCCACCTCCTGGAGCTCCTCCTCTATGCTACCCGAAAGAAAATCTCCATGTGAAGGGAGGAGAGGGGGAAGGGAGGGACACGTTCCAAAGTACAAGTGAGTAGCGCAGCGTGCAAATGCAACAACTCACGTTGAATGCCGTGCAACACGGTAAACACTTTACGTGCAGACAGCAGACGCCATGAAATAAAATAAATAAAAAGCAGGATTAAAGATCAATCCTGTCGCGGACGATAGCAGGAAGTGGTGGTGTTTAGACACTTTCTTACCGAAAATCTCCGGTGGGGGACAAAGGTCGAGGTCCACCTGCACTCCAATGCTGTGCTTCGATGTCGAGGTCGATGTCGAGGTCGAGGGAGCGCGGATCGAGTCCGCCGTTTTGTGACGAGTTCTTGGCTCGGCGGTGAACGCGTCCGGAGCCAGCGCCGGCGCTCCGTAGCGACCCTCGAACAGCCGGATCAACTCGGACGTGGCCGCCTTCACCAGTGCCCCCAGCACCGACTCCACCTGAGCCTGCAGGTTCCCGTCGGCCGCCGACATCCCGACGGTTTTCCGGTGTCCGGTGAGCCGCGTCTCGCCGACGAAGACGATGCGGAAGTGCACTTATGAGTTTAATTCGACGGTGTGTTTGTAAAACGGCAGCCACATGGCTCTCAGAGAGTAGGGGCGTGTCTGGCGGTGGCGCCTGCGCTGTAGGCTGGAGCGACGTCACGACGAGGTAAACATCAAAGGACGTGCACTTTTTGTTATTATTTTGGAGTTTGTCATATCTCTGTGTCGTTTTGTCTTGACTGTGTCTCAAGTGATTTTGCACGTTGTGTAAAAGATGCTATCTGTGTTGCCTTTTCTGCGTTTTTTGGGACAACTTGAACACACAATTTTACATTTCAGGCCACGTTAAAGAATTTGCAAAGTTTCACAGTTGTGAGGTTCCTCTAATTATTATTTTTTCCACATTTAAATTGTATCTTGTTGTTTAGCAATTCGAGGTTGTGGGGCCAGTCCAGTGTATTAATAAGCAAGGAAGATAAACTAATCCCTCTTTCAGGTCATACGTGGGAACCCGGAGGTGTTCCCATAAATTCCAATCACAAACAATTATAATGGTGTTTGGAGCTCTTTTGGTTTGGATAAAATACTTTTTTGGAAAAATCCCACTGATTGAAACATCCCAACAATGCAAACTGTCTCCGCTGGATTTGAGCCCCCGACTCTTGGGGAAACAGAGAGAAGCTTGGGAATCATTGTTTGATCTAAACCCCCAAATTCCAAGCTTTATAGCTTTGGTGTGACTAAGAAAAGGATGAAATCTACAATGTCCCAGTCTCAGGGCAGACACTCTAACACACGCCACTAACCACTTAGTTTTAATCCCATATTATAAATGGGAGTAAAAAATATCTTTTGTACTCTCCTGCTTTCCACTCACATGCAAGCAATGTGAAAGCACACATGTGTTATGATTGGTGTTTGGTCGTCTTCATTAAATCAGAACTGTGTGACCTTTAAATTGATAAACAGGGGCCATGTGTACGGTAGGGTTGCCACCTATCCCGTTGTTCTCTTTTTTCACCACCTGTTCCGGGAAAAATAAAATCTCTCCCGGGACACAATTTGTCCCATTTTTGAGGGAAAATGACAAAACCTCATTTGATTTCCGTCTGTGGTCTAGATAGGGTTCCCAACCCTCCCGTAAAATACTCGATTGTCCCTTATTCGGCAACTAAAAAACCTGTCCCGTAATGAACTGATACGGGACGCACTTCACTTTGTCCCGTATATTTCGGGGACGCCTACGCCCCGCCCCCAAGCAAAAGAAGGTAACTGTGAACTACATACGAAAATTTGGAGCTCATTCGAATGGAGATCCTGTGAGAGTCCAGCGCAGCTTTACTTCACCTGTGGACAAAATAAATATTACATCTCTAAATTGAAGATGTCTCTGGTTTGTTGCTGGGCTTCCAATTTAAGAACCAGGCCTAAGACATGCACACACACACACAAACTTACAAACTTCAAACTTCGAAAGTGCACAGTGATGTGGTTTCTGTCCAAGCTGTCATTTATTTAAGACTTTTCTCTTGTTACAAAAATAGAATATGGCTGTTGTCATATCTCGTCATCGTAGAAAACATCCATATGATGTACGTACAGCACTTTCAGTGTACAGAGTTACATTGACCTCACAGGTTGAAGGGTGGCGAAAC
This sequence comes from Nelusetta ayraudi, assembly GCF_046127955.1. Classification (NCBI taxonomy): domain Eukaryota; kingdom Metazoa; phylum Chordata; class Actinopteri; order Tetraodontiformes; family Monacanthidae; genus Nelusetta; species Nelusetta ayraudi. The sequence continues at coordinate 9,204,326 of NW_027466061.1, forward strand.
TTCAGACCTGTCGGAAAAAAAAAACTACTAGCACCTGTCGGATCTGGATCCATTTGTTTTGATATGGGGGCGAACAAGAAAACTGAAGTGAACAGATAGAACACAGTCAGGACTGCGACAGACTCCACAGATGGATTCGGACAGAGCGCAAGCAACGTTGAAACCCATCCAGAACTTTGGCAGCAGGAAACAATGTGAATATCAGGTGTTTATTGCACCAGAATGTGTTACATGTTGGCTTGAAGGCGCTGTATGACCACTGGATGTATTTTGCTCAGTGATGCATTACTTAGAAGGTGCAGGGGAGAAAAACATGAGTAATGGAATATAGTTGTCATGAGATGTAGGGAGTGAGGATGATGAAAAGATGTGATATAAAAGAAGAACTAGATACAAAAGAGGATGACTGAAGAGAGTGAAGGATGTCGACTCTTGAAACTGCATTGGTCAGACTTAGAATACAAGTAGTGATGATTTAGTAATCGTCGTCGTCGTCATCATCATCATCATCATCATCGTCGTCATCATCATCGTCGTCATCATCGTCGTCATCATCGTCATCGTCATCATCGTCATCGTCATCGTCGTCATCGTCGTCGTCGTCGTCGTCATCATCATCGTCGTCGTCATCGTCGTCATCGTCGTCATCATCGTCATCGTCATCGTCGTCATCATCATCATCGTCATCGTCGTCATCATCGTCATCATCATCATCGTCATCGTCATCGTCGTCATCGTCATCATCATCATCATCATCATCATCATCATCATCATCATCAGGGTCGATTTTGCCCGACAGAACATCTTCGATCCAGTCCTCCAGCTCATCTGGAGACGGCAGATCGTCGTCGTCTATGTCCATCCAAACACTGTCAGCCTGTAGAGTGAAGAAGATCAAATCAAAGCGCTTTCTGTTGATGAATAGACAGTTAGTCTTTTAGTCTGAGTAAGTGTTGGTAAAGTAATAGTAAATACTAGTAAATACATGACTGTGTGCAAAGGTGCTGTTTTGACTAAATTCCTAAAAAAGGAAGATTTATTCACAATGTCAACTCAGCCGTGATGCTTTACAGCTCCGCATGAGGTTGATTCTCTGTCCATCAAAGTTGGAGGGAGAATCAACTTCACCTGAGGTATGTGCAGGTAAAGTCTGAACCGCAGGACTCACATCATCAGCATCGATGACGCCGATCTGTGGGGAGGACAGGTCAATTCCAAAGGTCTTCTCCCAGTGAGGCAGAAGCTGCAGGGAAAAAAGCCAAGTGCATGAATCCCACTGTTGCCCACAGAGGTCTCAGTGTTATTGTATTAGCCTGTCAAGTTCATTAGAAGGGGGAAGAAATAGACAACGGCAGTAGGGAGGAGTGGATGGGGAGGGCAATACAGAGCATTGATGATAATTTTTTCTATCTCTGGTGGTGGGGTGTGGTGTCGATGGGGAAAGGTGTCGACCCAGGTATCCTTTGCATACAAATAGTATTTAACTCTTCTCGTGCAACCGTATGTTGGAGTGAGTAGTATTAATACTCTGTCTTGGAAACTGTGAGGCCTTAACACTCTCTAGAGGGCTGCAAGCACTTTGAAGCATCCCTATAGGAAGAAAATTAATTTTTTACTTCAATAATAATAAATTAATAATTCAGTAGTTGAACTCAGTTGAAGCTGCAAACCGAAGTTACATGATGATGTTTGGGCATCTGGTCAAAATATGTTTTATAAAACGTTTTTTAACTATTAATTTAAATTGCTCTGATTTGTGTTTATGCTACAAATTATTTCCACCAACATTCCTTTGACTGGATGGCATCCGTCTTACTAGATCTTCCAGAGTGTCAGCTTTGGGTAGGGGGCAATTTTGACGCCGCGTGGCTCCAATATATTGACAGAACGGGGTAACAGAAAGCGGAGACCAATGACTGACATCCACTAAAGTGCAGAAACTGGCTAGTCGCTATGGCATAGATGACATTTTGGCATATGACGATTGTTCCTCAAAGCCCTTTTTTCTGCTCGACACAATTGATTGAATTGATTATATTTTTGCCAAGAAAACTCTTTACTGTGATATTTTCACCACAGACGTGGCTCCTGTCTGATCACAGAGCTGTCTTTTGTACCGTTTCATTAAAACCTTTAATGTCAATGTCTGCATTAAATGTTATATTTTTGTACTACATGCATGCTTATGAAATGTCATCTTCACTTCAGTCTATTTTTCATATATACATAGATGCAACGTAAACTCCTTGCTATATCTACGGATGTTGATGTGATGGAGAAAATCAGTATCATCATCGATATTATTATTTTTTTCTTTGAAGGTTGATTGGTTCATGCATGTAATGTTTAAGAGATTCGGTACGAGAGCTCGTACCAAAGGGAAGTCATCGGGGTCGATCCAGACAATGCTGAGGTTTGGGTTGTCCGTGTTGTCTTTGGCCACTTCCTTCACGATCTCAAGGAACTCAAAACCATCTGAGGTGGGTAGAGAGGAACAGTGAGACCAAGGCATAACTCCTTGACTGGATGTGTCAGTGGAAGCAGTGTGCACAGGCAGAGGTCGTGGTGGAAAATCACTTTGCAGAGAGCTGCTGCACTGCAGTCACATGACTTCGAATGGAATGGAAATGAGTACATAGTAGGTTTTAGTTTGGTGCAAGAAAAGCTTCACTCGTCAACAGAATAGGAACTTTTTCCACAATGAGGTTGAACGAGAAGAAGCTGTAGTCTTTATCGCACCTCTTTCTTCCTGACTGTAAAGTCAAACTCTGCCAGCCGCTGCAGTTTTACCTGGGTCAGATTCCTCTGCAAAAGTGACAATGTGTTCTCCGTCAACATCATCCTCCTGTTAAAAGAATAACGTAAATCTACTGGGATGTACCTGCTCTACATGTCAACATGACAGTGTTCAAAGGGTTCAAGTTTAGGGTTTATATTTCATTCAGGCGTGAATGTTGTATTTTGTTTCTTTAAAGTTCTTACCCAGATTTCATACATGTTGTGTGGCTGCAGCTTCCTCAGGGTTGGTCTGCAAACACACACAGCCGCTCGTTTTAAACATGTTTTTGTTAAATGCTGCAAATGCGATACGTTAAATATTTGGTAGCACCAGGTCGCCACAGTCAGTGTACCTGTCGTTGTCTTCGATGAATTTCACCAGCTCCTCCTCCGTGTAAGGTTTCCCTGGGATGAGCACTGGATCATCCATGAAGGGTTCGTAGAAATCCACCTCATTGAGCTTCATCTCCAGAGCCTTGGCAACCTGTGACACACCAGCAGACACGCAGAAGAATGACAATTACATAGAAGTAAGTTCAGCGAAGGCTGAAGCTGGTCAGATACAACAAACAGCTCTTTTATGGTAACAATGTTTACACCTGAAAGGATTCAATCAGTTTTAAATGAATTCCCCATAAATCTATCTGAATGTATCAATGTGTGTCTGCTTATCGACCTGCTTTGGCAACCACTAATGAGCATTAGCCTCAAAGATAAATTGCAGTCTCTTGCACACCTTGGTATTGAAGGTCGCATAGAACTTGATGTGAGGATGGAACTCTTCAGCAGCATCAGCGAAGGCCTCAAAATCTGAAAATTCACAGGTACCGGTCAGCTGGTTTTAGTAGAGAAGGTCTGAGGTATCCGCAGGTGTACACACAGCTGGTAGCATCCCTTCTAGGCTGCTGGATTGAAGCACTGAGCCTGCTGCGCTTGCCTGTTAAGCAATTATGAGCGCTTGTGTAGAAAAGCAAGCAACAGGACGTCATGCCGTCTCAGTACAGATTCTTACGTTCCGACTTGTGACTCTTAAAGTAGCCCACCAGTTTGATGTCCTCGTCGATGTTTTCGAAGCCTTTCAGCTCGTTATTGTTGTCAATGATTTCCACCGGGTCCTCGAGAACCTGGTGAGGAGGGCAGGGTGGAAGAGGGAAGGAAGAAACAAAGCAAAACGGAACGCCGCCATTATATGTTGGCTTTACTCCGTAATCATCAAAAGGAGCAAACTAGGACACAACGAAGCAGTCTATTAACTGGGAGATTATATCCTCACGAACATCATAGATGAACTCCACAAGAGTGTCTGCTGCAAACTCGCCGTCATATTCTATCACTTCATCATCAGTGAAGATGTAGACGCTGTCAGACTCATCCAGGCCTGCAGAGAGAGAGAGAGAGAGAGAGAGAGAGAGAGAGAGAGAGAGAGAGAGAGAGAGAGAGAGAGAGAGAGAGAGAGAGAGAGAGAGTTGACTAAGAAATCACCCATGTAGTGCAGTGCAATGACATCAACATTTATTGTCAGCAGTCATTGGCAGTAATGTCGGGCCCCTACAGGCTCCTGTTACCTAGTTTCTTTGCAACGGCCTTGTCGAGCTTTTCATCCAGGAGGCCAACTCCAATTTCCTCATCATCAAACTCATCCAAGACCTGGGCTGCAAGCTGCAACACAGACGAATTGTCAAAAAAAAGAAGAAAAAAGAATTACTCTGCAAGCCACTTTTAGTGTAAATTTCCATGTGTTCCTGTTCCAAGATATATATCAATACAAATGTACACCTTTTTTGCAAAGACATGTCCCACAGTCGCACCATTACCATAAAAGCCTGCTTTTCAGAGTGCTGCTGGTGCACTTTCTAAATCTGTGTGAAACCTGAACCACATGATTGACAGATGCTTCCACCAATGGTCTGGCTTTATTCAGGAAGTGGGTTAAGGGCTGTCAAAGTGTGTGTTGACAGAGTAATAAGCGCGCGTGCACACAAGCGTGCGCACACACATAAACACACGCAATCTTACTTGTTATTATGTAGAGAATTTTTAGGTACCGAGTTTTTTAATTACTGAGCGCAAAAGTATTAAAAAGATTGAGATATTTTTTCTGTATTCTGGAGAAAAAAATGTGTATACTGTGTTTGCATGGCACCAGATTCTGTTACAGATTCCAACCTTTTGACATTTAGGTGGGTTAAATAAAACTTTTAAAGTGGAAGTGTTTGAGGCAAGTAAAAACTTTCCCAAGTTCAAGCAACCAAAGAAGGTAAAAAGATTACATTTATTTCAATTGATTGAGAAATATTTGTATAAAAATAACAAAAACAAATCAAATCCTTTTCAAAACAATTTTAGAAAAGTCTCTCCAAATGTTGGAACATGATTTCAAAAGCATTAATGTGGATCCCTTCCTCCCCCTAACCCAAAGGTCAATGAGAATTTAACGTGATGTGGATTTCACTTTCTTGCACAACTTCCTTATTTCAAGGTCTTAACATGATGCAACTAGTGGATTTCAGATCTGAATTAACAGTCACACTGTCTGACCAACTAAATGACCTGATCGAAAAATCACCTCATTCAGACTTCCTCTCTCTCAACATGTCAGAGTCCTGAGGAGCAGGATGCTGTCTTTTTTTATTTATTATTTTTAGCATCCCAGGCTGTAACTATTAATAAAACACCATCAGCTATAAATCATTACAGTCGACATTCATGAGGAGAAACACAAGCCCCAGAGGGGTCTGATCACACCACAGAAGCAGCTCAGGATAAATATAGTCCCAGGAGCGGCCCTGCACTCGGGACTATTTTGGCGAGGTGGCAGTGATGCTTGGCGCTGCGGGATCCGCTGACAAGTGAAGTACCACGAGTGTCACTCATGGTGCAGTGCTGAGCCGACACTCCGGGAGCCAGAGCCTCCAGAGCTGGCCTGCAGCCCCGAGACCGAGCCCTGCCACTCCCGCAGAGACACTGTGGTCACGGCCGTATGGATGTTGTATGAAGGAAAAGAGCATCCCTAACATGTGCTGGCTGGTTAAGTTTTCCTGCTCTTACTTTAGATAAAGACGTCCAAGGTTAAACGTTCAAGCAGCACTATTGTCTGGTTATCACACATAAACATCCATTTTTTAATTTTTTTTTTATAAATTTGTGCAACAAATACCGAAATGAAGCCTCTACTAGCCAGACTAGCCTGTACTTGGAAGACGGAAGCTACCGTCAAAACATGCAAAGGTACGAAAAAAACATCTCAAAATAGTCATGTGTCTGTCATAAAAGAAAAATGCTAATAATAACATTTTAAATACCATCAGTAACCAACTGTATATTTAAAACTCGGTTTCAACTGCCCTCTCTAAATTCCTTTCAAAGTATGATGACACAACCCACTCGGCTTCGAGACATACACATATATATATATGTGCGATGCTTGGAAACACAGTATGGGAGGATGTGCCATGCGATACTCTGTCCAATTCAACTGAGAAGCTGCTAAGCCCCTGAAAGATGGCAGCTTTTGTGATGAATGACGTAATGTTTGAGAGGGGAATGACATTAAACCACAGAGTCGGACCAGCTGATGTCGGGCCACAGCCGTGATTGGCAAGACGCAGATACAGGTGTGTTATGTGCTTTAATGCTCACCCACTCACGCACATACACACACAAGCACAAGCACATGCACACACACACACACACACACACACACACACACACACACACACACGCACACACGCGCACACACACACACACACACACACACACACACACACACACACACACGCACACACACACACGCACACACAGCCCCTTCCTGCCGGCAGCCAACACTGCTGAAACTTTCAGCCTATCTAGCAATGCTATTTTCTGCCTTTATTGCACTTCATTTTAAAATAAATTCCTCCAATATTCAATTTCGCATTGCATGCAAGCATCTCATCCAAATGTATGCCAAGTATCCCTCTTGACAAGGATACTGAGTACTCAAACCTGCTGACAATTTCCAATGAATTAGAACTTCAGTTTTTTATTTATTTGCATATTTATTGATCATCCAGCTCTTAAACTGCCTATGTCACATTAAGTTTAAACTGCCTTATGCCACAGGTTGCTTTGCCAATTTCTTAACATAATTAACTTCAACCTTCTACCAAACTCTGAGCCGTGGTTTAAAGAAATGCATTTCTCTCAGATCAATCAACAACACGTGAGCTACGTTGCATCTTTGCCTCTCCATCACTAAACTTTCAACCTTTGTCTACCCATAGTTTCCACCTGAACCCACCTCAAGGGCCAACTCCTCGATCTCAAACTGTCTCTGGGCGACGCGGCTGGATCCGGGATGATCATGGTAGTAGACAACCATGACATCATACTTCTTCATCACAGACTTATAGTTCTTGGCGTTGAGGTCGTGCACACGGTCCTTTCCGTCATACTCAGGGAAGTCCAGGCTGTCCTTGGCCAGCGAAAGCCCCGAAAAGGACAGCAAGACGGCCACAAGCACCCAGGTCCACTTCATGGCTCCTCTGTGAGGTGGTAGGTGTTTCTCAGAAGGTTCAACAAGCCAACAAAAAAAGAGAGAAATGTTTCAGTAAAAGTATGGAGAACCCTTTCCAGTCCGCGTCACCCAGAAGAGAGCAAGACCAACTCCTGCATCCACCTTATTAAAAACCTCACATAGGCAACTGGCAGTGGGGCACCGAGAGCTGGGGGGGCTGGGCTTAGGTTCATAGAGGTGTGTGTGTGTGTGTGTGTGTGTGTGTGTCTATGTGGGGTGTTAATCAGGCAAGAGAAAGATGAGGATTGGAAGACACATTTGTGCATGTGTGCATGCTGGATTGTGCACCGCCGACCCGTCCAAGTAGGCGGAGTAAGGCGAGTTGAACCAACCTGCAGTGGTGCTGCGTGCATCAGACAGAGAACAGCAAGACACAGCGATGGAGGTGGATGCAGGCCGTGTCGTTAAACGGAAGTGAACGGGTGGCATTTGTGCACAATATCCCTGCCCTGACACAGGGACATGATAGGTTTGGAGGTAGCATAGAAAAAGTGGCATCCTTTTCCCATATTAAGTGTAGAGGGAGGCTTAGATCTCAGCTAAAAATACTGGATGTAGGACAGCAAAGGACATATCAGGAGGGGAGGGGGGGGGGGGAATTAGTCGTAGCAGCGGTGTCTAATTTGCGGCAGCTGGCATCGGTGCAGTGCTAAAATGTGCACACGGGTCACTCTAGGACTTGCAAGAGGAGAGAGGAGCAGCAGCAGGGAGACGGTGTTGCACCTGCTGAGGATTCACTGCAGTAGGTGTCACTTAGCCCTGACTCAAGAAGAAAAGTGAAACGATGGGCGGGGCAAAGGAGGTGTGAGGCAATTTTCTTGGCTCCTTTTTTGTGTGCATATACAGAACACGCGTTTCCTTTACAATGTCTACAGGAGATGAAGCAACAAGGTATAAAAATACGCACTGCGCGCACAGGAGCACTGAAATGCTTTGTTTGACCCCTTTAACAAGGAACACATAATGCACACATGTTAAAATGTAGTTTTGCTTTCATTGAACCCAGAGATAGAACAATGTAAATCTCAATTTGGCTAACAGACACTGATGTCTACCTTTAGACATAACGTGGATGTGATTTTTTTTTTGTTTTTAGCTAGCATTTATTACACTGTGCACGCAGGCTTAATGTTTCAAAATTAATCTGAGAAACACACCGTCAGGAAATAATATCACTGTTCTCATCTGCAATTAGTTCCTTGTACTGTAGTCTGTAGGTGCCAAGGTCTGACGTGTGTGCCGTTCATTGTTCCTTTTCTTTCGCTGATGCCTGCTGCAGTTCGCGTTGTGGTCGCTAGATGGAGACCTCGATTTAAATGTAAACCGCTGGAACACCGGTACGCCCGTTCCTGCTTTACCTGCGTTGTCCTGTTGAGGGTGATAACGAGCTAACTTATCTCAAAACATGGTCAGCTACAGTAAAAACCCTTAACTATCAGGAAGGCTTGTAAACGTTGCGTAAAACACGTCGCACTGCAGGATCTTTATCACATATCGCACATCGATTCAAGCGGAAGGTAAGACCTCTTAATGTCTGCCAGTGTCTGTGCCGTACTAAGTAGCGCCGTTTGGCTAGCGCCTCGACAGTTAGCTAACTTACTGTTGACTTGCTTGTGGTCAGTGCTGTAAGATAGACATCGTGGTGTAAATTGTTCAAATACAAAAGAGACAACTTATAAGGGTGACCATATTTTGATCACCGAAAACCAGGATAGTTAGCCCAGCATTGTGATACTCGAACTTTACTTAAAGATTTCAGTATATTTAAAGTATACATACTCGTTAATGATAGATAATTGTTTGTTTGTTTTTTTCGTATTTATTTTTAAATATATATTTTTCATCTCTTTATTTAAAAACAAAACAAAAACAAAAACAAACAGAACGGATACAGGAAGAAACAGGAAGTGTCCTTGGAAAACAGGGCATTTGGACACCGTAATATTATACAACCACAATGATGTCAAACGTGCTATCTCGAGCATCAAGGGCAAACGTAGTGTATTGAACCAGCATAGGTTGAGCATGTGATATACATGTACATTCATATTTTAATATCGTAAGAATATCGTGAAACCACACGTGGATTGCCATAGTATAGAAATTGTGGTCGAATTTCAAATTAAAATTAGTTAGACTGGAATAACAGTCTAAATAATTGATACGCGTTTTGTCCATCAGTGAAAGTTCCAGAACTACTGCAGTTATGTCACAACAACAATGTGTGATCCACAAATCTGCGATAAGTGGCTGGTCCACACACAGCTGGACAGCGAGATAAAGGATGAGTGCTGATGTTATGTTGTGATGCAGTTACTCAAGAAGACTATTTCTCCAAGTTGTAATGCTCCTTTAGCTTGTGTCTTATTGTTATTATTTGAAGTTTGACTGTAAAATGTTTCTGATCCCTTCAGTTGATTTAGGATTAAAACTGTAATAATTTCAAACTTTAATTTAATGACCTTTCTCTGGAATCTCAACCTTTTTTTAACAGATGGCTTCAGCTCTGGCCAACAGAGCTAGAGGAGCCATTGTGGGGTCAGCTGTTGCCGATGCAGCAGGTAAGAAACATGTTTTCACCCCCTTCTTGCTCATTTCCTTATGAAGCCTCTGAATTGTAAATGGTCTGTCCTTTTCCCCAACCGTATCGCACAAGCAAACATAATACGTACGATTGTAACTGTTTGAGATGTCCTCAGAAACATCACACATAGTTCTGCTGCTTGTTATCAATAGTGTCCCATCATTTAATTCTAAAGTCTGAAACGCATTCATTCCTCACAGCGCAGCCCCTCCACTGGGTGTATGACCTCCAGAAACTGCGCGGGATTCTGGATGAGAACCAAAACCCCGAGTTCCGACCAAAGCCTGAGAACCCTTTCTACAGGAGGCAGACGGGCAAGCAGAGCTGTTATGGAGACCAGGCATTTGTACTGCTGGAGTCATTGTCTGAATGTGGAGGTAGACTTTTTGCCTTACCCAAACCAACTGTTTTTCAAAGAGAGGCCCTCATTGAATGTCTTTGAGGCAAAAACAACAACAGCAACAATTTTCTTGTTGTGCTCTGCTCTTACTTTTGTTGCTTGCGCTACTCTTGTGACATACATGTGATGCCTTCAGAGGGCTTGATGGCAGGTTAATCAGCTCCACATTTGTTGTGGACATGGAACAAACACCCCACACTTGACCCCTCAGCACAACGAGTTGTTTAATAAATGAGTGACAAATGAAGTGTTAAAATTTAAACCATTCACATTTACATGCTTGTTTTTCTTCTTCTGTGACTATATGTCTGTGGCATTACAGCTATGTTTTTGTTTGCTTACCCTCCTTCACCTCTTTCATCAGGCCTTAATGTCGATGATCTGAGGCAGCGCACAATAAAGTTCTTTGGGCCGGGAACAGAGTACGACACACCTCTGAACAATCCCTACAGAGAGAAAGGAGGTATGGTTACATCCATATTAAATATTTTATTTGCCAAAGACAGATTTATCATTTACTGTGGCCTGGAAATGTTTAAGTCGGATGCAAAAATGAATGGGAATTGTTGACCTGTGTGCAATTCTTTTGTGCTCTGGTAAGGCCCACGTCCTCCGTTGCCCATCGACGGACCGTGGAGACATGGGTGTCTTAAGGGCTTCCTGAAGAATGTGGACGCAGGCAAAGAGGAGACAGGTAAACCTGCAGCATGTTTATCCCAGAAATAAAAATCACTTGATTGGCGACAATTAAACTTAAGTCTATTTATCATTCATATATCACAGGGGATGAGAACGACTGTCAGATGGATGGGATAGCCAAAATGGCTCCAGTAGTGGCTTTCTATGCAGGAAAGCCTGAGATGTTGGAGAAGGTCGAGGCGGCAGTTCGTGTCACGCAGAACAATGATGCGTGTGTGGCAGAGACTCTGGCAGCTGCAAGGCGAGCTGGGTTTACATTAAGCGCTCAACCACATACTTGTCACAGTTCATTTATGGGCATTCTGAAGCATCTTAAATCACTTTTGCATTTTAGGAGAACAAACATGTTAAAAAATTGTTCATGGATGTTATTTCCAGATTCCTGGAGCATTTCATCCTGAATGGTCCTGATCCAAATGCCTTGGACTCTGTTATCAGTCAGCTCAATGACCCAAACAGAAAACAGCCTCAGGATCTGGACAAAGCAGTCGTTGGTATGAGGCGTGCCGAACTCTTGCTTTTCTCCCACTAAGTCACAGGACTTAACTGTTGTCTTTTTCTGCAAGTTTGAATAAATTCTATCCAACAATGTAGAGATGAAATGATATTGGAGTTTAATGTAAAGTATGTTTACACCAAAGGTATATATTGTTTTGTTTTTGTATTTTTTCTTTTTACACGTGCTTGCTGTCTGTTTTTTTCCTTGTCAGGGCACATTAATCAGGTGAAACAGAATTTATCAAAGACACCACAGGAGCTAATCCCGTCTGTTTTCATAAATTCCTGAGGTAAGCACAAAAACATATTTTATCCCCTTTCATGACTTGTTGATTTAATTCATCCTGCTGCTGCCTGCTGTCAAACAGTTGACAGTGGTTCATTGTATCTTTTCTTGATGTTCTCTCAGGTTTGCCAGGTGCATTCCAAGCAGCTCTTCACGGAGTCCTGACAGCCAAACAGTATGAGCAGGCTGTCAGAGATACCATGAGCTGTGGGGGGTGCACCTGCAGCAGAGGCTCCTTCATTGGTGCCTGCCTTGGGGCCCAGGTATGACTAAAATTAAGTTTAAATTAAAATATACACATTCAATAATTGTTGCACATGTAATTAAGGATTTCTTTTTATAATTGTCACAGATTGGACTTGAGGGGATTCCAGCTTCTTGGACATCAAAAACTCTGCGCTACAACTTAGTTTTGGAGCACGCCAAAAAGATCACAGAACACCTTGAGTAGTTTTGCTTTGAGTTTAACAATCTGAAGTGGCTGAGAACAAAATGAGCAACTGTTGAGCTTCTATGAGACCGTTAATGAAGGTTCCCGTCTAAACTCAAGGAGGGCAGGAACCAGATATTCTGTTGTTTTGTCCGAGTTTAACATGTTGTTTCATATGTTCATTTCCTCATGCTTCTAATATAATAAATCTTGAAAGAAAATCTTGTAGAATGTGTGTCATTTTTCCAACATGTGGTCAGGGAGTGGGTGAGCAGGAAATAGGTATCAATAAGTCATGACGTGCTTGCATCCTGACTGAGAGCTTCACTAGTCAGTGATGTGATTATTTCCTTGTCATTATCCATTATTTTTCATAGTAAAGTTGGGTTTAGAACGAGTAACATATTCAAATCTTGAACATTAACTGGGACGTTCATTAAAAGGATTCATGTGAATTAAGTCCTTTAAAGTATGCACTGAGCTGTCAGTGGTATGATTTGATAACTGTTTAGGAACATCATGCTCCTTCAGCAAAACAATGTTAATACATCCTTCCCTTCATCTATTCTCCCTCATCCTTTCACCCTCAACTCCACGGTGCGACGAATGTGGGAACGCCCGGTGCGATGGCGCTTGTCCTGTGACGGCTACCGTAGCCAACTTCTGTCTGACGACAGAGTTGCTGCGTTAGCACCTGGGTGTCAAACATGGCGAGTAAAGGGGGGAAACAGAGTCGCTCCGGCTCTGGGCTACCAGGCCGAAAAGGAGCCGGCGAGCAGGAGGAGGAGAAGCAGCCGCTGCAGGCAGTTTTAGTCGCTGACAGCTTCAACCGGAGGTTTTTCCCCGTAACCAAAGACCAGCCCAGGGTAAGAGCTGAAGCTAACACGACGGCTAAAGGGAAGCTAACATATGCCCATGCTGTAAACAGTGACAGGACTCTACGGAAACTGATCAAAACATTTTGAAGAGTAAAAATAAAAAATAAATAAACAAATCCTACGCCTAGACCTTATTAATTTATCTGCTGCGTCGGTGTGTGTCGTCTATCAATAACGACAAAATCTGAATGATCTAGCTGTGTGTTTGACCCATTGCTGCAATTGACCCCACATCTGTCGCATCATGATCGCCGACAGACTCTGTTGCCGCTGGGGAACGTGGCGATGATCGACTACACCATGGAGTTCCTCACCTCCACCGGCGTGCAGGAAACGTTCGTCTTCTGCTGCTGGATGGCCAGCAAAATCAAGGAACACCTGCAGTGAGTGTCACCCGGCCTGCGCTCCACATAGACAACCCGTCTCCAGTGACACATGCTGTAACTCTGTTGCTGTGCCCCGACAGGAAGTCCAAGTGGTGTAGACCCAACTCTCCCAACACGGTGCACATCATCACCTCAGACATGTACCGGTCTCTCGGGGACGTCCTCAGGGATGTCGATGCAAAATCTCTGCTGCGCTCGGATTTTGTACTCGTGTATGGAGATGTGGTATCAAATATTGACCTTAATGAGGCGCTGCAAGCGCACAGGTAAGATACAAGCACTTTTAGGACTAAACGGTACTCTTGATTGTGCTGCTTGGGCTGTATACTTATGTTTTTAATGGTCTTGTGTCCTCAGGCAGCGCAGGAAAATGGAGAAGAATATCTCAGTCATGACAATGGTCTTTAAGGAGTCGTCACCAGGTCACAGGTCCCGCTGCGAGGAAGATGACGTGATTGTCGGCGTGGACAGCAAGAGTCAGCGGCTTTTACACTACCAGAAGACGCAGGGTCTGAAGAAACTACAGTTTCCCGTGGTAACAAAAACACCAGCCTTTCCTTTCTGGTTCTGGTTTTGGTTTTACATTGATAGGTAAAAGATGCTCCTTTTATTTTCATTTTTTTTGCAGAACATTTTCCACAGTGGAAGTGATGAGTTTGAAATCAGACACGATCTCCTGGACTGTCACATCAGCATCTGCTCGCCACAGGTAGGTTTCCTCTTGTCCAGAAAATCAAGTGAATCGGGTTCATGACTGACTGACTGTCTCTTGTTTTTAGGTTGCTGAGCTCTTCACTGACAATTTCGACTACCAAACCAGAGATGACTTTGTCAGAGGAATTTTAGTCAATGAAGAGGTACCAAACAAACCTAAATAATTTATTTTTGTCCCATATTGTGCAAATTCACGTTATTGTTGTTTTTTTTTTTTTAACACGATCAGTGTCACTATGCTGTCAGTGAGTCCTCAAGAAATGAGAGAAGTCCATCCTTTACTTTTTTTGCTTTCTCTACTTTCCAGAGGGTTTACGTGAATACGTACATTTCTTAAAATCAGCCCTTTACGATGTCGCAGAAGGCTGATAAGTTGTGTGTTGACTTGTCTCTATGAGATCACTTCATTTCTGTCTCCATCTCGATGGGAGGTTGTAATCATTGAGCTAAATATGCTGTTTTCTGGCCAGCTAGAGTAGTTTTTATATGACAAAGGGTGCTGCATTAGAGTCTGGGGCGACATAGACGAGGACGTGGGTGTGACATGGGCCCTTGAGCTTGCAGAACATTTTCATTCAGTGAAACTTACGCCATTCTTTCATCCTCCGTCAGATTCTGGGGAACCAGATACACATGCACGTCACCAAAGACGGTTACGGCGTCCGAGTGTCCAACCTGCTCATGTACGACTCGGTGTCGTCGGACCTCGTACGGCGGTGGGTCTACCCCATCACTCCAGAGGCCAACTTCACTGACCAGAAGGGGCGGAGCTGCACGTATTCCCGCCACAACGTCTACCGAGGGTCCGGAGTCAGCCTGGGCCACGGCAGCCAGATGGAGGAGAACGTTCTGATCGGCCACGACACAAGCATTGGCGCCAACTGTTACATTTCGAACAGCGTCATCGGGAATAACTGCAGCATAGGTGAGCTTAAATCCAGCGTATCCATGTTAATGTATGTAAAATAGAATAACATTGGCGTCAAAAATGTTTTTTGTTTTTTTTTCCACTAGGAGACAATGTCAACCTGGATCATGCCTACATCTGGAATAACGTTCACATTTCCAGTAACGTGGCCATCAGTCAGTCTGTTGTCTGTGACAGAGTTGTGGTCAAAGAAGGCGTGACGCTCAACAAACAGTGCGTCCTGGCGTTCAATGTAAGCCGCGCATGTTTTTGCTCCATCTGCCTCCCTCCCCTCTTTCTGTGCCAACTGTGGTGTCTGTCGCTTTTGCTCAAATACTGCTGTGTCTTTATGAACAAGTGGAGCACTAGGATGACGGTTATGTTGTGGGATGATAGTAACTATGCTTTAAAGTAGAGTACAGTATAGTATAGTAAAATTTCAAGACACTTCTGTTATTACGATACTGCAAAACTGACAATGCAGATATTTCCCTAACTTCCAGATTGTCAGCTTGCTACACTGCCTGGGATATTCAAGATACTCTCACTAAAATTTCAATGGCACATAACAGGTTTCATTTTAGTGTCTTCCTGTGTCTTTAAGAGCACCAAGACTCCAGTAGCCGTCCTACAGCATCCTTGACTGCTTGTGACTTTATTTTGTTCAAGTCAGATTAGAAGCTATTTGCAGAAATCACCCCAATCTTACTGCTGCTGTTTTTGTTTTTTTAATGTATTTTTTAAGGTGGTGATGGGACCAAACATCTCTTTACCGGAGGGCACTGTCGTGTCCATGCACCATCCAGACGAGGAAGAGGAGGAGGATGATGACGAATTCCTGAGTGACGACGCAGAGGTTGGCCACAGTAAAGACAAAGCGAAACTAAAAGGTGCTCACCAGCTGTGGCCTTTACGAATATGCGGTCGAACTAAACACTTTCAGGCTTTTGAAGCATCCTTGTCCCTTTTCTTTGCAGCATTCAACCCGGCTGAGGTCGGGGCAGAGGGGAAAGGCTACATCTGGAAGGCCAGCAGTCTGGACGACACAGAGGACGAAGAGCTGGCACAGTGTCTGTGGGGTAGCGCAGCAGATTTTATTTATTTATTTATTTATTTTGTACTGGTTTTTAACCACAGAACCTGAACTGGAACCTCCCATGATGCAACAGTCTGAGGTTTCTCTTTTTCGTGTGACAGGTTTGGTGTTGAACCCCAACCCTGAGAGTGAAAGTGAGGACAGTGAGCCCGAGGGTCCCGACGATCCCGTCATTCCTTCCCCTGAGATGGACGACGTGAAAGGTGAGACGTTCACAGATAGTGTGAGTTCAACATGGGCCATCATGGGAAAAGCCCCTCCCTCGCTCCTCTTTTGCATACATGTGACTTGTGTCGTAGTGTTCCACATGGAGGTGCTCGGCACTCTACAGAGAGGTCTGGAGGAAAACATCAGCTGTGACAACCTGGTGCTGGAGATCAACTCTCTGAAGTAAGGAGGGTCTATCAAAAGCTGCCTCCCATCTCACAGTTGTTATTTGCACGATAGTTTGATGTCCGTTCCCTCCACCCCCTCAGGTACGCCTACAATATCACCCTGAAGGAGGTGATGCAGATCATCACCAGAGTGGTGCTGGAGTATCCTTTCCAGCAGCAAGGGGACCAGCTCACTGCATCGCAATATGTGGCATTGCTCCTTCCTGTATGTTTACTTAGAAAAAAAACAAATTGAAAAAACGCAATTTGGAAAGGATACAAATCACAAAAATGTGACTTTTCACTTTTTTCCTCCAGCTGCTAAAGAAATGGGCCCCAGTATTCAAGAACTACGTAAAAAGAGCACGGGACCATCTCGACTGTCTATCAGCGTTTGAGGAACACTTCCTGGAGCAGGAGAACCACTGGGCCGCCATGGTCAAGGTCAGGGTCACTGCCACTTTGCAACAAAGAGTGGCTGGATGTCCTTCTCCATTTTGACGCATGCAAATCCCCCATTTCATTTATTGAAACAATTACCACAACCACTAACATAAGTTTCATGTTGCTCAGGGAATTATTGTTTTTATTATTGTTTGCACTGCCATCTACAGACCAATCTAGTGTACTCCTTTCTGCTCCAACCATTTGATGGAAACACTTTTCAATTGTTTTGTTGCTTTTATGGCATGAGACATTCAAAAGATTCTATTAAGATGAAAAGCACGCCAATCAATGAACATTGTTTAGAATAGAATACTTTATTGTATGTTCCAGATGGTGACAGAAATTCTTCTTCGACGGGGCTCAAACACATTCCATCATGACACATTTCACACAATAAAAATGAATAAATACATAAAAACAAAAAAGTGCATGTTAGAAAAAAATAGAATGTTCTATTTGAAGGTGTTCATGATGGTGACAGCAGATGGAATGAAAGATTTTCTGTAGGTGTTTTTTTGGACCAGTGGGACTTTCTACCTCCTGCCTGACGGCAGTAGTTGGAATGATTGGTGAAGGGGATGAGAAGGGCCCTCTGTGATCATAGTGGCCTTTCTGATCACACAGCAGTTGTGCAGTTCAGACAGAGGAGTTTGTAGTGAACCACATATTTCCTGGTTTATTATGTGGGATAGTCTGGTTTTGTGTTTGGTGGTGAGAAAGTTGTACCAGGATGAAATGTTGAACGTGAGAATGGATTCAATGAGTGAGCGCTTAACCAGGGTTAAGATGTCCTTACTGATATTTCCATCCAGGTTCTAATGAACATGTATCAGCTGGAGATCCTGGAGGAGGAGATGATCCTGCGCTGGTTCTCCCAGGGAGCTACCACCGACAAAAGCAAGCAACTCCGCAAGAACCAGGGGGTGGGTGGAGCCCTTGGTCCTATCTGTTGTGTGATTTTAGGCAAACCGTTCCAACCAGTTATGTAGATTAGATCATTTTATTGTGTTTTAATTATTGATTACCTGTCTGCAGCTCCAGAAGTTCATCCAGTGGTTGGAGGAAGCTGAGGAGTCTTCGGAGGAAGAGGAGGCTTAAAGAGGAGCACCCGAGAGAAGACAAGCCTCAAGAAGAAGGAACTTTGTCTTGAATCAAGGGAGCAACTCTCTGCAGCTATCATATCACATCCAGGGGTTTTCTTGTGTGAATATCAACATACAAATAAAGAAGAAGAACCCCAGTCTCATTTTCACATCATTTTATTAACGTAAAGAAACAACAGTCAACATTTAAACGTGGTTGTAGGCAATAGTTCCCTTTCTTCCAGATTAAAACCATATAGTATAAATGCCACAGAGGGTAAAAAACAAACATCTAACAGTACAAGCCAGCTGCATTTTCATTACAGGTGTAAAATGTTCCAGTAGCCCTCACCCAATCAAAATTACATTTATAACTCATACTTGAGCATGCTTTTTCCACCCAACTATGTCGCCCCCTTGTGGCCAAGGGTGCGACATATTCCTCTAGTCTGTCAGTGAATATCTCACAAGAACAGTCCATTGCCCTTTTTTGTCCCAAGCACCCCTGTGTTGATGTTACAAGGGCCCTGTTACCTCCCCTTTTTTTAGTGACAACAGTTCCAGCCAGGTGTCAAACTCGCCCTCTGGGACCCCTTCCCAAAATGTGGAATCATTAATTTTAACAGGAAGCTGTTAACAGTTGGATGTATGTGCGATGAATGGTTTTAATATCGAGGAATTATATACAAGGCAGCTTCAGTAGTGTTCAGTGTAAAAGAAAACCCCATCATGGCCATAACATAAGCAGATCAAGTAAAAGTAGAACAGCTGTCACAGTGGGACAGGTTTTGCTGTACTTTGTCAACGTGTCAACAGTTGTTGCTGCTACAGTAGTTCCCAGTGTTCCCACCTGCAGCGTCCACACCTACTCTGACCTGCCGTCCCGTTTGCCCCCTGAGCCCTTAAGGAGGATCGCCAGGAGGCAAGTCCCCAGGATGCCGCTAGCAGCCGACAGCACTTTCCACGTGCTGGCCGTGGCCTCGTGCCTCTCCACGAAGCTCTTGTGGTCGGAGGGTACGAGGACGTATTGGCGTCCGTCCCGCGGCGCCTGCAGTCTCATGGAGTCGCCGTGCTCCAGCACCACCTCGCCGAAGCCGGTCATGGCGGTCCCGACACGCAGCAGCTCCTCGCTCTCCTCCAGCTTCTCCGGCCGCTCCCCGCTGATGCCCTGTAGCACCACATTCAGGATGCCCTCCTGAGCAGCTCGGACCCTGGAGTGGACACGCTCCAGGTAGCAGCCAGAGGCTTCCAGAGGGTTCTGAACTTTCATGCGCAAGTCAATGATGTAAAACCCAGGTTTGACCAAGCTGAAAGGCACCGCGTTGTTGGTTTCTTTTCTGTTCTGCGTCCGGGAGTTCCTGTAAATGAATGGCATCCCTCGCATTTTAGGCCAATGACATCACAATGGGACGCACTTTCACGAAGGAGCCTGATGTACCATGTCTGCAAGGTGGGGTTCCAGTATTTCCAGTACTCCTTCACAACAACCTTCTGGACCACACCGAAGCACCGCGGGACAAACTGGCTGGCCAGAGGTTCTCCGTCTGGCACGACAACACCTTCGAATAGGAGGAGGAAAGTGTGATGGCTCTGAAACCCTGATCCCTGAAGCAGCCATTCTGGACTGTCCGTACCTTCCACAGCGACATACTGAAGCCGCTTGAGAGGGGCCGCCTTGAGTAGCTTAAGCAAATGCTCATCTGGCTTGAAAAGTGGCACTGCCTGAAATAGGGAGAGCAAGCAGTCGAACAAGTTTCAAATAACTGTAGGACGTAGATGTGCGGATTGTTTCCATCCTCTGCTCACTTTAAACGTCTCAGAGGCAGGAAGCAACACTAGGCAGCGGATGCCGATGTCACCGAACTGGAGAGTATCGGTTCAGAAAAAGAGAACCGATAACTCGTGAAGTGAAGACCCGCGCGTTTTAGCAGGCACGAAACCAGTATAAATAAATAAATAAATAAATAAGCAAACAATTTACGTTGTATTAGTTTACATCGTGGACTTTTCTTAGGTGTTTTTACAGGCCTGTTGAAAAAGAATCTCTGATAAGGTGATGGTCAAAACAGAAACTGTACTCACCCGCAGCTTTCTCAGTTCCTCTTGCTTTTCTTTGTAAAGACTGTAAAAAAGAGCAGAAAAGGCAAAACTGGAGCCGGTACCGATCAACACCAGCGGGTTAAAGTCACTCATCTCTCTCTCGGGCGCGCCAGAACTATGAAATAAAACGAACCGATAAAGGTCCAAGTTCCCAGCGGTTATGCTACTCGGTTTATTTCCGCGTTGTTTCTCTTACGTATCCTCGTGTTGCCCAATTGAAAAAGCGAAGTATTTTCAAAGTGTTGGCCACAAGATGGGAGCAAAGTCCAGTTCAAAAAGCTCACAATTGTCACTAGATTCTGTTTATGCTTCAAATTATCATTGGCAGATTGTACTCTAGCCCCAAGCTTACATAATGAATAAAAGTAAACAGTCATTATTACAGTGGCGCTGGTAACCTGTTAAACCTGTAACGCTGCAGAACTAAAGTCTCTGCACAGGTGTTTTGATGGCCTCGTTTCTTATCAGACCTTCAGGTGTGTTTAAGTAGGTGAGCTGAGACGTAAGAATACCCGAGAGCAAATGTTAAACCGTGGATAACATTTGTTCCATTTGCACATGAAACAAAGCACTCTTAGAATGGAACGTAGAATGCGTCCACGTGCATGCAGACAGGGTGGCTCAAATGTTCTGTCTCTGTCTCTTGTGCACATTCAAAGAAAACCAGAGCAATGCATTATAAGATTTGGAAAAATGTCTATTCGTACAATGGAAATATTTCTCTCTGCTGGTCGTCGTCGTCATCATCATCATCATCATCATCATCATCATCATCATCATCATCATAATGCTCTGCAGGGAATTTTCATGTCTTCACTGTGCACACAAACGTTTGAAAGATTGTATTTCTTCCCTGGCTCCACACAGAGGTCCAACCCACTATCTTGCACCCACAATTTAAGCAGCAAATCCTTCAGCTGGAACTTGCCCACCCTGACTAACACGTCATGAAGCGAAGGGGTCATGGGCCCAGACAACTTCCCCTTTTCTCTGCCACTCTCTATCCCTCCCTTGTGTGCTGTTGACAGCTTCACTGGTTTCTCTTGGCAAGAAGTGTTTGACTGCTGGAGCACACCTTCTCCATATGACGGTTCATATTTTCACCTGACATTTTGGATGGTGGGAATACGGGAGGCATTTTTTCTTGCTCGGTGTGAACGGTGTGGTGAACGGTGTGGTGCAAATCCAGGGAGTCTCTCTGATGATAAAAAAAAAAAAAAAAAAAAAGATTTGACATCAGACTTCAGAAATAGAGATGAAAAAAAAAATCCTGCTTTATTGATTCTTTTGTTCTATGACCCTGTCCTTGACTGCTCACTGCAAACACTTCGGTCTTTGGATTAGGTTTAAAAAAAAAAAGAAAGAAAGACAGAAAGAAAAAGAAAAAACTGAGTGCATATTTTTCCTATTGTGGGATTGCCATGCTGTTGAGCACAAGCGACCTTGATGCATCTCAGACCTGCATAGAGCAAAGCCTCCAATGACACTGAAAACATAGTCTGCAGAGACATGGAGCCTCCTCTTGGATCACCAGCGGGAGAGAGCATTGAATCTGGATGGAAGATGTCCACTCACTTGGGAGATGAATTGCAAGATCTTTGTATATATTTACAAATTGGCAAGGGGTGTGGCCACTAATGTGGGGGAGGTTACAGCTCCTTTTAAAGATATCACAAAGTCAGGAGTATTATTATTATTATTATTATTATTATTATTATTATTATTATTATTATCATCATCATCATCATCATCATCATCATCATCATCATTATTATTATTATTATTATCATTATTATTATTATTATTATTCATCTTCTATAGCTGCTTATTCCTATTCAGGGTCACAGGGGTCTGCTGGAGCCTATCCCAGCTGTCTTAGGGTGAAGGCAGGGTGACACCCTGGACAAGTCGCCACTTCATCACAGGGCCACATAGAGACAAACAACCATTCACACTCACATGCACACCTACGGACAATTTAGAGTGTTCAATTGACCTCACATGCATGTTTTTGGAGTGTGGGAGGAAGCCGGAGAACCCGGAGAGAACCCAGGCAGACACAGGGAGAACATGCCAACTCCACACAGAAAGAGATTATTATTATTATTCATTATTTTATTTTTTTTACAGGAACAAGTTACAAGTGCACACTTTCTGCAAAATCAACCCTGCAGGACAAGTTAAGGATGACTGACTCAGTTGATTCACAGGAGAGATAGGAGTCAGCATACTTTGCTCCCTGGAAAACATGAGACAAACATGAGTAAATTCCAATGCAATCAAGTGATATTCACACAAGAGATGGAAGAAAAGTCCAGAGAAGGCAACACTGGGGCCAACCTGGAATGGTCAGTACCACCAGGTTCAACTTGAAGCTGCTCATTTCTCTGTCAGTGACAAGACCAGAGAAATCCACAACATGCTATGATAAAAGTCCAAATCCTCTGACAATTAACCTATAAGAGAGAAATCCAAACGACATGTTTGTTCCGGTTGGCTATGCTGGTTTTATTTCCTCTTGGTCCATTTACGTCAGACAGTGATGCATCTCAGAGCCGCGTAGAACAAAGCCTTCAAGGGCACTGAAAAATACCGGCAGTCTGCAGGGTTATGCAGCAGCTTCACGTCAATCTCACTAGAAGATCATTGAAAATCTGAACAGAATAAAAAGACTGATCTCTGGCCAGTAAAAAGCCATTTCCCCGGTTTCTGACAGACAGCTCTGAGGTATTTCATTTTTAAAGCTGCATGTCCTTCTTTTGGTTGTGAAAGTCAGAGCACACAAAAAAGTCTAAATCTTGAGGTGGTGTCTTTTGCTGAAGTATCCCTCTGCATCATTGCCTCACTGCATAGAGATGCTTTTAAAATATATGGAACAATATATGGAACAGCTGTGAATGGAACTCAGAGGCACAAAGGCAAATGGCAAGAATGTCTCAGCTGTTTATACTCTGTATACAAACGTACCAAATTAACTTTGAGGAGATTTGAGGCATTGGTTTGGTGAACCAAAGAATAAATTCAGTGACCAAAGATGCGCAGATGGTTCGTCTGAGAGTAGATTGAGCTATGGCAATTTGAAAGTGAACAATTGGGAGGTGAGATTTTTTGCTAGGTGCGTCCCTGAAGATAGCACGACTTGTATATTTCATATTATGTCAAATCGACCCTTTTCAAGTGACTTTTGGAGCAGTTAAACAATTAACCATGGGGTAGCGCTCTACTGCAGCCATGGGATGAGTCTCTGAGTCTCTATCCTAATGCAGGATATAAGAAAAAATATTCGAAAATGAAGATGATGTGTAACCTTTGACCCTGCAGATCCACCTCTCAGACTATCATTGAATCTTTGTGTTAATCTGATATTTGGAGAGCACAGACGAAGACTCATGAAGCTCTTGGTTTCCCTGCTGAGAAGATCAATTTACCCTATATTCCTCTGTTTCCCTTTGATGAGTCTAATCAGACCACGCATCGACTGTTCGCATGAAGATCAGCCTCTTGCATCAGCGTGCTAGCAGAGCCCACAGGTGATGTCTGAGGAGGACCAGTTGCATTTCAGCTGGTTTGCACAAATTACGCAACAGTTGCAACAAGGAAGTGATTAATGAGACACTATGGCCTCTATGGCCTGCTATCAATGTCATATTTCACCCAAAAGCAAGATCAGAGCCACCAACAGGGACAAAGAATTATTAGAGTGAATGTAAACAAGCTTAGACAAGCTTAAACAAATATTAAAGGCTCACTGCAAAGGATCAGCAGGTTTTAAAGGCCCTGTAAGTCACTGTCAGGACTTGTTGTTCTTTCTATTGGAATGAACATGAAGCAAAAATTCACACTCTATAGAGACAGACAGAAACATGGAGAAAATAAATGTAAAGTTTCTTTCCCCAGATGCATGTGTGTATCTGGTGCAGAGCAAAACTAACTCTTAACAGTATTATGTGAACTGAACCTCTCATTATTACCAAGAAAATGAACTCCCTAAACGTTTTGTATTAAAAGAGGGGTGGAAATGGTGAATGATGGTGGATTCAGAAAATGGGTTTTTTATCCTGCAAACAGACTGATGCAGCTGATCTTCAAAGCCCAAGAAAATGAATCTCATCCCTGAGATGCTCAGACATCCATCAGAAACACCAATAAGCTTCTGTGAGTCACCACTGACGGTAAACAGGAGGTTCAGCCTGGGCAGCGCATTGTTTTCCACCAAGTCCTGAACTGAGGGCCGACCCTGGGCACAGTGTCTGTCACCTGCAGCGTCCATTTGCAGAACTTCCAGTGGGAGCATAAATATTTATCAGTCTTCCCACAGTGGCGTGATGAATTATGAGCTCTTCAGCTCTCCGTTCTCAGCAGCTGCAGCCACTCACTGAACCTACACCTACTGCGTCATGCATCATCCTCTGAGCATTATGGTGCCCATATATCTTATCCGAGAGCACCATCTGACATATTAAGATCCAACTGTGAGAGATTGGATTTTATTGCATCAAACTGCTCCCGCATCTGATTTCCCTGTTTGACCTGGTCTCATCCAATACATTCATTTCACACAGTTTGGGTTGTTTGGTTGGAAAATCCCTTCATCTGCTTGAGCTGAGATAAATTCAAAGGAGTCTGTTCTGTTGTGATGTTTTGCACGATGCCTTATTGTGAAACAGCTATGTGCACAAGGTAATTTATGATTGAATGAGACTGTGGCAGATAAGTTGATTCACATGCTGTTGTTTGTCCTCTTCATGTTTAGAGAGGAGGCTTTATGTTCCTCTACAAATTAATTGAGATTTTGCTCTCTTTTTTTTTTGTATCTTTAAGGGCTACTAGTGCTTAAAAAGGCCAAATTGCTTGTGGAAGGCTGCAATGTTTTAAAACCATTAAAACAGACGGGAAAACACACCACAAGAAAACCAAACTTGAATTCCTCTTTGCAGAACATTTCTTGTTTTGTTTTCTCTGGTTCACAAACTATAGCATTTACAGGAAGATACATCAGAAATATAACCGCAGGTCCTGACAAAAACCAACTGAAAGTGCTATAAAAATGTATGATCTGTGACTTGGGTCATCATTTCTTTATACAACTTGTCAGCAGTCGAGGAAGCTTGAAGTAAAAAAAAGAAGCAGTAAAACAGGGTGCAGCAGTCCATAAATATAAGGTATTATGTAATTAGAACAAATCCTTGTGTAAATTCCACGTCTTCCACGCTCCGTTTTTCAGGAAGAGGAAGTGAAGGCGCTTCACTGCGCTCTTCTAAAAAAAAATAAAAAAAAAAATAGTCTATTCAACAAGTTGAACCGCAGCCACGTAATGAATATGCCATGTCAGCCGGTTTGATGCGAGAGGTTTCGAGACGCCTTTTTCACGCAGGAAATCCGTTCCCTCGCGGTGGCTCTGACGTTAACGGTTCACGTCTCACCGCTGTTACTTGTTGCCTGTTCAAGGTGAAGGCAGCGTGAGAGGCGGAGGAGTAGAGGTAGGGGAGGGGAGGAGGAGGCGTAGCAGGGATCTTTTCAGGAGCGCGGCACTCCACCTTGCTCAGAAGCGCAAAGACGCACGGAGCGGAGCGGCGCAGAACCTGGACATCTTTATTCCGACACTCTCTGCGCTCCAAACACTGGTATATATATTCAAACCCAGTCCGATGGAAATGTCGCCTGGAGTCTTCCTCCTTCTCTCATGCGCGCTGCTGCAGCCCGTGAGTACGACCAGACACACTTTCTGACACTTTCAAGCGTGCACGCGTTCTCTGGGCTCGCACCCCCGTTTTTGGTCGCGGATCCGCCAACCTGAACCAAAGAGACGCTGGCGCACATAAAGACCGGTTTAGGATGGAAGACACACCAGTTTCTCCGAACAATAAGCTCGGACTGATTGACTGACTGACTGACTGACTGACTGACTGTTCATTGTGTGTGAGGAATTTGTAGGGAAGTGATGAGTTTTAATCTTCATGAAGTTTTTTCTGTGTTAAAGGTTAACTCAGCCTTGAACACACAGCAGCACATTTAACTTTGATCCCTTTAAAGTATAGTATTACAATTTCTTATGATTAAGCAACTGGAAGGGAGAATGACACCCAGTCACCGCACCTGGCTGCCCCGATAAAGGATTATACAACCTTAATGCACAATGCATACCTCTTGAACATGGTGGAGAAGGTCCAGGCTGGTATGTCAGGTAACTGGACCTGGTGCAGGGGTGTCACTCTCTCCATTACCAGGCAATGATTTGCAATCATTTTGAAGCTATATATATCATTTCAAGGCAGGGGAAAAACATCTAGATATTGTTGCTTTAACCCCGCAGTGTGTCTTCAGGCAAAAGCTGCAGCTTATTAAATGACATTTGGTACTGAAACAGAAGGCTGCACCCAGCTGTGGTTACTTTGCAGGGACACACGTGTCTCTTTTTTGTTCTAGCCGATATCTGTTCCTCGGTGAGGGTGCGCTCCCAGGAGAAATCATAACACATCATCACAGCGCTGACCTCCTCTGACTCTGTCCCTCTGCGCTCTCCGCCGTCCACATCTGTCTCTCGTGGAGAAGCGTGTATGGCAATTACTCATGCTGGAATTCAGTCCGAGGTCAGATCGCTGGCTCGCGCCTGTGTCTGGCCTCCACTCATCGCAGCGAAGTGCTGGGAAGAAAAGACGTGAGGCGCTGCTGCCGCGATCGGCAGTGCAGCAGCCGTCTTTGTGCTGACCTGCTGCAGCTCGCAGGCACAGTTGATCCATCACGACATGACAACATCTGCCAGGGTCGTAATACAGAGGTGCATGAGTGGTGCAAGGTGGGAGGTGAACCAGAACCTGAAATTAAAGTGTGTGTGTGTGTGTGTGTGTGTGTGTGTGTGTGTGTTCGGGGGGGAACTCCTTGGCTGGTGTCCCTGCAGCTAAAAATAGCCCAATACTACCAGTCTGATTAATTCTCACAGAGTGGAGGCTCATCCAGTCACAGTGACAGCAATAAATCTTTCAGCCGTGTTGGCCAGCCGCATTCCCCCCTGCTGTTAAACAGTGTGTTCAGGTGCCCGAGTTTGAAATCTGGCGAGCGTGACGCCGCAGCCTAGAGATTGATCTGGACGTGTGTCACGGCGGTGGAGATTAATGTGGCAATAGGTGCATTTGCCCCGAGACACGTTTAGGGGGTAGCGTGCACACGCACACAAGCGCAGGATCAAGTCATTCACTGATGGAAAAATTATGTGTGACCAACATTTTGAGGCATCTCTCTCTGTCCGCACAGGTGCCCTCCATGCAGAACCTGAACCAGTGTGACATGATGAAGAAGCTGGACATGGAGATGGAGGCGTGCGAGGCTCAGATTGAGAACAAAACAACAGGTGAGGCCCTCCAACTGTGTTTTTTATTATTATTGGTATTATTTGTCTTATTATTATTATTATTATTATTATTATTATTATTATTATTATTATTATTATTATCATTAATAATAATAATAATAATAATAATGATAATTTACTAAATGTGTAAGCTGCCTCACCACAAAGTGGCAGAACAAGCTCTTGAGACAACATGTAAGTTACTGGAATCCCTCAGGCTCCACGTTGCACCTGTTGGCAGTCGCCGAATAGGATGTTTGCCTCCTCAGTCTCAAAGCAAACCTCCTAAGTCACTGTAGCCCCACCCCTCTGTTTCATTCACATGTGACACATTTTCAACTTTCGTTGTCTTTATTTTTCATCCACGGAAATTAAATATCCATAAATAGTAGAAGTTGTGTTGTCGCTGACCTGGCAGAATTAACCCCCCAAACCCCATCCCGAATTGTGTGTTGCAGCACACACCTTCTGAGTAGTGGAACAAGCAAAAAACAGTAAATGGACTTTTTTCCATTGACTGACAGGCGAGAGATGATTTTTTTCCTGAGAAATCCTTAAATTGGCGAATTGTGTTTGGTATAAAGAAGCCAGCAAATAGAAAAACCTGAGGGGAGATTTGCTGCACAACCAGCAGTGACAAAAAAAAAATATCAAACAACATGCGTGTGGTAACAGCAACTTACACGTGCACACACCAGTACAAGTTGAAGCTGAAAGCAGAGGAAGTGTATCACATCTCAAACCTGCATATGCACAGTGGGCAGCGTGGAGCATCCAAGATTGATTCCTCTTCCCTGAACGATCTGACCTTTTATAAGCCAATCAGGTCCGTCACAGGGAATGGCAATGCCCTGTAAGCGATGTCTGTGTTTTGCACAGAGTGACCTGTGACAACAGATGTGAGACAAAAGGAAGAGAAGATTTAATAAAAACAAAAAAACAGAAGACAGGTTGAAGTTACAAAGGTTTGCGTAAAAGGTGCACAGTTTGTTATCAGTGGCGGCCGGCTCCATTGTGTCTGTGCTACACCTCTGTGTCAAACCATTCGCTTCATAAGTTCCAGCTGCTGTCACACACTCATTAGTTCGACAATTTGTTTTAATTGCCTGTAAATGAGGGTGGATCCTGGTGTGTGGTGGTGAACATGTCACCTGCAGAGGTGACACCTCGCAGTCTAGAGTGAGCGGCCGTGCTTTCTTGGTGCTGCGACCTGATTCCCAAGCTGGTTACATGGCTTTATATTCAAATAGCAGTGTGTATTGAAGGCAGGGACATGATTTTACTAGTCAAGATAGCAGCAAGCCACAGTTCGCCTCATCAGCAGCTGATTTTGTGGCTTCCATGGAAATGTTTAACTTTCACCTCAAACATTTTGCTGCTGTAAAAATGTAATTACCGGACTTTTAATGTTGTGAAAACATTAAAGGTCCCATACTGAGTGAAGTTCACTTTGGTGATCCCCTGAATTGAGACAAGTCCATTGTTTACTTCCTTTTGACTGTTCTGCTTTTCGAAAATGAAATGAAAAGGAAACCGTCCCTTTGTGATGTCACAGATGGCACAATAGCACTCCTTCCAGACAGGCGACAACGTCCCTCCTCACCTCTCGGAGTGCCTTGCTCGCTTTTTTGTCCCTTTCCAAATGCATGGAAGGTCCAACAAAGCATCGGTTGTAGCAAGAAGCTGCAGCGACTTAGCAGCAGGTGTAAAGGTCACAGACAACAAGCCTCCTTGAATTCCTCGCAATTTCCTTCGCACTTTAAGAAGACATTTTGCCCACGCAGCTTCCTGTAGAGCGCCACGCCTTTTAGAATCAGCAGTCCCGCTGCTGCTACCTGCTGCAGCGAGGCGCAATCAAACGCAAGCAAATCAATCAAATCATCCAGGTGTTCCTCCTCAGGCTGCAGCCTGAGCTGGAGCAGAGGTAGAACCAGCGCACGGCTGCCAAAAAATATCTCAACTTTTTAAGTGTTTGTGTGAACCGAGTGCCTGACGACAGACTTCCCTAACCTGTCTGCATGTTTGCTCGGTGTTTGCGCCCAGGATGCCGCGCGATGTGGGACAAGATCGCCTGCTGGCCCAACGCTGACGTCGGCCAGGTGGTCACCATCCCCTGCCCCAAATTTCTGCTCTTCTTCTCCGGGGACGCTCGGACCCGTAAGTGTGCCAAACAGGTTTTTTCTGTCTGTCATTCCGGTCGAGGAAAGAGATGAAGGGTCAGCGGTAATGAATGAGGAGGCAACGCTGTAAGAGCACCTTCAAACCCCCCACTATCATCATTTTGGAACATTAGTGAGAGAGACGTGTGGTGTCTGGCAGCGTGTAGAAAATTCACTCGTTGATTTGAACTTGGAATAATTCTATTAACACCGTGTTTTTGGCCAGGATATCCACTTGTGCCTCCAGGCCAGGAAAAGGTGAGCGCAGCCCCCATAAACACAGTCTTGAGGAGTAAACAGAGGAAATTGCAATTGCGAGTGAACTGAAGTTTTATTTTTTCCCGATTGTCCTTCAAATGATTCCTGACGCTCCATTTTAACCGCAGTTGTCGTGTGGTTGGAGGTAGATGTAGATCCGGGAAGATTAGAACCTTTGAAACCAAGTTGGCAAATCTGTTCAACAGAAGACGGTGCACACTCAGTTTAATGAAATGACAAAAAGCAGACATAAAAGAAGTCTGTAAAGTGGGTTTTAAGAGGTAATAAATCTGCACAATGTTCTTGGTCAGATCTTGCCAAAGACGAAGGTTCCTCCTTTTCGGGAAGGTCAATGTTGCCCCCCACCTACCCATTCACCCCCCCCACAGCGACTGCGGGCTCCTACTGGTAGTCATTTCGCGATGCCGACTTCTGTGGGTTTCGAGGACGATCCTCTCAAGCCCAAAGTCAATCCTCAATCAAGCAGAGAGCCGGTGGAGGGAAGCCAGGGCTGTCGTCATGTCGTGTCATCTGATAAAAACCAGTCGGAAGCCTGCAGCTGCATTCAAACTCTCCCCTCTGTCTGTTTCATTCTTGTTCCCTGGTTTTCTTCCCTGCTGAACGGGGGTTGTTTTGTTTGATTCTCCCCCAATCTCATGAGCTCAGG
This sequence comes from Nelusetta ayraudi, assembly GCF_046127955.1. Taxonomy (NCBI): domain Eukaryota; kingdom Metazoa; phylum Chordata; class Actinopteri; order Tetraodontiformes; family Monacanthidae; genus Nelusetta; species Nelusetta ayraudi. The sequence goes on from NW_027466061.1 coordinate 9,234,972, forward strand.
TTGAGCCACAGGCAGCTGTCTGTTGTGGGACGGCTCCAAAGGGGACAGAAGCTCCTCCGTTTATAAAAGGCCGCAACGGTGATTAAAAAAACCTGCCTCTGAACGAAACTTGGCGTAAATATTTCTCGTCCAGAATCCCAAGTTTCCAGCAACGCTCAGGACAGGAAGCAACTCTTCACCTCTGTCTGAGCTGACGTCAGGCAGCCCCACAGTCACCTGCTGTTTTTAAACCCAGTCTGGGAACACACAGAGCGACTGAGTCACAGGAAGACAAACATCTTCTCATCTCGGCGGCCCCCACACTAGCCCCCCACCCTCTGAAGACGCGGCTGTGTTTGCTCATCGTCCTTTTTATCTGCGACGAGCCTGACGGGGATGTGATACTGATTGCGGCGAGGACAGGAAGCTGCTCTCGTGAGGCTTCATTGGCCATACTACGCGCCACCGTGTTTGTACAGGAATTCCCCCGACAGTTTCCCGCACGTCCACGCTTGTGCGTTGATTAAAACAGCGAGATGGCAGAGTTGTTTGTTTGCATTAACGCCAGCAGATCCTCAATTTCACTTCAACTGGGAGGAGCCGTGAGGGTCGGCCCTCGTCGGAGGCAGCCACGTCCTGTCGTAATTAGCTTTTTTTTCACCTCAGGCAGCTGCTTTGATGAGATGCACCTGTCAACACTTTAAAAAAAAAAAGGTGTTGCTGAACTTTAAGCCATCTGTGCATCTGATTGGTGGTTGCATCAATCAAAAAGCTAATCGTGTTTGCAGCGCATCCTGCACTGCACTGTGACGTCACATAGGACAAACCAGAGACAAAAACTTTCAACTTTGACTAGCATTTGCCATTAATTCTATGTGTCTGTTTTTGGTATGAAAATACTTCTGCCAGGAACTGAAACTCTGTTTTTCTCAACACACTCGTAGCACGTTCGAGGAGCTCGAACCAGTGATTTATCAGCAGCGGGACCAGGCTGCGTGCAAAAGCAGTGGGGTTTTCTGGGAATCTGGTGTGTGACCTAGATGGGAGATTGTGTGACCTGAGAAAAGAGAGACCCCTGAGAGTGGGAGCCGGGGGTGGGGGGACAGGGTTAGACTGCTCAGATTTATGGGGTTAAAGGCAAAAGAGGTATATTTCACCAACATGAGTATGCTGCCAGCGATTGAAAGCAGCGGCAATGTGCACATCATCAATTATGCAGTAAATCTTTGAATCGGAGCAGGTCCTTGCTGGCTGAGCCTGCTCCTCTCGCAGGTCATTTGAGGAAGACCTCATTTGGCTGATGAACGGTGTGGAATTACATTTACTGTCTCAGCGGGATGAAAACCTTTGATGACAAAACTCAGAGCACCGCAGGGAGAAAAACAGTGTTGTTGTGAGTGTGACGTCTTCATCCAATCTTACTGGAAATTATTTTAGGGTCGTGTGGGACTGATGAAACTTAATGGATACAAGAGCTGTTTTTTATTTGAATGAATAAACAGATGTGAAAAATTTGTAAAACAGAAAATCAGGCATTTAAAATATGAGGTTAAATTAATTCCCTGCAAAGGATGTACAACCATTTGCTTTTCTCACAGCACGGCAAGGCAAAACACACACACACACACACACACACACACACACACACACACACACACGTTGGAGCTTTCACGCTGTCACTATATTGGACCTTCCACATGTTTGGAAGAGGACAAAAACAAGGTGGTCCCAGGGGGCGGGGCTGTGGGTGTGGTCTCAGATGTTATCATTGCCATTGGTGACATCAGAAAGGGGCTATTGAAGGGGTAATTTCTTTGTGTTTTTTTAGCATACATGTTCTAAACATCATAGCAGATCCAGACTTCAGAGGGTGACCATCTACCCTGACTGGTTGTAGTGAAAAGGAAATACTAGATTGAAGAGAGAGAGTGACATAGAAGTCTTTGATGTGAAGATTCTTTAAAAAAAAAAAAAAAGCAGCTTTGAAGTGCTTTTGAAGTTATGAAGTTACGAAGGTAAGGTACCAACTTTTTAAAATGCCATCCAAGCCTCACATTCCATCACGTTTTGCCACTTTTATCAGCCAAAAAAATCTGTTTTCTGCATTTCTCCTTCATTTTTAGTGGATTGCAACAGTAGCGACTCCTCGACACGTCCGGAGCCGTTCACTTTTTCAGCCTCGCAGCCAAAAAGAAAACAAACAGGCATTGCGAAACATGGCGCCGCAGAGATTCGGGCCCAAGTCATAAATTTAGTTGAGACAGACTTTGCCATTCTCATGAACTCTTTACCTAGTAAGCCCAAGACAAACAGCCGCACATTCATCTCTTTCAATAACACGCCTGCGAGTCAAACTCTCTGCAGGCTGGCAGCCGTGACAGAGGCCTCGCCGCCGCTGCCTCTCGCTGACAAAGCCGCAAGGATTCATCAGCTATTGTCGCACGCCTACGTGAGTCTTCCTCTGAACGACGAGGAAGAATTACAAGGAATTCGAAGTGAATAATTCCTGGAAAACACTTTAAAAAAAAAAAAAAAAAAAAGAAAGACTGCAATTAAAACAAGGGCAAAATAAATAGCAGGCTCTGAAAACCCTGGCCGTCGTGTTTTGGGGGATGATGAAAGCATTCTTTTTGCAATCCCTCAAACAATCCACATCCAGCGATGGGATGGGCTGAAACAGCAGCAGCTTATCTTGGCCTTTGTGTCTCATCGTGCTGTTTGAGGAGGCTAAGCCTCCCATCTTCTCCGCAGTGCGCCACTCAGGTATTTGTGAGCGGGCCACATTTTAATGCCACATGCCCTCCTGAGACTTCAGACTGTTGGTCATTTCCCAACCCCTCTCCGATATGATAGTCGCCCAGGCAGCGATACGGTTGGGAAACGCCAGGAATTTTTTTTTGGGGGGGGGGGTTTCACGGCAAGGATTCGACGGTCGTGTGACACGCGCTGCTGCTGCCGCAAAAAGATATTTCTCAACAGAGTCACGAAGATGGCGAACCCGCTCTCTTGAACTGCTGCTCACCGGATCAGATTTAAATGCAAGGGCAAGATTTAAATGACGAGAAGTCCATGAAGCAATAAATTACTCAGAAATTTCTGCTTAATGATGAAATATTCCATAGTTTTTGTAGATGGTGGCGCTCAAAACGAGTGATAAGAGGACGGGACGATAAGATACAGCGACGCGTCCTGTCTTAACCTCAAGTGTCACTTCTTGCATCTGTAGGACACTTTGCACTGTTAAAAAGAGGCTGCACTTATCAAGTGGAAATTCTTGAAACTAACAGATAGAAGTGTTGTCCAATCGCCTCGCAAGCTCCTGAGGACTTTTCTGAGGCGAGGACCACACGTATCCCCACAGATACACGGTAGAAAACCTTTAGTTTAGCGCAGTTTTCTGTGTTTGTGATTAGCAGTTTGGAACACTCCCTGGTCTCTCTCGTGAAAAAACACTGCCTTTACTTTTTTTATGACGAGTCCAATGCATTTGGACCTTTCACTTCTGCCCCCAGGGGCCCAGCCGGTGTATAAATATCTCTTTGCTGGACTGATGGCCTCCTGGTGTGTGTGTTTGTGTGTCTGTGTGTGTGTGTGTGTGTGTGTGTGTGTGTGTGTGTGTGTGTGTGTGTGTTCAGCCCTGAGAGTAATTAAAAAGCAGATGAGGGGAGTCCACGTGGGAACGGTCCCAGCATCTCTGAGCCGGCGGGACGACTGATTTCCTTTTTACTATTGGAGTGAATTCCAGAGAGACGCATACATCTCAGTGTGACACAATTAAGTATGTGTGTGTGTGTGTGTGTGTGTGTGTTTGTGTGTGTGTGTGTGTGTGTGTGTGTGTGTGTGTGTGTGTGTGTGTGTGTGTGTCTGTGTGCGCGCGTGTACGCCAGAGGAGTCTCCCTGGATGCCACTGAGCAGACTACATGGCTTTCCCGGTGCTTCGTGCACTAACTGTCAGTGTTTCCTGTGTCCCTCTGCTCAGCAGGCAACCTGTCCAAGACCTGCACCGAGGACGGCTGGACCAATGTCAGCATGGAGTCTTACGTAATGGACTGTGGATACAATCTGGACTACGCCGGTGATGATAACGTGGTCAGCTCCCACAATTATGAAACCCCTCCAGGGGCCGTGTGCTGCGGCTACTGTTGCCACTGCTGCTGCTGCAGCAAATTCTGCTAAACTGTTTTCACAGCATGTAACAGTGTGTGCCTCCCCCACCCAGGAAGAATTCTACGGCGCCATCAAAGTGTGCTACACCATCGGTTACAGCATGTCGCTCATCTCGCTCACCATCGCCATCATCATTCTCTGTCTCTTTCGGTAAGCAACGTCCTGCAGAATGCAAAACAAGTGAACGTCTCCATGTGCTTGTTTTATTGTGTATGATGTGTTGTTGTACGACAGTTACAACAACAACAACTCAGGCGTTACAGCAGCTCATGAAATGTAACAGACCACTCACGCACACCAATCCATGTTTTAATTGTTTTGTCCCTTCAGTCTTATCAACCGTTCTGCCTTTTGCTAAGAAGCTGCAGTCGTCCAAGCCGAAGTGCTTCAGTAACTGGCAATAAAATAACACAACTGACTGACTGACTGACTGACTGACTGACTCTCAGAAATGAGGAGCTAATGAGAGGCAGAGCATGATGTGTTGCCATAAAGTGAGACGTTCTCACGTGAGGTCGTTGGGGCAGGCAACCAAAGTTACTTGTTTCTATAACTGGCCAGTCGGGGGCACTGTGTCGATGTGTGAAAGTTTGTGAGTTTATTCCACTTATTACACACTGACTTTGCGGCAGAAAAACAACACAGTGAGACGAAACGGCCGACTGGTGACTAGAGAGCGGTGGGCGAAGACGGCGGTGCATAAATTTATGAGATTGTATTGTCGGCATTGACGAGCGATCTTTCTCTGCCTGTTGCCACGGCAGCACATATCAAGGCCGTTTGTTGCAGCTGCTCGCTGCGGCGCACTCTCAGCGCAAAACAACGACTGTGGGGGAGTTTGAAAAAGAGGAGATTACGTCTTCATGCTCACGGTGCGATTGTTACATTGTTACACTTATGTCCAAAAATAGGGGTGTCAAACTCATCCAGACAGTGGGCAAAAAATTTCAAACTTGGACAAAGTCAACATTGCTTGAAAAGATCTTCCCCCAGAAAGAACATTTTATCTGGACCTAAACAAGTTTTGCTTCAAGCTGATTATGGATCAAGCAACGCTTAATACTTTACAATCAACTTTTTAATATTTCACACATGCAAAATCGAATTTCAAAAAAAAAAAAAAAAAACTAAAAGTAAATAAAACGGAAATAAAATTGTACACCTCTTTTTGTGTTTGCAGCCTTCTGATTTAAATTTCAACAATAACCTTTTTCCATGGGCTAATAATACAGTTAAACCAATTAACTAATAATAAGATCCTTCAATGAACATCCTGTCCTGACAGACGCACCAGAATACCAGCAGAGCAGCTCCAGTAGTGATTTTGCATTGCCTGACGGGCCAAATATAGTTACACTGTGGGCCAAATTTGGCCCGCGGGCCAGAGTTTGACACCTGCGCGTCACGACAGACACTGTTCCTAAACAGTGTCTGCCGTGAGAGCAGCCTTAATGTCCCCACATTAAGACCGTCAGACACCTTGTTTTCCGTCACTTAGAGCGATAAAGTCCCGTCGGCCTGCCGCACTTCCTGACGCACTTCCTGCCTTTTTATAGAGGTTTTAACGGTGTTTTTTCCACACGCTGATGCGAGCGTGCCTGGTCCAGTCGGGCAAAATTTATTATCTGCCGTTGCGACATTTTCTCAAACAAAAACGATAAAACGCAATGGAGTCAGATTAGCTACCGGCTGCTGTTCGCAGCACATTGGCCCAAGAGGCGAAGGCCTGAGAGGCGAAGGCAGACACGGCAGCCAGTCATCTGTTTAACCCAGGGCTGGGCAAACTTTTTGACGGGTGGGCCACAATGGTTTCAAAAATTTGACAGAGGGGTCGAAGCAGGAGCAGATGGATAGAGTGTTTAAGTGACCCACCTCATAGGAGAGAAAATATATCACAGGATATGTAGAAAACATGTGCTTTAATGCCAATTGAAAATGAACAGAGCATTACAACAATATATGTGTGTTTGAAGCCCGACAGTATTTAGCTCTTTATTGAAATGACTCTTAAAACAATAAAAAAAAATGTATGAACGGGCTGCATATGGCCCGTAGCCCATGCCTCGTTTAACCTGCTGCTGCTGCTGCTGTGTGTGTGTGTGTGTGTGTGTGTGTGTGTGTGTGTGTGTGTGTGTGTGGCTTCTGATAAACAGCCCAGCCTGTTCAGTTGGCCATGTTTGTGTCCGGACTGTTTGTGTGTCTGCGGGCTAAACAACAAGACACGTGGTGTTTACTTCTCGGGCTCGCGGAATGCCGGCGGTTGCGAGTCCTTAGCAGAGACACAGGAAGTAAAAAGCGTGGAGTGTTTACCGAGACGGCAGCTTCAGGCAGCTGGTGGAAGCAGCGCAGCAGAGTGGAGCTACCCGGGAGTTTAGGTGGTTCAGGAGTTTCACCAAGACGGCGTTTGTTTGAGAACACCGACACTCAAGAGGCCGGTTGCCGGCAAAAATCACAGATTTACTTGTTTTCCCCCTGCAGCAGGGACACATTTTGACCTTAAATATGCATTTCACTGGGGGAAAAATAAAACATGTTTAACTAATCAAGAAAGGCCACTGCAAATATTATTACAACAGGGTCAGTGAAAGAAATTAATGTACAAGTGATTAAAAGCGAGATTAGTCAGTGCATGATGCAAATTTCATAAATTATTGACTTTAAACTATGTCTAAAATATGACTAAATAAAAAAGAATCAGACTACCGACTTTAAATGAAACTTATTACCAAGACATGATTAGAGTAGAAACATTCCACGATGTAAAAATAAATTATAAAAAAAACTTTGAAACTACCAACATAAAAACCGAAGTTCCCATATTATATGAAAATTACTTTAAAAAGTTTCAACAATAATCTGTGTCTCTGCCCTTTACTTGTTACACTCGCTCCAGTGAGCCAAACAACTGAAGGGTGGAATAAAAAAGGTAAAGATTTGAAAACTGCTCATCAATGGATCTTTGGACCTGCAAACGTAGCCAGCTCGGCAAAAGGGCAAAGTCGTGTATGTGGAGCAAAGAAAGTTTTAAAAATAAAAAAAAAAAAAGAAGAGGAAGAAGAACAAAAAAAAAGAATTTGTTAAATACAAATTTATCTGTCCATCTGCACAGAAAAACCAGTGCACACGGAAAAAGAAGACGCAGCGGCATCCGCCCTCCAACATCATGTAGCACAGATACCTATCTTGTCTTGTGCAGGATGTGCAGCCTGATGATGCTTGCGGAGCAGAGCAGGGCGCAGGGCTTCTTCCATGACCCAAAGCTGCATCGGAGCGTGTTTATCTCCTTCGCCCAAAACACAAGTTCTCCCTGTCACTGTTTACCCCGGCAAATTAACCGAGAAATGCTTTCTGCGGAATATTCCTCTTGATATTTACTCGGGTTGCATTCTTTGCCTGGGCTCTCGGTAAACAGCTCCTCTGGTCGAGTGTTTGATCAGAGGGAATCCGTTAAAGGACTTGTTGCTCTAACTAACAGCGTCCCGGGCGCACCTGACCTGTCGACCCTCCGCTCCTCTCACAGGAAGCTGCACTGCACCAGGAACTACATCCACATCAACCTGTTTGTGGCGTTCATCCTGAAAGCCATGGCCGTTTTCATCAAGGACGCGGTCCTGTACGAGGCCGGCCAGACGGACGACTGCCTGCCGTCTGTGAGTAGAGCGTCGCTTTTTGGTTTTTTGGGAAACTCTACACTGCTTTTGCGCCCCTGTTTACTTCACACAAAAGCTGTCAAGTGGCCGTGTGTGTCGCTGCATTTTCTCACTCATCTCTGCAGCAGGATGTCGTCCCACTTCCCGTTTGTCGGAATGTCATCAATAAATCACACCCAGAGTGGTTCTCGTGCCCCGTTTGGCACTTTTGCTACGACAAGATGATTATAGATGCCACAATAAACTGGAGGCTGTTCCTTCTTTGGAACGCTATCGATGGGGTCACTGACGTCAGCGTCCTTGCTCTCCATCCTTTCCGAATACTCTGTTTTATCGGCAGGGAGGATTAGATCAGCAGGCTGTAAAACATTTGATTTACTCTGCTTGTAAATGGCTTCCTTTTGACATTTTCCTATTGGAACAATGCACATTGGACCCTGCATGATTGATCGGATTCCAACTCAGGTAATTATTTTCAGGTGGTTATAAGAATTCGGAAGATTCATAAGCAGGAGATGCTGGTGTTAAGCTCTATATCACAAGAGCCTGCAGCTCGTTCTCAGGGAACATTTAAGGGCTTGTTGATTCAGAACTACTTCTTCTTTTTCTCTGCTGTGATTCTAAACGCACCGGAAGTAAACAGGAGTGCCCTTCAAAACCGAGCGTAACGTGTTTCCACTCATGTTCTGTTCACCGCTTTTTATCTTTTTGACAAAGATCTGACTGGGGCAGAATTTTGTCTAGGATGCGTCACCCTCTCGTCGTCAGGACAACAACCGTCTCTCTGGTGTTTTTTAATGATTATTCAAGACATTGATGGATGTTTCAAAGAGCGGAATCATATCCTGTAAAATCAGCCCCATCAAATGGCAGTAAAACATTTTATCGGAGCTGCACAATGTTACCGTTTGCTCCAACACACAGTTTTCTGTTTTTAATCCCCTCCCCCTTCACCCCTCTCCAGGTGGGCTGCAAGGCCATGATGGTTTTCTTCCAGTACGGCATCATGGCAAGTTTCTTCTGGCTGCTGGTGGAGGGCTTCTACCTTCACACCCTGTTGGCTGTTTCCTTCTTCTCTGAGAGGAAGTACTTCTGGTGGTACATCCTGATTGGCTGGGGTACGTGCCATATGTCCATGAATACTGATTGTTTGCGCTTGCGTGCGTGTGGTGCCACTCCATCAGTCATCCAATGTCGATTAAGTCTCAGTCACCAGGCAACCACAATTTTTGTTTTGTCTTTAGCTCAGCAGTGTAAAACGTGTAGACGTGGGCTTTTATACATGCACGGGGAAAAGGCAGTTTCCCCTTTTCGCATATGGATGCACCTCACGACGACTCGAGTCCAGCAGGCATCTGCCAGTTGTGCTTTGGGATTTTCTCCCCAAAACTAGAAGAACACAAATCTGCTGCGGTGCCAAATTCCCAGCGCTTTTAATGTCGGGAACATACAGTTGGCATTCATTCCCTGAAATTTTAGATTGATTTGTTTTCCTTATCCATCGCGCCAGTAAAGTCACTCCATAAAAAGACCTAAATTGTGTCCGACCGCAGGAAAATGGAAACACGCCAGTTCTCTTGGTTGCGGACACCCAGGATGTGCCAATATTAGCACAGAGTATATGAACCCGGTGAAATATGATAAGCGTAGCCAAAATGCAATATCACATCAGCAATAAAGTAATCCGAAAGGATTAACACCGCACACAAGCTCGAGGCCTGCTGGGGTGTATATTGGCGTGGAGTCGGCGTGCAGGGCACAACAGCTTCTTATCTGGAAAATAGATAGATCACCGTCACTGTCACTGTCAAACGATTCCTGTTTATGTTTGCAGGTGCTCCGAGCATCTTCATCACAATCTGGGCCATTGCAAAAGTCTATTTCAATGACGTGGGGTGAGTTTTGCAATGTGTCTGTGTTTGCATTTAGGAGCTTCAGTTGTTCTTGTTATCATTAGTTGGAGTTCATGTGTGAAAAAAACACCTTCATGGAGAGTCGCATACTCCAATTAAAACAGAGTACACGATTCAATGCTGTAACCTTGATTACCAAACTGCACTTCTGTCATGAATGAAGTTTTCCTGAAACTGGGTCATCTTCAACATTGCGTCATACAAAAAAGTAAACAAATAAAGAAAACAGAAGCAGGCCAGAGCTTCAATAAGGGATTAAATAATGTCGCTTAAGCTCGACGTTCCGTTAGCACGCAAGCAGATAAGTTCATTAGCTCGAATGCAAACACCACTATGCCACACTTTTTTTTATACATACTTGAAAATATAAAAAGTAATTGGTATTTAGCACATTTGAACAGAATTAGTTTAGACTGAGTTCCACTGCAATGTTAAGTTTAAGCTTTAAAGCCAGCAAACCCTGTTTTCTGCCCTGCAGATTTTTGTTAACTTTTTAAGCTTGTTAACCATTTAAAATCGATTATTATCTCAATTACATTAATCCTAAGACAAAGTATCTGTGTCTTTTTTAGAATGGCCAACCATTTTTACTTTTAATATTTAGGTTAACAGCTTCTGCAGATTATACTTTTGTGTTTAATTAGCGACGATTTATTTTCTGCACCTGTCTGGGGCTTTTACACTGTTGATAGAACCTCAAGAATGCTGATATTTTTGACATATCTGCAGGTACAGTGCACTGGCCCAGTTCATTTTTCATTCATGCAGCCGCTTTTTATTTCGATTTCTAAGAATGACTCTCTAATCTCCCCTGACAGATGCTGGGAGTCAATCGATGACACGCGATGGTGGATCATCAAAGCCCCTATTTTAGTCACCATACTGGTGAGTCAAGGTGCCGCTCTGGCAGCTGCGTCCTCACACACAGCTTTGCTTAATGCACTTATGTCGCTTATGGCAGGCGTCTGCTCTCACGGCAGGTGAACTTCATCCTCTTCATCTGCATAATTCGGATTTTACGGCAGAAGATGAATTGCCCCGACATCGGCAGGAGGGAATCCAATCAGTACTCGTAGGTTTTTAGTACTGAATGTCAGGCTCTCCGACGCGGCGAGAGATAAAGTCCAGTCGATAAATGATGTGGATGTCAGCGCATAAATTTAGCCTCTGGCCCAACAGATGAATGTGGTTATTGCCTTGACCTTTAAACTCCCTGTGTCTGTATTTCTATTTCTTAGGAGGCTGGCTAAATCCACTCTGCTGCTGATTCCACTTTTTGGCATTAATTACATCATTTTTGCCTTCGTCCCCGACCAAATCCACCCTCGCCTGAGGTTGGTCTTTGATCTGATTCCGGGATCCTTTCAGGTGAGTCCTTTAATTCTTCATCCTGATGCCTGCAGATCATTCATCTTGTGCAACAGATAGAAGAAAAACATGCGGGTTGTGTGTTAACCACGATTCATAGCATTTGCTCAGTCGTTTAAAATACCATCTGGTTAATCAGGAAATAAACAGTTTTGTTGCAAGTCTTTTTAATATACTACGAGCCTGAGAAATGTAATTGTTGATTTACTGAATAAAGAAATGAATGTGAGACGGAGACACTACGACGGAAACGATGTAAAGTATTCACAGACTGCTGCCTCTTGGGAAAGTTTCCCTGGGATCTGACTGATGGATCTCCCGTTTGAGTCTGAATTTGGTCAGATTTTATCCGTCATTACTCAGACAGTTCAAGTTTTCCGCGTCCTGCTATTTTTAACCCGAGTCCTGGTTGGACATTAACTTTGCTCTGCTTCTGCTGCTCTTTCAGGGTTTTGTGGTGGCAGTGCTCTACTGCTTCTTGAACGGAGAGGTGAGTAAACAAAAGATGACACTTTGCTGTGTTTGCCGTCCTTTTATGCTATTTAATCCTTCATTCGCTGCCTGTGTGTCACACACACACACACACACACACACACACTCATCCTGTTTGCCAACCTTTCCTGTCCCATCCTTCAGGTGCAGGCGGAAATCAAACGCAAGTGGCGCAGGTGGATGCTGCAGAGGTTCCTGAGCACCGACACAAAGTACCAGCAGCCGTCCATCGGCAGCAACGGCAACAACTGCAGCACCCAGATCACCATGTTGGCCAAGTGCAGCCCGGCAACGCTGCGGGCGTCTGAGTGCCAGGAGCGCCTGTCAGTCATCTGAGGAGCCCGCACGCAGTGGAGCGCCGTTCCTCTTCCTCTCATTCCGCACCGCACACATGCATGGTGTTCCGCCGCAGTGTAAACGGGTTACTGGGGGTCTGAAGTGACTTTTAAATTCATATCATTCCCATGTGATGTAAAATCGGCGTTATTCACAGTTTGAAGGTGGATTGAAACGCTCTAAACCACAGAGGGCTATTCTAACTTGCACTGAGTTGGGTCTCAAGGATCTGATCGGGGGGGTTATTTACCAAGAGGCCAGTGTTTCAATTAAAAGGCAAACAAATTAGTCCCCACTGGAGTTTGTTGAGCTCAGAGGGACATGAGTCAAGCTGGGGTAGTGGCGTGCGACATCCGGCTGTGCTGTACAACTGCAGGGAGAGGAGTGAGTCTCCGGCAGGTTGGCTGTGTGTGTGTGTGTGTGTGTGTGTGTGTGTGTGTGTGTGTGTGTGTGTGTGTGTGTGTGTGTGAGCTTTACAGTATCGAAGCTCTCTGCCACTGTTTTCCCTCTTATGTAGGCCAGGGGATGAATAAAGGCAAGCTGTGTGCTACCTGATGGAGGCTGCTGTTTATTAACCGGTGTGTTGCACAAGGCGACTCGGGCGACTTGGGCCACTCAACCTAATGGCACCACCTTTCCTGCAGCGCTGCGCTAACGACGTTAACCGTAACCGTCAGGTGTTCACTGAGAACCGGCCGAAAACATTGCCCACATTCTGGACATTCCTGCCCCGTCTGTGACAGTTTTATACGAAGCATACACTCGGCTGAATTACTGCTGGATAACATTCCAGAAGAGCCACTTTAAGCCCCCGCCAGAGAAATTTATCTTGGAGTTTTAGAGGCTTTTAGTTTGGCCTGAGAGCAAAGTTGCTCGGCTGTTGTGGTGTGCGTGTGTGCGTGCGTGCCTGTGTGTGCGTGCGTGTGCGTAAGCTATTTCTGCCTCTAATGGACCAGATGCATTCCATTATTTGTGCACAAAAGTCAAGATTGAAGGTTTCGTCTTAACTCTCTCTCTTTCTCTTTTTTTTTTTTCAAAGACAACAATAGTTAATTCCCACAGATTGAAGGGACAGTTAACGTCATTGAACTCAGATTGCCATTGAGTTGACATCACCTCGCTGTTGCATAACACTAAGAAAATATGTGGCGTGTTTGCAGATACGATTGTGCAGTTGTTTGTCTCTGAGTGATGGAGCCGTGATGAGCCAGCGACTGGCTGGGCCGCTGACTTCAGGGGTCGCCTCCTGTGTGCACGCTCAGCGGGCGCTGATAGCGTTCGGCTGGACGTTGCAATTGAATGCTGCGTTTACGTCAAGCCAGGGAAACATTTTTCGTTAATCAAATTTCTTCAGACCAAAACTGAAATATCTTGAAGTGCAAAATGTCAGAGAACACCAGTTCTCCATCTCTTACAGTGGGGCAAAATTATTTGGAAGCCATCCATTCTGCAAGTTGTTCCACCTAAATGATGACGTCTGGAATGTTCATCATAGGTACACTTCAACTGTGAGAGACAGAATGTTAAAAAAAAAATAATCCTGGAAACCACATTGTATGATTTTCAAAGAATGTATTTGTATAATGGTGCACAAAAGTTCACCTCAATACTTTGTAATGTAACCCTGGTTACAAGGGCTGTGATGTTTTGGGGCTGTTGCAGTGTGTTTGAGATCATCGTCATGCTGGAAGATCCAGACATGGCCCCATTCATCCTTTCTTTAATACGGTTTAGTTGTCCTGTCCCCTTTGCAGAGAAGCAGCCCCAAATTACTGATAGTAATCTTTTATACTGTGGTCCCAGCTCTCTGAACTGGTCATTGGACGTAAACAAAGGGTTAAATATACTCTCTTGTGGCGATCCAGAGGATTTTTCCACCAAATTAATCCACTTTCCCACTAGATTCCTTGGTGAAAGACAAACCACTGGAGTTCCCAATCTGCTGACATGTGACTAGCAGCTTCAAATGTTTTGCTGCATTTATTCAACAGCTGATTCACACAGTGAAATGAATGTTATATTCATTCGTCTGAATATTTATGGTAGATTTTTACAGGGACTGAGAGTCTCTTCAAATATTTTCTTATTTCATGTGACATGTGAATAAACAAAAAAAGCAAAAGAAGACAAACAGACCAGTTTGGGACGTGGCGGTGCTTGTCTGCAGTCCTTTGTGTGTTTCTGTGGATGGTGTTGTTGTAGTGCTGTTGAAACTTTGTTCCCTGAAGTCGCCCTTATTATTGCAGCCGTACGTGTTAACCAGCAACTGAACTGAAATTTACACTTCAGGGACTTCGCTAGACACACACACACACACAAGCGCACACACACACACACACACACACACACACACACACACACACACACACACACACACACACCACAGTCTTTGTATATGGTGTGAAACTGTAAATACTGCGATAGAAACTAGCCTGTGTCCGGAACCGTAGTGCTCAGGTTATTACTACTGGAAATCAAATGTTTACATTTTTAAACGTGCATCACTCACTCATCATGCTGTTTGCTTAATGTCAATAAAATGTCTCTTTTCTCTCTTGCCACTTGAAGTTTGTGTGTATACAATGTACTGCACAACGTGATGAGGCCCGCTGTTAAGATGTTACCAAACAGGATGTCAGCTGGCAATGAATAAAAACATTTGCACCGTGCACGGTGGAAAATGAGACTGAGGAGGAAGAGTTGGAACGACAAAACCCTTTTAATTTTTGCTTTCAGTGAATTGCACAGGTATCAAAGAACGTACACAGAGTATTAAAACAAACAGATTTACAGATCAACAGATTTCTCTCTGGTCAGTCAGTCTTCTCTTCTGCCCTCACGCACACTTGTGTCTGTCTCCCCCTGTTGTAGAAGACACGGTAGAACACTGCACTTGGACAACGTTTGATCTGGCCAGACACAGGCCGCACTATTTGGCCACAGTTGGCCCATTAATCTGCTTCAATTTTACGTGAGCAAGCCTTTTGACATGGTGACAGTTAAGCTATAACTTGGTGAGACGCAGAGTGTTGAGCCGCGCCGGCAGGATGGTGGCTCCCTCCACGTATCTGATCTCTCGCAAAATCCCAGTCCAGGACTTGTCGGATTCGTCGTACCTGCGTCGGAAACAAAGGAGTGGAAGTAGCAAAGTAGGGTCAACGTGGAATAATGTGTTTTTGTAAATTTAAACTAAACTTTATCTCTTTAATGTCATGTATTTGTGAACTGAAATGATTTTAATTTTGTAATAATAATAATGGATTGGATTTATATAGCGCTTTTCTAAGCACTCAAAGTACTTTACATTGAACCCATTACTCATTCACATCATACCACACTACACCACCGAAGACTGATGAAAGCATTGCTGCCAATCTGTGCCAGTCGTTCCCTCTGACCACCACCCAACATTCACTCACATTCATACAAGACAATGTGGGTAAAGTGTCTTGCCCAAGGACACAAGCACAGAAACTGGGATGGAGCCAGATTTGATCCGACAACCTTTCACTCCTTAACTTTGAGAAGGTGCTGGTTTTATCAACAGACTGACGACAACTTTCAACCCATTCTTGTGTTATTTTACTTTTTTTTATCCATCTATCCATCCATTTCCAGTCTATCCCAGTTGTTGAGTGTGGCCTTGGGAATAAAGAGGTTTATGTGCTAGTGAAAGTTGCACATGGGGACCCTCTCAGTGTGGATGATCCCCCTGGGTGGCTGTTTCCTACTACGGTCCCTCAGTGCCTTGCCATTTTAAATTTTATTGTACTGATTGACTGATATTTTTTATTTATTTATTTTTAACTGTTTTCTGGGATGTTTGTGTGTGCGTGTGTGTATACGTGTGTGCGTGTGTGTGCATGTGTGTGCGTGCGTGTGTGTGGGGGTGTGGGGGGTGGTAAACTGTATGTGTCTTGGGAGGACACGGGTGGATTGTATTTTATTTTATCTTCACTAATATTTGATTTTAATTGCTGTTAAGCACCTTGAGTTGCAAGTCATTGATTGATTGATTGATAAAACCTACACACCAAAGAGACAAAAAAACGGGCAGCCCTCACCTCCAGATGTCAGTCATCTCTGTCGGGACGGGCTCCTCGCTGGTTTCACTGGGCATCATGGCAAAGCCCCCCAGAGCATACAGGAAACCCCCCGTGGAGATCAGGCTGAGAGAGCTGCGCTCCTGGGGGAACTCGGTGAACTCAGACCACCTGGGGAACAACAGGACACACACACACACACACACACACACACACAGCTGCTATAAGACTCGATGATACCCACACAGAGGCAATAAGTGCAGTTTTATGACCTGATGATGTGCTGTTTACGCTCCGGGAGTCGTCTCACTACTGTGGACACATGCTTCAGCTCATAATGACCGGATTAAGTGGGTCATATAAGAATAACAAGCACCGCTCACTCACTTGTTGGTGGCGATGTCGTAGACCTCCACCGAGCTGCTCAGGCCTGAGTCCGTCACCCCTGTCACCACAAAGATCTGGTCCTTGTGGACAGTGACCCCAAACAGGGAGCGGGCTGTCTTCAGCGGGGCCAGGTCCTTCCACTCAAACCTGGTTGGGTCATAGACGCACACTCGTCTCAGGCACTTCCTGCAATAGAACGCAAGTTGATTTTGTTAGAAGTTGAAATGTTAAGACAGAACGATTCTATTTATTTCGATGTCAGGATATTGTTAGTGTTGATGCATTATGGGTAGTGTAGTCCAGTGTAGTGCTTGGTGTCAAGATCCCTTGAGGCATGATGTCTGAACTGCTCCCCTTTTTTATTTGTATTTTGTAAGCTCCCCATTCTGACAATTATTGGACCAGTAGCACAAACAGCAAAAGTATAATAGATTACTTTACACTATTCTGATCTGTTTTGCTTGTAGTGATTATGAATGTGTTTTTTCTCTTGTGGGGATTATTGTTTTGAAGAATTTATTAGCCTCTTTAAATACATCCTATCTTTATTTTGCGTTCTTTAAGCACTGTGATATTGGCTGGCGTGAAACAGCATTTTGTTTCACCCGTGTAACTTACAGAAATTACAATAGAGGAAATCTGCATCTGAATCTGGAAACAATGAGGCCATCAAATCCATTTACCCAAATGATTCATTTCTAAAATTGTCCAACAATTTGCCACGTACTTGCTTTCGGACTTTCCTCCAATGACGTACATCAGACCTTTATGAGACACAGTTCCATGACCGTAGACTGCATAAGGCAGAGGGTCCGACTCTCCCCATTTGAATGACCTGCAGGCAAAAGAAGATCTCATGAAATTATTGCTCAAGTTGGTGGGAAGGAAATTGAGAGGCCAGAAACATGAATTTCAGAACTTTCAGATAAAAGTGACATTTAAAGGTGCAGTATGTAACATTATCTTTTTCAATAACATTTCTCACCATTAGATGCCACCACACATTTCACACTGAGCCCTTTAAACGAATGGAGAGAATGACCCCTGTGGGTTTTATTGTTCACATGTCCGTAAAGTTGTATCCTACATGGGACACTTACTGTCTGTCGTAGATCATGACCGAGTCCAGGGCGTGCTCGCCATCTTTCAGTTCCTTCCCTCCAACAACAAAGATGGAGTTTTCGGCTTCTGTCAGGCCAAACAGGCAGCGAGGGTTGGGTTGTGAGGGCATTCCGAGCCATTCTGAACTTACTGGGTCAAACTGGAGAAAAAAATGGGTCAAAGGACACATTATAACAAATGATAGGTTCTGAAATGACGCTGAAGTGGTTTTTAATGACATCTGTGACTGCCTACCTGTAGGAAGTAGGAGCTGAATGGTTCCTCTTTATTCTCCTCGTTGTAAAGCATCCCTCCGACAACAAACACCTGATTCTGATCAGTTACCAAGCTGCAGTGGTTCTTGGGGATATCTGTAGACTCTGACACCACAAAGCATTCGTTGCCTATTGGGTCATAGGCCACAGTCCCCGTGTCGCTAATCATCAGTATCAGGTCCATCTCAAACATTCCGAAGCGAGGGTTGTTGTTGAGGATGCCAGGCAGGTAGCCCTCATCTTCCTCTTCATCCTCAATTCCTTCCGCACCTTTGGCCTCGTCACCTTGCAGCTTTCTTGGCTTTGGGAGTCGTCCCTTGTGGGCATCTTTGACTAGTTCCAGTTCCTTTTTGATCTCCTGGTTGAAGCGGATGTACTGGTGGTGCTCCACCTTCTCCTTGAAGTAATCCAAAGGTATGAGCCTGAAGCGGATGCATTGCAGCAGCTCCGGCACATGCTTGAGGCGGTTGGTCTCGTCGTGCTTGACCCAGTCCATCAGGGACTCAAACACCTGCTCCTCGTATTCAACGTTCAGGGCGTCTGATGTGATGAGGACGCCCAGCTCACTGGCGCCAAGCTGTAGGAAGTCCTGGTCCCTGACCACAACCGCGTAGCGTTCACAGATGAACTCCCTGGCAGCGAGCGCTAACCTGGGACAGTCCAACAGCAACCCCAGCCTGAAGATGGCCAGGCAGTTCCCCAACACCATCTTCTCCTGCAGGTAGGACACGCAGACGGAGAAGATGGAAGGGATCTGGTACATGTTGGCCACCATGAAGATGTCCTGGACGTTTTGCTCCGTGAGGTTTATGTCAGACGTATACAAGTAGCGCAGGATCATGCCCATGACACTGGGCTCCACGTCTTTGAGGACAATCTCCCGTTTCTTGCTCTCCTCCAGCTCGGACAGGAACATGGCCTTGAAGAAAGGACTGCTGGCCGCCAAGACCAGGCGGTGGCAAGGGAACTCCTTGTCCTTGATTTTGAGGACGCAGTCCACAAACTTTTCGTTCTCCAGCAGGTCACACAGTCCATCCTGAAGAAGAGTCTGCTGGTACATCCGAGGCTGCTCCACGGGATCAATCGCCAAGGCAGCCATTTTGTCCGGTCTCCCTGTCCTGGTGGCTGTTTGTGGGCACCGTGCGCACTCGGCACTCCCAAAGCAGGACTGTCAGCCTTTACAGGGGGGCTGCTGCTGCTGCTCAGATTGGTGCTGAGAGTCTCCTCGGGTTGGTGGGTTTCTCGCTGCAGCTGTCCAAGGCTGTCACAGATATTTATAGATGGGAGCCTTACAGTGCCATTTTGTTGGACAGCGGAGGGGGCACCTGCCCACCCCCTGCACCTAGTAAGACCCCTGCAAACAGCTGAGTGACTCAGCTCAGGGCATGACAGCAGGAGGACTCACCGGCTCGTCTCATGTCCGGCTCTGCGTAACTGTTTCCTGCTCTTTCTAGATGTTGTGTTTGTCCTTGTAATCCAACACTGACACAGACTGTGAGGTGGAAGGCATAGAATTAGATGCTGAACACATTCAGTGAGTCACTGTAACTAAACAGTACAGTGACTGACAAGAAGTTAGAAATTGTCATGTTCTTTCATTTAAAAAAAAAATCATTTGATGCCCAAAATGAGCACAAGCGCCATGTCAGAAAAGTGAATACATAGACACGTCAGTTGTTTATTCATTCTCACAAACAACATAGTGTTACACTTTACTTTACTTTACATTCCTCTGATTTATATCCATGTCCCTTAACATTCATATAGCTTCCTCTCATTTAATCAAAAAAATCTCCTTTCATTTTTGTAAAATAAATTAATAAAGACATAAAAAATATATAATCATAATGTATTTTACTAAAATTGTCCCAGCGCACAAGGTCCTGGGCAAATGCACTTGATATTGAATCATCAATGTCTAATGCATTATTATTAAAATAATAAATAATAAATAAATAAAAAAGTCAAAATACTAATAATACAAAATGGGTAACGCTAAACGCTTCAATTTGTTTTGTTTTTTCTGTGGAAAGACTTTCGAGGGACAACACTGACACCTAGTGGCTGGATACCATGCTCAAAAAGAGGTTTCGTGTCTGCCTTGTTTTTGTCTCCATCTAAATATGTGAAATTCAAAAAACATCAGCTTTTTTTTGCAAGAAAATATAAAAAAATGTTTCTATTTAAATAATCTACTTTCACTCCCTTTTCTTGGCTGCAACAAAACAAGTCAAGGTCTTTCCTTTAAATGACACAAACATTTATTTTCAAGTTAAACATTGGAAAATAACTCTTGAAAAAAAAAACAATCTCCTCACCCTCCCCACAAAAAATGAGATCATCATGAAAGTTTCATCCATATAACTTTTCAGTCAGCCTGCTGAAAAAAACACACAGCAGGTTTTAGTGACAGGCCAAATAGGACTGACGTATGATTGGTGCCAGGCCTGTTGCCTGTCAAAGCAACCTGTAGACCTGGACGGGAACGATATGCACACACGCCACAGTAATCTCCTGCAGATGGCATTGTAGTGGCGTGACGCTGTCTTTCCCTGCACCTTTGGCCTCCCAGTAGACATTCAACATCAGATCCTAACACATGCTGGTTTACCATTGGAACGATACAACTTTAAAATATCACTCCCTTTATTGCTTCGGATTGTGGAAAATATGCTTAACACACATCTGCAGCACCATTTGGTTTATTTTTCATCATTGTGCGGCATTTATTGCACCCTGATTTCAAGTTTTTAAGACCTTCAGAATGAATAAAAATGAAATGGATAAGGCAGGAAGGGGAATAGTCAGACCCCCACGTAAGTAGAGACACCGATGATACAGAAAAATGAAAATTAGCTTTTGAAACACATGGTAGGCTTCACAATCTTTCGTCCATTTTGTCATCATCATTGTGTTTGTGCCAGAGGCATGATTATCTGCAGTAATAGCACTTTCGGATTTACAACAGTTCAAAACTTTGCCTTATGCCTAAACACCAGGCCTGTGGATGATTTCGGTGTTACACGGCTGTCGCGGCAGTAAACAAGGCAGACGATGGGAACAACATGGGGTAGGAGTCCAGGAAGTCTGTAAAAAAAAATCAGTTTTTCTGTCAGGTTTATTCTGTTTTCTGCTTGGCCGCCTCCAGCTCCTCCAGCAGGGCTTGCTTTCTCTCCCGCTCTTTCACCAGCTGCACGCCGCAGTAGGTCACCAGCAATACAGAGATGGTGGACACGGGGAATCCTGGGAGGAGATTAAAACGGCACAAAAAGAAGAAAGAATGAGGACGTGAGGGAGAAAAAAGGGAGCAGAAACACAAACAGATCGGTATGACTTGAAAGGAATGCAGTGGCCTTTGTGCTTTGAGTGGCTGTTTAAGCAGAGATAATCCTGTCATGTGACAGAAAACCCACAGGAGACAATGTTAAGCAACCTGAATCCTCGGGGACAGCGTCCCAGGAGATTCTGCTGCTTTTTAAAGCTGCCGCTGTTATCTGGTTCAATGTTTTTGCAGAATTGCTTCCCACCTTTGAAAATTAGCCGGTTTGCCACCAGTTTTGCAAAGTCCAAGCTGTTGAGGGCAAGGACATTGTAGAGGACGATGGCCCAGAAGTTGGCAGCATTGAACAGACCCCTGATCCTGCGCGACATGGCTTCACCCATCAAACGCTGGAAAAACGGAGAAGACAGGCTGCGTTGAACCAACAGGCGGAGGAGATGAAATTCCAGGTAGTTGTTTCATCTCATCGTTTCTCACCTCTATGGTAGAGAACGGAGGCAGGGAGAAGAGCTTGGCCACCCACAGCTCAAAGTTGAGGCCAAAGCAGTTGAAGAAGGACCAGATGTAAACCAGCTCGCACGGGCCGAGCCACAGTGTGGTGATGGCAAAGGTGCACACGGTGGCCAGGAGCTCCTTGAAGATTCTGTCGTGATCCCCACCGATGTAGTCATAGACATACCTGCAAGCGCACAACACCCACACTCAATGTGACACGTCTTTAACTTCTGACACTTTCTCTTGTGCAGAGCCTAAGATTTTCACACTCACTTGCACAGCCAGTCATTGATGCCTCTGTCAAAGTGCCTGCAAAAGGAAACAGTGTGTTATAAATATGCAACTGGTATGCAACTGTTGATTTAAAGGGCACAAAATATTTATACTTTTGGTAAAGTTTAGAAAACTCCAGAAATTAGACAAGCAAAAATAACACAATTCCATTTTTACCTCTTTGGCATGCTGAAGTTTTCAGACTAAAATACAAAATTCTAGAAATACAACTCTTTGTGACATCACAAAGGGGACCAAAATCTCTCCCAACCAGTGACAACATCTCCAGCCATATATTGGCTCCGCCCTCCAAGGCCAGCAGTTTTAGCAGCCTGATTCATCAAACAAATGCTGTACCATCAGTGTGTCCAGCATTTTTTTCCCTAGCATGAAAATAGAAATCTATTGACTATGATATTGGACCTGTAATATTAACATTTTTAACACATTAACGCACGACTCAGCGACTCCCTGCTCTTTACGTACGTCTCTGCGAAGACGTAGAGCATTGTGATGCACTTGGGAGGCTGCGGAGGGTCCAGGTGGTCCAGAGTGGCCACAGTGTTGATGACGCCGAACATCACCGCCGCCTTCACCCAGTCATACACCAGGTTGGAGTATGCCAGGCCGGCTACGGAGGGAGAGAAACACATTTCCTGCGGTTATGCGTGGTCATTGTCAGGGGGAATGTTGAGCGTAGGTGAGGAAGTGAAGCAACCATCGCTTGGCAAGAGAGAAGCGTGACGACTCACCCAGAGACCAGTCAGACAGCTTGGTGACCAGCTTCATGTCGTTGGGGATGGTCAGGATGTAGAGGTAGTGGAAGAAGACGTCCACCACCAGAATGACTCCCAGGTGCAACAAGGCCTTAGTGGTGATGTTCCACATCTCCCTGTCCTTGCGAGTCAGCTTCGTGTTGTTTGCCTGTTGGGTGGAAAAGTCATTGGACAACTGCTATGTTTCCTCTTAATGCAGTCTCCCAAACCATTGAAGCCCAAAACACATGGACCCTCGAGCTGGCTGAAATCCTCACAGCCTCCTCACCTGGGCGTGAAACTTGTCAAAAGTCATGATGGGCCCAAAGAAGAAGTAGGGGAGGTAGAAGTTGTATTTCAGCAGGTCAGTGAAGGTGTAGCTGCCTTCCTTGCGGTCGCAGTTCTCCAGCGCGAAGCTCATGCAGCGCATGAGGCTGAAGCCACACCCGCCGTAGAACAGGACATCTTGCAAGTTGAAAGAACCCGTGACCAGCGATTCCTGCGTGAAGGAGTTTGTGCTCTTCATGTCTCTCACAAAAAAAAAACAAACACTTTTTTATTTTCTTTCTTTGTCTGGGCATAATTTTTTTTCACGCACCTGCCAGGAGTTATACGGCTCCAGCTTGATGGAGGCCAGCGTGACAAGACCGGATGCCAAGCACATCCACTTACTCTTGAGCATGCCGACGCTGTAGAGGATGAAGCAGTGCGACAGAACCAGAGCCATGAAGGTCCAGCCCATGGTGACCAGTACTGCCAGGCTGCCGTACAGCCCAAAGACCAGGGACCTGCGCTGTGGGTGCAGAGGAGCCGGCGTCACTGTCGACGCGACGACAAGGTCTTTCACGCTTGGAAGCCGCATCGACACTGACGGACGCATTTGAGGGTGGAAGGGTTAAAACTGTTGGTGTGTGAATGAGTTAAATGAAATGGGACACGACAAACGTTACAGAAATCACAAGTTTATTCGCGTTACCTTACATCCATCTACACCCATCTTCGTTTGCACGCATGGAACAAGACAGAAAGCATGTTTAAAACACATTGAACTGTTTTAAATATGTCAACATACTCACAGGAAGCAACCGCTAACACACGCAACACAATGCAGCTTGTGCCCATGCATCAAGTCAATACCGTGTCAGACCCTGCGGGGGTGTCACATGTTTATGGTTCATGAAGTTAAATCAACCAGAGCTGTGATTACTTGTGCAGCTTTAATTGGGAAGTTTTGCAAAATAAACAAAACATAAACAAAACGTCACACTCAAGTGCAAGGAAATACACACACACACACACACAAATACACACAGTGTTGAAAATAAAACAACAAATCAATAAGTAAGAAAACATGC
Organism: Nelusetta ayraudi; assembly: GCF_046127955.1. NCBI lineage: Eukaryota > Metazoa > Chordata > Actinopteri > Tetraodontiformes > Monacanthidae > Nelusetta > Nelusetta ayraudi. The sequence goes on from NW_027466061.1 coordinate 9,258,841, forward strand.
CATATATCTGTGTGCAGTCAGGTCACATGGCTCATTCCCACACGTGCACGCACCTTTGGAGCCAAGAGGGTGAAAATCTTGGCAAAGATAACGTGTCCGGCGAGAGCAAAAAGGATATGATTGCGGAAGGAGGAAAACCACATGGCCCATTCGAAATCCGCAGCATCCTACAGCAAAAGAAGACACAACATCAGCACGACAGGCAGCGGTGAATTCAGCTGCAGAGCGCCGAGGGGACGAGTATCGTGCGGCAAGAACTCACCATCTTCCTGCCGAAATAATGCCATCCTGGCTTCACGCTGTCTTTGAAGAGCTTCCTGTTTACGTTCTCTGCAAATAGAGCAAGATGCAGTTAAAGTGCAGGTACATATTCGCAATCCTGTCAGGATTTGATCACAGATTCATGTATTAAGTAATGCATATTAATACGCCCATAGAAGACTAAATCTGTTCTATTCTGGTCTGCTGGTTTATTCTCAATGAATTTAAGGTACGAGCGCCCACTTGGTCCAATAGATAATGGAAAATGTTATGTAATGCACTCATTGAGTCGATTTCTTTCTATTTTTGACAGAGGTCCAAATTCATATGGTCCTAATCTGATAGGAGGGATTAATCCCAGCAAAACCTTGAAAAAAAACACTCTTGACACGATGAAAAGAAAACAACAAATGCGAACGTTAGGATGAGCTCAGCATGTGATGGAGGTCGAGGAATACAACTGGCCAACAGTGTCCATTTGTCGCCCTTACAGCTTTTTCCCCGATCACGCTAATGGCCGTGGCAGTAAGGGGGAAAGCCTCTTACTGCCGGGAACACGGCCAGACCTCTGCCAGCAGAAAGCAGCAGCTACTGCAGCGTGGAGACCTGAGCAGCAGCCAGCAGCCAAAGATGACCATTTCAAGAGTTAGAGCCAGAGTCTGGCTGCCCTGGCCTGACTGCACACCGTGACAGACAGTGCCACTCGCTGGAGCACACTCAGCCCGTTCACTCTGTCATGCTTTTCTGTCTCTTCACTGTTTGAAACTGGCTGCTGTATTGCAGGGTGACCGATGTGGGATGAGGTTTCATAATAATCTGGAGAATGATTACTCGACTAAATGGAGCAATCGCATATTAATAGAAAGGTGCAGGAATTCCCTGCGGCGCGACTATTCTCGCCCTGAAAAGGCAGTGTGATCTGTCGAGGTGTTGCACATCCCTGCGCACAAGCGCTCATCAGTCAGTTTGACTACATTTCATATAAATGTGCCTGAAATGCTTCAAAACAGCAAAAAAATCATTGCAAAACCTCTGTGAGATGTTGTAAGTGTGAAGCCGCGCTGGCGTGAGACTGCGGACCTCTGGCAGGCCATGAACTCACCGCTGGAAGCCTCAAATATCCAACTGGCCGCCCACACCAAGGCCCCGCCGAGCACAGCTGTGTAGAGATAAAGCTCATATCTGGGGAGAGCAGCCTTGATCCCCATGGTCAATCAATCCGCCTGCGGGGGAGGAGGGTGGGTGCGGGGGCGGGGGCGGGGGGGGTCAACCACACAATATCGACGAGAGTGAGGAACAGAAACAACTGTCAGCAAAAACTGTTGTGAGGACGATAAGAAGACTCATGTCATTTTGTAAACAAACACTTTGTCTGAAATGCACTTTAGTGTCACAGCACAATCTGACAAGAGTCCCGATGATCAAATACACTTAAATGCCCGGTGGAGTGTGTTCTCTGAACTTGACCCGCCCTCTTCTGAGGAGCAGCGGGCGGCCACTGTGTAACTCCCAGTGACCACGGCCGGACCTTCATCAGCGCCAAGGAGTCACTGGCCAATCACCTCGCACAGCTTTTTATTATTCTATTTAGAGCGCGGCCAGGAGATAGACCAGACCAGATAGGCAACGTGCCCGCGCACACCACTGCTGTGGTGACTGATGTCACGCAACGACAACAGCCGAGAGCTCTGCGCGCCTGCTACAGACGGAGATGATTTGGAGAGGTGGTATTTGACTAATAAGCCCTGAGCAGTGCACAGAGCGCAGACTGAAATAGCAGCGCAGCGCAGCGCTCAGGCGCTCAGGAATCAGCAGTGTCAGCTGCGCAACCCTACCTCTCTTCCTATTATAGCCCAGGCAGAGGATCTGCTGTGAAGCCGGGCAGCTGCAGTGCTATGTGATCTGAGGGGCGCTCGGAACCCTCGCCTCACACAATAATTAGCACTGACGGGAAATGACCAAGAATGGTGCAACGGAGTGAAAACAGGCTGCCGGTAGGGAGGAATTCCCCTCCTGCTGGAGTTCTGTGTGTGTGTGTTTGTGTGTGTGTGTGTGTGTATGAGTGTGTGTGTGTGTGTGTGTGTGTGTGTGTGCGCGCCTTTGATCGCCAGATTCGTGTTTTGCACTTTAAGTTGAAGTTAAAAGAAAGGGAGTTGCACTCACACGTGGAGCCCAGGCCAAAGTGGGTTTAAGAGGCCCCGGAGCAACGCACCCTGAATACAAACAAGCCGCCGCTCCGCAGCACAACATCACACTTGCTTCTTGCAGTGACCATCCAAACATTCTGTGCAAAAATAACACATTTTGTATTCCACTAACCTTCTGTCCGTCCCACTCCCAAGACGATGGCAGCAGCGCTAAAGCCCAACTCCTCAGTGACAGAAGGAATGGGTGGGATGGGGGAATTTGCAGGGGGTGGCGGTGTTTGCAGAAGGTTCTTTTAATTCATCCGTCTTGAGGGGGCTCGCTGCTGCTGGCGATCACCCGCTGCGGCCACTCAGGAGGTTGCGGTCTCCGCGATGGGAGGAGGAGGAGGAGGAGGAGGAAGAGGAGGGGGAGGTGGAGGGATATATTTATCTTTCACTCCTGCACCGCAGTAAGGGGTGGTCCACGGCGAGCCCATCAGACCTCGGTGGAGAGAGAAGAGACTGGTTGGAAGAGAGGAGGAAACACCCAAATGAGATTTGCACTGCTAGAATACATCACATTCCATTTAAAATGGCAATTATCAATTATCAATAATGATTGGTGAAACGTCACAATTGGTAAACACGTGCAATTGCAATTACTGTGCAATAAAAACACTTGAAATCCCTGTTAAAATCTCCAGGTGGGGTTGATAAGCATTCATTTATCTCAGGTTCTGCTGACGTTCTGATGTTTGTTTGGTTGTGTGATTTTTTTTTTTTTAATGTGTATGTACACAAAGCTGTGAGCTTACCCATCGGTGCCTCTCCTGTCCTTTCGCCTGCATAAAACAAATATATCCCAGGATCCAGAAGAGAAACGGGAAATCCTTCAAGGGTCTTCCTCCATATCCAACGCGGGAATGAAATGTTGATTTTGAACGCTGTGTGTGTGGTTTTTTTTTTTGAGCATTTGCCAACATCAAACGCGAGGTGGCGCTCTCGAGTTGCTCGGAATATGCCGGTGACAGATCACAAAGCAAAGGGTTTGAAATGACCTGCACCATACGCGTGTGGTGCTCAGTCGCATTGTGTCTGACTGTAATTTATTCCCCCCCCCCACACACACACACACACTTTTTGTGTGCTAATAATAAAGGGGTGTAATTAGTTGCGGGGCATAATTACAGAGCGATGGAAGCTGCTGAGAAGCCGCGTACAGCCCAGCTGCGTAGGGGTTGAGCAACGTGGTGCGGTTGCGGAGCTGTCGCAGAGTTTGCGCTGCCTGCCTGGCTGAGAGAATCCATCACAGAAACAAACCGCCCCCTCCCATCGAGTGGCCCCGCTCTCGGATGCAACTCAAAATACATAAAGCGTCCATGTTGCACGGGGATTGTCGGGCCAGTAGACATGAACTACAAGTGTTAGCCAACCTTTTACGTCAAACAGCGTGCGTTCGGTGCGTGTTTTCTCGCCACGGACCGTCACCTCTGCGGACTTACAGGCGTTTTCAGCGTTCTTCCCACACCCGGCACCAACATTTTGGACGACTGGAGACGCGCAGCTAGCATAGTTTGCCGAGCCAAGCTACCTGCTAACTTTAGCTAGTTAGCAACTCAGCCGCACTTATTTCGTTATTTTTGATTCGCTCGCACCGCCCGTGCATGTGTCAAAAACGACTTGCCTAGAGTGAGAATGTTTTGCGCACAGCCATAAATGACAGCCATCCTCTGGCCTCCATTCACCATCGTGCTAGCGGGCTTGCTACCAGCGCTGCCACAACAGTTTGGCTGGACGGCTGCTTGGCTTTCCCCTCCTTAAACAGCGAGCTAACAGCAGTTAGCCGGCGCGGTAGTGCAAATAACATTGTGGGGAAACAATCATCAGGAATAACCACCGCCTAAATGGACCACACGTCTATAATAACGCAAGTTTCCAACCCAAAGGAGGAGGAAATAATAGCCTTCAACCAAGAAAAAGGTAAGGAAGAAAAGCCTACGGTAGTGAACTAATACCTTGACGGCTAACTACTTTCCCCCGACTGACGTTAGCATGTAGCTCACGCTAACTAGCTGCGCCAGTAGTTAGAGACACTGATTTCTTTTGCCCATTTGCATTTAGCCAGTTAAAAACGCCATTATTAACACCTACGCGAGTGAGCAACTCCTGACAATCAACAGGTTTATCCGACGACTCTATCGAATAACGTAATTGGACTATTGTAACCTAACTGCTGCTCGTTCCGTATGAGGCGCACTCTCGTTTTAAGAAGTGAGCTCTCATCCAATTAACGTCAAAGGAATTGACTTGAACTGCATCCCTTCTCAACCGTGTTTAATATTTGCAGTTTTACTGCATGCCTTTCGAGCTGGTGTCTGTCCACGTCGCTTAATGAGATGGCCCTTTAAACGAATCACGAACGCGGAGAAGCTTCAAACTTTTCTATAACTGAACGGCAGCTGGGAGGTTTTGTTCCCCTCACTGACGAAGCGAATACGCGGACCGGGGTGAACGAACTCATGTGGACCACGTTACATGCCACACATCGGCAGTATTTGCATCGAAGTTTTATTCCCCGTATATCTGACAGCTCCATTATTGCACTGGTCTCCGTGTAGGATCAGTGTCATTGCCGCGCGCCCCCCCCCGATCTGGTCCAGATGGTTTGTATGGCCTCAGTGATCAGCACGCATTCCCACGTCCCATTATTTATTGTAATCTTTACCCATTAGACACCCACATTTAATTTGACACACGTGAACTGTGATTGCTCTCTGGACTGTAAACAAGTCAATTCAGCCCCGCTGTGCCATCACATTTGTTTATTCCTGTGTTGAGTCAGTGGGAACGACCTGAGTTGGAGATCCAATCTCTTCTCCGGGTCTCGGAGCAGCGAGTGTTCATTGATTCTTGCACCACCAGATGCTCCAACACTTTCCGGGTCACCCGGGCCCAAGGGGTGTGTATGGGTAACCTATCTCAAACCTCAAGCGTCAGACCATTAGTAAGGTGATATTTTCACTCTTTCAAGCCGCAACAATGGAGGCCCCTCGCTGAACGCACAAAGGCAGTCCCTGTGTGTCACTGCAGCGCTGATGCCAAAGTTGGATGTGATGTTGGAGTAGGGAGAGAACCTCTGTAGGTGTGTGGCAGTGTAAGGGCAGTTGGCAGTGCCAATGAACGGCAGTGCAGATTTTCAGATGAATTTGAACTCAATGTTTTGTCCCGGTGATGATGCTAATGTTCTGTCATCAGAGGTGCGGTGCATGGAGCGAAGGGTTTAAAGCGGTGGATTCTGAAGTGGGTCAATAGTGTGCTGGCTGTCTCAAGCTGCCAGCTCTTTGATTCTTCATCATTCTTTGTCAAGGTCCTGATGACTCGTTGATTTCTGTGCTCAGCTTTGAATTTGCTTAAACAGCAACACTTCTGTCACGGAGTCGTGTTTTCTCACAGCTATCCTGCACTCAGGCTCACGCACTGCTGGAGCCCATCCCAGCTGTCATGGCGTGAAGGCGGGGCTATTGGACAAGTGGATGATAAAAGGGCTCAATTTATTTAATAGGTTTAAGGAGAATATGTTTTCACTCAACTTAGGTTTTGTGCTATGAAGTTGTGCACTGTGCATTTCACAGAAGTGCGTTGTGTCAGGAAATGACTGAAGGGTTTGGTTTCAGTTGGTCAACTGAACGGTGACCAAACGTGTTTGCTTGTCTCGCGGAAGCGACAGGGATGTTTTCTGCCTCTTTTCTATCTCTTTCCATTCATTCTGAGGAATCGCTTACACAGACATTCTTCATTTGGGCAAAGTGAAATATTCCCCTCATTACCAAAGATTTTCAGTTGTCCGTTCTCGTTATCCTGGGAAACAGCAACAGCTGTTAGGATGAAGTCACGCGGCCGTGTTTTCCTCATTTGTTAGATTAGCGAGGTTAATGTTGTTATCGCTAGCAACGTTTATTTTGAACTAAGATTTTGAGCTTGCAATAGTTTTCATGTGATGTTAGTTTAATTCATGTCAGGTACGAGTGAATCCCAGTGTGGCACATTAGTCAACACAAGTATATGAATCTCATGAGGTTAGCAAAGCATTTCTTTCACAGTACTGAAATGATTTATCAAGGATTTGCACGCTTCTGATGAAAGTGTTGTTTTGGACTCACTCAGTCAAAAAGCTGTGGTGGGATGATGCACCTTTAAACCAGCCTGTCCCTTGCTATTCATTATTAATAGTTGGATGAATTTAGCCAACTTGTCAGATCCTGATCCCAGTGCACACAGTAACAGTTTGGCGACTCTACTGGGCGTCTTTTATTTCTTTCCCCCTGCACACTGCTGATGATTTTACCTTCCTGATGTGCCGCGAGTGGTTTGACGCGGCGCCCGTCAGCCGGCCGTCCCAGCAGAACTACTCAGGTAGGCTTCCATCACTTGAACAGGCTCCTAACTGTCTGGACAGAAATTGAGCACCTTTGCTCTCGGCACTGCCATGTTGGCTGTCATACGACATGTGTCTGACTCTTCACACCAGCCCGGCTGCCAGGCTGTAGCCTAAATATAGACTCCTTACCCTGCTGGCTGCGGCCTTGCTGACCTCTGGGCCCACCAAAATACTCGCAACAATGCGACAATTCTTTTTTTTCTCCACACATTTAACTTGCAAAACAGCATTTAATTATTTTTTGTGTGAAGAGAGGCCGGTGTTGTCGATTTGGTGTTCAGGACCCACAGGCATTTCTTCACTCTGACCTTTGCAGCAGCAACTGAATGCATCCACGAGATGAACGGGGAGTCTTTACATGCTCCTCTCACTGTCCTCTGTGACAGTCAGTGGAGATTGATTAATTTCGTGTCGGTGTCGTTTCTGCATGGCAGTTGTTGATTGGCTGTAGCTACAACCCCCCACATGTTGAGTCACGTCCTGAGAATTGCTCTTTTAACTTTTCTTTCCTGGAAGGTGCCGTGCAGCTCGGTCATATCTGTGTTTCAGTCCTCGGCCGGTTGTGGATTTATGTAAGTCAGTAGGCGTTTGCCTGTGTGGGTTTTCCTCCCACAGTGCAGACGTGTGCAGGTTAAGTAATTGCTTACGTTTTTGCCGTTGTGCACTTGATTGCGATTGCGAACGGTTGCATCAGGCCTCTGTGATGGGTTTAGATTCTGCACCCCTGAACAAAATCCTTTTAGTTCAAGTTGTTGGAAGGCATTGTTAAAAGGCTTCATTGTGTCTGATCATAACAATTGATTATTTTAGTTCTTCTATACACAGCACAGATGTGGTTTTTTTCATTATTTGTATTTTGTTGGAGATGGATTTGTAGTTGTTGAAACATGAAACAGTACAACAACGTACAACACCTGCTGAATGCCTTGAATTGTGCAAATCTGTGGTGCCACCCATTAACACTGACAAATCCCATTAATGGAATGGATGATGACTGAAAATGCAACCATTACAATTTAGTGGATTGAATCTTTGACTTCTTGGAAGCCACACACGCACAAACCAACAACAAAAAAGGTGCGGGTGGATCGCCGCTGTCTTGAATGCGAGCTGATCATTCAGCTCACATTCTGTCTTCATGGCTCATTCGCACCGGGCCGTCTCATATTTGCAACAAGAGTCAATGGTGCCATCATGTGGAATGTCCCGTAGGAAACGCAGCCCCTCTGCTTGCGTACAACCCTCGCAGTCTGCCAGTGATCTAACTTGTTGTGGAAGGGGGTGTCCCATTTCAAGGGGGTACAATTCACCCACAACCCCATCTGACTCCTAAAGGCCAAGATGTAGGGGAAGGGTGAGGGGGAGTGAGAAATGGGACGCTTGGAAATAAAATAAAAAGAGTCAACTCTTTAACTCTGGGTTATGTGTCCGTCTGCAGTTAGTTGGAGAATGAAATGTTTGGAGTTCAGAGGCCTTGCAGTCGTTACATCTTCACTGTTTCCGAGGCATGAAATCCATTTGTGGTTGAGTTTCACTGCCTGCTGTCTCTTTTTCCTTTAATTTGCTTTCAGTCTTACTTCTATCTGTCAGTATGAGTCGACCCTTGTGTGCTGTAAAGTACTGATAGTTTCCAAGTGCAACTTCTAACCACTCCTCCAAACTTTTGTAGAAGCCTTTATCAACCACTTTATGTCACTGTTTAAAAACGAATCCCAATCCCAAGCAGCAGGTTGCAGGTTTTAAATGATCTTGGATGTTTAAAGTGTCTTGCTTCCAAAAAGTATTCAATGTAATAAACAAATAAAGGTAAAGTTCAAAATTAATTTTAAATGTAATAAATAAAAAAAAACTCCAATCAATCCTTGCATCTTCACTCAGAGCATAGTTGAAGAGATTGCAAGTGTCCTGAGATTCTTGACGCAGTCGGAGTTACAACCACAAACCAGCCAGTGGCTCCAGCACACAACATGCAGTCCTCAAATGTTTTTTTTGGTTTTTTGTTTTGTTTCTCGTTTCCCAGAACGCTAGGAAGTTAGTTTCTTCTATACTGATTTAATAATTCATTGTGTGTGTTGCACTGTATATGAACAGCCTTATCAGAATAAGAATCCATGCACAGTAAGTGGTTATTGATATTGAAAGCCTAGGCATCAAGACCTTCCAAATCAAACAGCGTTTGAGTCTCTCCTGAGTGAACCCAGTTCCCTCCCGCTGTACAGAAACCAGTTCTCCCATTGGTTTTCTGAGAGTCTGAAATTCAGCCCCATCATCCTGATGAGTCACAGGAAGCTGAACTGCCTCTCTGCCTGTTCCCACTTTGGCAGCGATGCTGCACCGAAGTGATGAGACAGAGCCTGGTTAAATAAAGGAAGTTGTTTGGTCCTGATGTGGTGATTTTAATGCTCGAACCAAGCTGACTGTCAGTTTCCTCCATTGGTTGCTATTCAAACAAAAACACAGCCACTGCCTTTCACAATTCGGTCAAATTTCCTCCCTTTGCTCCTTTGCCACGTTATTGTATTTTTTTTAACAGCAGCCTCTAACTACAAGTTCTATCAATTTCTCATGACAGTATTTTTTTAAGGACATTGTTGACATTGTTGCAGTGTTGTGCAAAATTTTACTGTTTGTGTTCATCCAGTCAAGCGTTGGGTTACTTTCAGGACAAATCTGTCAGGAAGCAGGGATGTTCTTGATACATCCAGAGAGGCATCCAGTGTGTAACTCAAGCAGGTTGTTTTGGATGTGATGGAATAGTGTTTCTGTAAGCGAAGATAAATGAGTACGTTCGCCAGCGTTTGCATGCTAGTGGCTCGTTGAGTTTTGCCGCCAAATGCCAGCGAGTAAAGACGGTGCTAAGAAACCAAACATTTATATTTGACACAATGATGTCATTGACCGGTGTTATGATTGGTCCCGTATTATGGCTGCGCTCCCACTATGCAGTTTCTTCCGCTGCCACTCTCTCTGCCTGACTGCTGATCCAGGCGAGCTGGCAGCCTGGCGCCGGTTCTGTCGGCGTCTGTCGCCGCAGCGCGCTGAACCAGTGGCTGCTCGGAACGTTTCCTCATTCTTAAAGTGCACAGGTAAATAAGAGCCGATGGAGGTATTGGCAGCAGTGCCAACAACAACACAATTTTTGGTCATGACTGTGAGCTCCACCCTAAAGATTCTCACAGAGCGCTTTTAAAAAGGTTGTCGGGGACGAAGGGGTTGGCGCTGCTGATGAGATGGGATCTAAATACCCAGCGTGACGTGCCCCAGCCTGAACAGCGGTAATTAATGTGACTGCAAGTCAGTCGCTGAGTGGCGATGACGAGGATCCTTCGCAAAGGCACAGAGCAGTTGTGACTCCTCCTGCCAGTGCACAATCCCCTTTTCCACCATAGGAGGAATATGCTGCGTAAGAGAGCTTCTTGTATTAGTGAAGGTGGATCAGGTGGTTAAAAACTGACTGAGCAAAGGAAGCAGCTGACCCCTACATTTGTGAGGCTGCCACTCTGCATGGAAATGCCTTGTCAGAGACGGAATACCTCATGGATCCTAGAATTCCAACTAAAAACATCCTTTAAACATCCTAAGCCTTCTTCACCTGACGCATTTGAGGTTAAATTTAGGTGTCAAGACGACAATAACTTGACATTTTTGAAAGTGTTTGCCCTCTGCTATTTAAAATCACTCAGTGTGTGTGCACACGTGCATGCGTCTGTGTGTGTGTGTGTGTGTGTGTGGCGGTGGTGGGGCCTAATGGGGGCAGAGGAATGCAGCCTTGTATAGGCTCTGCAGGGTCTGGGGGCCTCCTCCTCCTCTTGTGCGTGTGCAGGCCAGGCTGCTTCAGTCACTCACCTTGCAGCAGGGGAATGGGCGGGGAGCATAAGCCAATAGTTCAAAATGGAGACTTGCGGGCCAATCAGGTTACAGTATCTGCCACTGGGTGGGGAGGGTGGAGCAGGGTGCAGCTACCAACATACGACTATTAATAAATAGCTCAGTGTCTGATTTAGGCACTGCTACCAGAAGCCAATCAAAGTCGCCGTGGCTCTGTGTGACCGATGAAGTCACTCGTCCTGCTGAGGTAGTTTGTGAACGGTGGCTCTGCTGGTCCAGGGTCAGCGGCGGGGGAAAAACTTCTATTAATACTAAGGTGGAAGTATCTCCTGGTTCCCTCCCTGGCTGCAGGGCAGCTGGAGGATGCTGCTAGCAGAGTGGAGCTCCAGTTCATGCACATGTCGTGGAGATGTTTACCTGGATGAAATCATGCCTGTGATTGGCTCAATCCAGTACTTGCAATTATTATTGCAAGTCACATTTTTTTTGCTTTATGTGGGAAAATTGTTTGACATCACCAACTTTGTACCTGCGAACTTAAAGCTAGTAAATAATGTGTTGCTTGATATAATTTGTCAAATCAAAGGAATTGCAGGTATTTATTTATTTTCATAACCACGCTCATAAACCACCATAGGTTCTGATTTGATCAATCTGCATTCCTTGGTGGAAAAAGTTATGTAGACCATCGCCATCTACATGACTTACAGTGAACTGCACCCTCGTGCCAAACAATGGAACTCTGTGTGAAGCCAGCAGCCTCTTGTAAACAGACCGTTAATGCCTCGTAATCTCACTGTCAAGATTTCACCTGTGGTTGCCGCTCTACTGAGCTGCAGCCAACGGGTATCGGTTTGTTCACCACGGCAGATTGACCTGTCAACAACCCCAATTTAATTGTCTGCTGCTGCTGCTGCTGCCATGCTGGATCTTTTCCCAATGGCAAAATCCAGATTTACATATTCACTCCTTCACCCTGCGCTCCTGCTTTTTGTCTTTGGCCAGCGTCCCAGTCGAACAGCAGCCTGAAGAAGCAGAGGAGCCGGAGCATCTTCAGCACCTTCTTCTGCTGCTTCCGCAACTACAATGTGGAGCCACCCTCGGCCAACTCCAACTCCAACACCAGCTCCCTGCCTCCACCTGTGGAGGAGAACGGGTCGCCTCCCAAGGTGCGCTGCAGCCTCCCCCAGTATCGTTCATCTTTCCCTGACGCTCGTCCATCCTCTGAGTCTTTGCCCCTCACTCTCTGTGTGTGTTTGTCTCTTTTTCTTGTTATGTAGTGTGACCAGGTCCAGGTCATCCCTGTCCCTAGTGTATGTATTGCCAGCATTTTGGTTTTGTCCCCCCCACCTCCCCTGTTTTTTGCATGCAGGCTGAGTGGGCTGGCTGCTGGCACTTGCTGTGTGTGTGGGCTTCCATTGCTCCTCAGAGAGCCTCAGAGAGCCTGGAGCGGCGCTGCCACACTGCGGCTCACTCGCAGCCGGTGGCTGTGCTGACTGCGTGTGAGGTGTCTGTTCACGCCTGCGGGTTTACGTGTTGCCTCGGCTGCATGAGTGACACCTGGTGGCCTGCCTGGTGTTCTTTTCTTTGAACTGAACGTGGTGGCACTACCGGTTTAGCAAGTGCAGGAAAACAGTGACTATTAATGACTTCAAGTGGAGGAATCGCTTCATTGCTCCGCTCATCCAAACAGTCCAATGCTGTCGGTGAGCTGAGACGCACTGAAGCTCTGAGGTCTTTAAGCTAGAGGGGCAGCTAATCCATGTGGTCACTCGTGACCGGTGGGGGGGGGGGGGGGGGGTTCCTCATGGGTTGGATCATGGTATGGATCTGGTTTCACTCTGACAAAATTACACTCTAGTAACAGTTGAAAACATTTTCACATTCCTGCTATCAAAGCACTTTGTGCAGATATGTACTCAAAACAAAAATCGTCAGTATTAAGTTAAGAAAAGTCAGCCAGTCAAGTGGAAGCTCCTTTCTGTTTGTTTTTGATACACTATCCAATAAATGATGGCAAACTTAGTGTACATTTTGTCTGAGTGATTTCAGAAGAACTAACACTGCTCTCAAGCAGCAACAGCAGCAGCAGCAGCAGTGCTAATCTTTGCATGGCCTCTGCCTAATGAATATGTGGGAGAAATCTACAGCAGCTCAAGAAGTTTCAAGGTCCAGCGTGTAAAAATTTTCAGGAAGCCCGCCTAGCAATGCGTTTCCTATTTAGGCTACTGTCAGGCGGGCTTCCTGAAAAATGGCGCCGCTCGATGGCAGCTGACTTGGAGGAAGAACCTTAATGCTCCATGTATATATATTTTTTTTTAAAAAGGACCGTTATAAGATAGGAAAACCAAATTTCTTTTATTGTAGTGTAAACACTTTTATTCATGTATTTATAGTTAATATGTTAAGCGTTTTTTTTACACACTGGACCTTTAAGAGTATTTGGAAGTGTTTTTTTGTGTGTGCAGATGACAAAAAAAATAACCCATTGGTTATTACTCAGATGCATGATTTTAACTGTCCTGGCTCATGCGTCATCGCTCCTGGACCTGCTCTGCCCAACTTGGTGATGGTTTCCACTCTGTTCCATGCTGAGGATGTGCATGAAATTATGCTTTTAACTTTCTGTCGCCGTGTTTCTGACAATTTTTTTTGTCACCCCTTCCACTGCCATACAGCCACCAGCCAAATACCTCCTACCAGAGATGATCATATCCGACTATGGAAAGAAGTGTGTGGTGATCGATTTGGATGAGACGCTTGTCCACAGCTCGTTCAAGGTGAGAGTGGCTTTCAAAGCTTTGAGTAGAAAAAAATGGTAAATGGACTGCATTTATATCGCGCTTTTCCAGCACCTTCACGGTACCACAAAGCACTTTACAAAGGCCTCTCATTCACCCATTCACACACACATTCATACACCAATGGGTGGTTGCTGCCATGCAAGGCGCTGCCTATCCCCATTGGGAGCAATTTAGGGTTAAGTGTCTTGCCCAAGGACACAACGACGGACGAGGATGGAGCGGGATTTGAACCGCCAACCTTTGGGTCATTGGACAACTCGCATTGTGAAAAGAAAGTCATTATGAACTGAAAGTTCCTGCGTAGTCATTCATCAGCACGGTGTTTAATATATACATATATATCCATAGTAAACTGTCTTGATATGTAATGAATGAAATAATGTGCAGGAAGTGGAAGGAAGTGCTTCAGATGTGTTGAATTGCTGTGTGCTCATGGCAGCAGAGGGCGGATGGAAACATTGCTTTCAGATTTTGTTCAAGTGCTTAATTGTTTCTCCTGAACTTGAACTGGCATTGATATTAAAAAAAAACCAAAACCCTAATAACGTCATAACAACCTAATGGATCTAAGCTGCATCTACTAAATTGTTTAATGTCACTAGAGGGACCTCTGCTGTGTCATTGCAGTATTACACCAGCGAATTAAACCAAACAAATGACTGTGTTAATTGTTCTTACAGCCCATCAGCAACGCTGATTTCATTGTTCCAGTGGAGATTGATGGCATCGTTCATCAGGTACAGTATTGCACACGTCCGATGCGTATGACTGTTTTATTCACTTTTTCTGAAATTTGCAGCTAAAGTTTCCAAGAGAGCCCAGAGAGACTGGCTGTGATCCACTTCAAGTAATCCAGGATAGGCTGTGTGTATCATAAATGGCCTATTCATGGTTACTTGCACTGGGTGGCAGCTGCTGGACCAACACAAGACAACACTTTCATACGCAGCTAATGTGTTTTTTGCATCTCTCCTGATCGCCTCGCACTCCTTGTAGTATTTGAGTGGCACGCGTGTGTGTCTCATCAGTCCTCTGCCGCTTCCTGCTGTGGCTTTTGCAGGTGTACGTGCTGAAACGACCCCACGTGGATGAGTTCCTCCAGAAGATGGGGGAGCTCTTTGAATGTGTTCTCTTCACCGCCAGTCTTGCCAAGGTGCGTTCACACGCGACCCAGGTTTCCCATTCGCTCTTTTTGGCTCTAATGTAAAAAGATAAACTGGTCAACATTTCAATTGACATCAAACTACGGTAATTTCCTTGATCTTGCATGTTTGTGGCTCTTCCTGTCACTCTCCAGTCAGACGCCACAGGGTGCTGCTCTTTCTTTCTCTTGCGCTGAACTTTCATGCATCTTCTCCTTTACATTCTCAGTCTTTTTCCCATAATGCTCGGGTAAGTTTACCAGTGTAGAAGATTAGTGTTGGAGCTTGACCATGTAGTAGCACCAGAGGTTCTTCGTGCTGAGTTGAATGTCTGCTGTCAGTGGTGCTTTTTTTTGTCCTCTAGAGTTTGCACTGAGACCAGCGAACACATCAACAAAGAATTAGGCGCCTTGCTTTGTTTTGCTATATTTGTTAGTATTAGTAAGTTGTTGTACTTGCTGCACAACCCCACAGATTAGCCAACCAATAAACATTTAAATGTTGTGTTGGCACCGCTGTTCATGTGCAGGATGTGTGTCATATTTCTATTTTTAATGTTGTGTATTTTTGTGTGTGTGTCTGGGACAGTATGCAGACCCCGTTGCGGACCTGTTGGACCAGTGGGGGGTGTTTCGTGCGCGGCTCTTCAGAGAATCCTGCGTTTTTCACAGAGGGAACTACGTGAAAGACCTCAGCCGGCTGGGACGAGAGCTCCACAACGTCATCATCGTCGACAACTCACCCGCTTCCTACATTTTCCACCCCGAAAACGCTGTGAGTTTTTTTTTATGATGCCGATTTGCAGATGTGGCAGCCCTCCTGTGTGTTTGTGTTAGGAATTTACATTGTTTGCCACCTTCATAAATAGTGCCTATGGATATTTCATCAAATTGTTCTGCATTCCATATAAATAAATAAATAAATAAATAAATAGAAATAAATAAAGCATTCTCAATACTCATGGTATTGAGTGACATCACCTGCCACACTCAAACACCAGGTGGCGGTATAACCAAAATCTAACACCATGTTTGACGGCAGAAAAAAATGTAAATGGCCAGACAACATAAGTAACTCCAGAGGGAGTCAATGTGGGAGTTACTCCTGAATATTGTACCGGTATGTAAAGTCAGTTAGTTATCTGATGCTGTAGGATTTGGTCATGTACAGTTTTCTGGTGGCCTGCCTGGTGTTCTTTTCTGCTGGACAATTCAAGTTAAAATTGAGTGTTTCTACCGTGTGACTGCTGTTGCTGCAGGAGATAAAGTTCCCCATACAGACGTCACACTCAAAAAGATGATGTCATACAAATAACACAAAAAACATTATACTATATAAATATAAGCAGTTAAACAAAGTTTTCAGGTTTTTCCAGAGGTTCCAGTTTCAGTGATGTGCGATAATGCAGGCAGAAATTCTGCTTAGAATAGCAGGAGAAAGTGTGGATAAGGTCATAATTATTGGAACTAGCAGCCTTGGTGGCGCTGAATCCAGAACCGCTGGTCGTGAAGAAGAATTAACGTGGCGCCGTGTGTCTCAGGTTCCGGTCCAGTCCTGGTTTGACGACATGAATGACACAGAGCTGCTGGACCTGCTGCCTTTCTTCGAGGGACTGAGTAAAGAGAAGGAGGTTTATGGCGTCCTGCAGAACCTGAGAGGCAGGTAGCAGGATGAAAGCGCTGCACCCCCCCACCCCACCGCCGAGCTGCCCGCCCCCTCCGCCCTCCTCCTCCTCCTCCTCCCACACCACCACCTCGGCCCCCCCCCTTCTACAGCCACAACTCTCGGACTCAGGCACATCCTCCCTCAGCCGCCCCCTCTTGTCTCTGCCCCAAGAGGGGGCCCTGGAGTCTCACTGTGGACAAAAAGAGAAAAAAAAAAAAAAAAAAAAAAACCCTCACGTTGGCCCGTCTCCGCTCTCATCTCCTGGTGACTGGCTGCCGACCGAGTGGCATCAGACAAACAAGTGTGAAACACTAAAGATCCCAGGAGCACTGTGCTGGACAGGAACCGCAGCAGGAAGTCTACAGAGGATCCAAAAGTTGAAAATATTGGTGACAAAACAAACAAACAAAAGCTAAGAGGAATGAACTCTGGTCTTTATTTTTAAAACAACCAACATTTGTGCTTGTTTTTAAAACCAAAAAAAAGAGAAAAATCCGAAACGTCTGGTGGCAAACACAAGAATCTGAAAAAAAAAAAAAAAAAGGTTTTGTCCTTGTTCTGTTGCTATGCAGGCAGTTTCTGCTAGTAGAAAGGACTGTGATTCCCTTTTCTTACTGAATGAAGAAGTGCCTTGTGTGAATGTTGTTTATATATGGGGAGATATTTTGTACATGGCATAATTTCCAGAGTACTTTTCACACAATATGCTTTAAAGTTGACACACAAGCATCTGGACGTTCAAAGAGTTTTACTTTTGGTTTTTAAAACGCTGGATAAACCCTCCCCCCTCCCCCCCGAGTATGGTTGTGCCATTATATAGATGTGACTTTTGATTCTTTCTGCTTTTAATACGTAGAATTAGGTCATTTGTTTAAGGCAAAGGAGTATGTTTGCAATTGTGTACCCCCCAGACTCCCACCTGCGAGTACCACTCTTTGCATTTTTATTGTTTTGATCTGAACGCTCTGAACAGATAAAGTTGTGCCATTTTATTTTTTTTGTCTCTCTCTCTTATCCCCCTCCTCCCCCTTTAGCTCATTTTATTATTTGCCAAATAAGGACTATATATATATTTTTAACAGGCTTCATATCTTTAAGGTTCAGCTGTAAACGTTAAACCATTAGTAGTGAGTATAGCATTATAGGTTTTTATTCTTTTCGACAAATAGCTGTCGCTTCCTACGTTGTTAATGTTTTGAGCTCTTTGTTCATCATGTGCTTCTTGTTTTGTTGTTTTTTTTTCTTCAAGCCCACATTTTCTTGTTTCTTTGGCGACTCCGGTGTCGCAAAGGTGTCCCTGCTGTTGTGCTCTGGGGATCTGACAGTCAAAGGTCTAGTGCCATGTTTTGCTTTGTTCTTATTATTTAATTTCTTAAACACTCAACTTAGTTTTAGTGTCAGGTGGGACCAGGACGGGTTTAAACCAATCCCGCCTCTCTATCCCGACGCTGCTGGTAACGGCCAGGCCTCGTCTCCTCTGCTGACAGGTTCTGTTTGCCTTCCCAGACTATTAGTTGTTTTTATTTGATTTGATTCAGACAAACTGCTCTTCACCTCAGTGCCTACGACGTCTTGAGAGGAGCCACACAAACCGAATGCTGCAACACTCGCTGCCATTGCAATAACCTTTTCCTGGGGGAGTTTTTGCTTTGGGTGCCTGGACACATCCAGTCAGTGCAGGCTGATTTTCCACACCGGCTGTCACAACACGACACGTGATGGTTCCTTTATTATTTTTAGAATTTAAATATGATTTTTTTTTTTTTTTTTTTTTTCCCCCCCTCCTTTCATCCAGAATTGAAACACTGAAGCGACTTGGACTTGAACATTGTTTAGTCTCTTTCAGCAGCCAGACAACCTTGTATGATGACGTTGATGACGAAGATCTCCATAGTTCTCCACAGTCTCTGTCCTCTGTCGTCAGTTTGAAAGTGTTCAAGGCAAAGCGACACCCTCCACATCTCCGTAGAGGAGTGGGTGTGGACAGCGACTGGACGGAACACTACAGCTGAGGGCCTAGAGCACCTCAGCACGGCGGCATTCATGCCTTACTCCCCGTGGCCACTTCCAACTTCTTTGGTTTTTCCTTCCCTGCCGTCATCCCGACTGTCGCTCAAGCGTCCTGGGGATTTTCGGTTGCGAAGCGGCAGAGGAACTCTCCCAACTTCCTCCACCTGATTCATTTGCTTGTCATCTTGGAAAAGATTGACACTACATCATTATTATTATTATTATTATCATTATTATAATTATTTTAATTACTTCTTTTTTCCCTCTGTTTAAAAGCTTCCATCAGGCCTCTGGAAATCTTCCCTCGCATCAAGCATTTGTTTTAGTGGTTTCAGTGCAGAGCTTTTGTATTTGACTGGAAGCATTTGGGTGACCTCAATGATTTACCTTTCTCTCCAGATGTTCTTTGTATTCTTGTGATATTTTTCTACCTACCTTTTGTCAGTATTTGGGTTTAAAAAGTTGCATATTAACCCGTCGTATCCAGCTTCTTTTTTTTTTCTTCCCCCTTCTCAGATCTGTAATGTTCCTCTCTTGCGTCTGGTGAGGGTTCAGTCGGGTCTCGTCTCTGCTGTCAGGGGGACAGTGTGGGTGGGTGTGTGCGTGTGCAGACACCACGTGTTTGCGCTTCCTCACAGTTTTTTCATTGTGTATCACCTCACTCATGTTCACGAGAGCATGTTTTTGTTCTGTTTGTTTTTTTTTTTCGTTATTGATCTAACACCAAAGTTCTAAAACGCTTGATTTCTAATCACAACTTATTTTACTTGTCTAAACAAAGACACTTACACACTTGTCAGCTTATTTTGATAATTGGCTGTATTTTATTTTTTTTGTTCCCGTTTTTTCTGTTTTCAAAAGCCTAATTTAAATGACTCTGACATGACTTGTTTTTTTTAATCGTTCAGATGTTTGACGTGAGACATAAACTAAGGCCAAAGATCATCACTGCAGCTGGGTGTGACTGAGGTTTCCACCGTCTGTCTCCACGAGCCCTGAGAGAGAATGTTACCGTTCTGTTTGTTCAGTGGGAGTATTTTACAGTGAACATCTTGAGTTATTCTGTCATTTCCTTTCAGAAAATGTCATAATAAAGCACATTTTTTTAATGGACAGGATGTCTTTTTCTTGTGCATTAACAAGTTTGGGACATCAAAACAAGGATCAACATCAGCGTGACATTCCTCCAATGGAATTTGCCAATTAAAAAAAAACAAAAAACATTTGCGAAGAGACGCCAAAGTCCTTTCACCTTGGAGAACGGTGACAGACACCGTGTGCACAACGGGCGTGTCCATCCAAAGTTTACTCATAGTATAGTCATAGCAGCACTCTGCTGCTGAGTTCTGGAGTGGTTCAGAGGTAAAACAGGTTGAAGTAGTGCCGCTTGTTTGATCGCCTCACATGAGATGAAACAGCGACCTGCTAGAT
Source organism: Nelusetta ayraudi (assembly GCF_046127955.1). Taxonomy (NCBI): domain Eukaryota; kingdom Metazoa; phylum Chordata; class Actinopteri; order Tetraodontiformes; family Monacanthidae; genus Nelusetta; species Nelusetta ayraudi. Next base: position 9,278,546 of record NW_027466061.1, read on the forward strand.
TGATCTGGCGTGGCCTTTGATACCATTTGAAAATATTTTTGATCATTTTGATGTAAGGGATGAACAGGATGAATTAAGATTTGAGAAATCTTAAAAACCTTATCAGCCCAGCCTGCCAATTTCTACTGTTGTACGAATGTAAAGTTAATTTGATGACTCCTGAGTCACTTATTTTAAACACTTATTTTAAGAAGAAAGAGTCAAGACAGGTAAAGGCGTTCAAAACTTTTATCTTCATCTTGATTATGAAATTAAAAAAAGTGTTGATGACATGAATAATAATCACACGATGACGTAATAGTGATGAAGTAACTGATGAGGATAAAGACAAAGCACATTTTGCTTTTGAAAACTTGACTTTCTTTGGAATTCATGTTTGCTTGAATAAAAAGATTAAACTAGACGACACGTTTTATAAAAAAAAAAAAAAAAAAAAAAAATCTATGCTTGTGAACCGACCATGGTAAAACACTAGTGCAACTCATGCAAACTGTTTTAAACGGTTTGCATGAAAACAAAAAAATCCATGGGACGTGACTCTTGCAAAGCGCTAAAAAGCCCGGTGGAGTGCGTGTGTGTGTGTGTCTGTGTTTGTCTTGTGGAGGGGGGGTAAACTACTGGAGTAAAGCCAATAAGTTAATCATGAACTACAACTACAGAGCAATAAAAAGACTAACACATCTGACTAAGACCAGCTTGAGCAAAGCTGTGAAGCTGTGAGTTTCCTGCCGGAGTCTCACTCAGCATCCTCGACCATGATGTGAACAAAGAGTCCGGCTGAGGGCAGGACGTCACCGTTCTTGTTGAGCAGAGGAACGTGTCTGTATCCTGTGGTGGAGCAAAGAGTAAACAATTATCATTAGTAGTAGTGGTAGTCTTTGAACTGACATCTCTGTGTGGGTTTATTCCTTTACAAAAAGTATTGCACTGCTCATTAAATCTTAACCGTCCGCTACCAGCCGCCAAGCATACCCATGTTTAGGCTGCTGAATGGAATGGTGTACTGTGCGATGAACTCGTTATTGGAGGTGGAGTCGTGGTCTTCGATGACAAAGCGGACAACGGCGAGCTCCGGGACGTACACGTCGAACTGGAAGTTTTCGTTCCACGATGGGTTGAAGCCTTTGACCAGGACAAAAAAACATAACAAAACATGGCCTCAGTTATTTCCCACCATTCCAGAATGTACTAATATTGACTCGTGTGCTACGCTTAAGTACATATGAGGTATTTGTACTCGGTTTATGTACATTTTGTGCTACTTTGAACCTCGCCTGCGGGGACAAATGTGAAGCCAACTATCACGTGTGAACAGTTTTTCAGAGAAGGTGGTTCTCTTTCAAGTTTCAAACAACAAGGCCAAAATTTACTTGTACTGCATTAGGGATTTTAATTTATAGGCAGGTTTAAACGTGGCAGCCTTGTTTCATTCCACTCATTTGGCCTGGAGGACACCAAATGATGGCCCGAGGCTTGAACAAGGGTTAAAAAAAACTCATGCAAATGGAATGCCTTTTTTTTCCAAGCAGATGAATTCCTAAGAGAACCAGCAGATATTTGTAAAAACTCAAACTCCCTTCAATCGCACGGTCCTCATAACTTAAAGGACCTTGTCAAAAAAAAACCTCACTGTATAATTCAGATGAATAACATATTAAAACTAAGACTAGCCATGCCGTCATTAATCTAGGAGGTGCCCTCTGTGACAACACAAAGATTTCCAGAACCATGTTTTAGCACACACTTTCTGGAAAGCAGAACAAGCAACACACATTTACTTACAACACACACTTGGTGTGTTGCAAGTAAACTTACAACACATTATCATTGTTAAGTAAAGTATTGTAGCAGAACTGGACCTATGGGTAACACATTTGCTTTAATCCCTGTGATGTGGCTGGGTGGATGCTCCAGTCTGTGACATTCAGTGGACCAGGAGAGATATTTTTGCAACAGGCTGCTCAAACTTTGCACCGGACTCTGACGCACCGAGGCCTCCTGGAGGCCTTCTGCTGGTCCAGACTTGTTGCACCACTCAAAATGGCCCTTGAGTGCTACACAGACACTCAAACAGCTGAAACATGTCAAAACAGGTCACAACCCCATAGTTGTATTTGTAAAGAGTTGAAAACAATCACGACTAAGTGCCATCAGTAACAACTGAAGGAAAAAACAAAAACAAATACAAAGGAAAGTAAATACCGTTGTTTTCAATAGCATTGGTCTGTTTCTCAGCGACGTCTGCCGGCACTCCGTACACTTGGACTTTAACCAGTGGGTCCACAATGGAGGATTTTTTATCGTTGACTTTGGGGAGCTGCTGCGCAGATATGACCTGTCGGCAGATAATAACAGTAGTAGTTATGTAACCCTTTAGCCTATTAAGGCAGAACAGAGAATAGAGAGAGTGACTTGGATCACAAAGCCGCACCATGATGTGCATCGTCTTGTGCTGCAGCCAGTCTCCTCGAGTCAGGGTGATGGGGTCAAACTCCGTCCGGGGGTCCCTCATGAAGGCCGGCTTCAGGATGTAGCCGCTCTTCCCATTCACCAGGAATCTGCCCTGGTTCACGTCCATATCTGAGCAGTGTGTCTGGAAGTTCAAGGCCACTAAAAAAAAAAGACACGAAAAGCATGACTGTGATGGTGACGTAGAGGCAGTGTGTCTGTCGTTCTTATTAAAGGCTCATTCAATGCATGACGTACCAATCTGGCAGCCAGCGTTCCACAGCGGAACTGGGCTGTAGTTGGAGGAGTCGGCCCTGGAGCCCGCTGGGTAGATACGACTCAGCTTCTCCACGTTGTGGTGGATAAAGGCGTTAGCTGTGGAGTGATGCAGCGGATCAGTCGGCTTCTGATTGTAGACGCAGTAGGCAACACTAAGCAGTACGTGTAGAGACAACTACAATTTGTGTTTAATCAAAACTTTTGTTCCCATTTTACTGAAATAACAGTTTGTTCCCTGAGATTATTCAAATATGTAACATGCAGAGTTTGGCTATTTCAGGTATACAGTAATCACAAGGTTGGTACTGCACATTTTGGGTGAGACGAGGGCTCAGAATTGTTCACGTGGCTCCAGACACGTTTTGCTTGTCAGCGTTCCCTTTAATGAGTAACTTGCACGGGGGACACATTGACAGGAGCTTCGGGAGGCTCCTGCTCGGGGACGTGTGACGTCTCGCTCACCAGACTCCTCCGCCAGCTTCACAGCCTTTCCCTCCTTGTAGGAGGACATCTCGTAGAAGCTCAGGTTCTTCTTGGCATCCTCAAAGCCGTTGAAGTGGACGCTCTTGCAGTACACCACCATGTCCGACAGCTCTTTGGCCAGCTTCAGCTTCTTCTTCTGCTGCCGCTCGATGAGGAGGGAGTCAAATTTAGCAAGAGCACTGAATCAGTTGAAGCTCAAATCTCCCTGACGAGACTCTCACTTTGCGCTCCTTCGGCTCCTCGTCGTTCTCATTGTCGCTGCCCGACTCGTCCTCCTCCGTCACGTCTGTGTCCTCGCCGGCGGCCGCCTCCTCGGCAAAGCTAACCTCCAGTTTGTTTAATCTCTTGCCTTTTATCAGGACCCTTCCTCTGAGCTCCTGCAAGGTGGCACACACGCTTAAGCTGGCATCTTCACATCTACAAAGGCTTTTCGAAGAGGCTGTCCGCACACAAACCTCTGGAGATGGGAAATCTGTCGGCATGGTGTCCCCGAGCGGGGAAGTGAGGAGTGCGCTTCCCAGGATGGAGCTCATGTGGTGCGCCATGGTTTTCTGCTGCTCCACACTGCAGTGGTTCTCCAAGGAGAGGATTACTGGATAGTCAGAAGTCTGTGGGCGTGCACAAAAAAACAAAAACAGTTTTAAAAAAAAAATGAGGAGGAGGAGAATGCTGACTGCTGCAACACGCACCTTGAAGGCATACTCCTTGATGGCTGCAATCACATCTTTGAAGAGGATCTTAGAAGTGAGTGTGTAGCCGTGGTAGATGATGGGCTCGTCATCCGGTCCATCCCAGCAGTCCAGCTCCACGCAGCGGCAGCCCTTCAGCAGAGCCCTGGGAGAGACCAGAACTCAGACACTCAATATTTACTGAAACAGTGGATCCCTTTGCAAATGACACATGGCTCCCATCAACTGGCAGCAAGAAACAAAAGTTCAATCGCACCCAGATGATTCTTAATTCTCTGAATGACTGAAAGCATTTATTTATTTTTTTACTTGACATAAGCCTCAGTGCTGCTGGGCCCTTTGAGCTGATCCTCCAGGAGATAGGTGTTGTGCGAGGAGGAGATGAAGTAGTGGCTGAGTGGTCGGCTCATGTCCTGGTACAGATCCTTGTGGCCGCTGTTGAGGATCATGGCGTCTTGCTGGTGCAAGAACATGAGGAAGCCATCTTTGGAGAGCAGCTTCTTTGACTTGGCTGAAAGAGTGACACACACACACACACACACACACACACACACACACACACACACACACACACACACACACACACACACACACACACACACACCAAAGTGCAAAGTGAGCGAGCGTGGCTGAAGACCTCACAGTCCCTCGCGGTTTTTACGTTGTGGGTGTGTGTGGGTGTGTTAGTTTATTGCCATTTATTGTTTTATGCTGGAGACTGTCCTTATCTCCTAATGTCAATTTGCTTCACACACAATGGGTGTTCACACACACGTACAACAGGAACAGCTAAAGTCGAGTCGGGGGTGGACTGTCCGAACAAAAAAAAGATTTCCCAGATTTTCCAAACCCATGCTACCATGATGCTGTCCATCTTCTTGGGACAGATAAACCAGCTTGAACCATGAACTGCTCCTCAGGCACTGACCGTTTTCATCCGGCTCGCAACCCTCAATGATCTTGAGCGCGTTGACGAGCGAGGCTTTCTCCCGCTGCTCCTTCATCAAGAACTCCACCAGGTTCTCGGCGCTCATGAAGCCTGTGGTTTTGGCATACTCTCCGTAGATCACGTCGATTTCCTGCCGATGGGTGAGCAGGTCGTAGAAATGCTCGATCTCTTTCCCCGACAGGAACCCGGATTTGGATTTGTCACATTTCTGTTTTAAGAGAGTGTCTGGTGAGAACCGGTCGGGCCATTGTTGGTCTAAAATGGCTTAATCTGGAGAGGCGGGGAGAAGGGGAGGCATCCCTATTGGTGTCACCTGAAAGAGCATCTCTGTGTAGACATCATCCACCTCAATGTTGATAATGCGCATGAAGTTCTTCATTTCCGACTGGCTAAGCTTGTCATCTTTGTCCTTGTCCGCCTTCTTCAGGCAGGTGTATAACCAACTGAGAAGTTCTTGATGCAAGGAACAAATGCCGTGCTTGTTCAAAAGGGTCTTCTATCCGTGTGACTACGGCTGTGGCAGTATTGGAGGGAGTGAGCAGGACTTCCCACCTCAGCAAAGTTTAATGCAGTCTGATCCCCTAACGGTAATTCATTTATTCATTTATGCATGTAACAACTTACTTATAAAAAGGATACTGCTCCGTTTTCTGCATTTGGTTCAGGCTGTTCATGGTGGAGACCAGCTTCTGCAGGCTACTCACCCATCGCTTGGCCTCCTCGTCAGAACTGGCAATCAGGTCCAGGTTCTTGCGGCGGCCCTTGAAGACGATGGTGAAGCAGCGACACTCCACCTGCTCTTCCGTGTTCTTTTTCAGTCCCTCAGACTGACGGCCAACACGGACTGCTGAGATGTTATCAAGCGAAACTGAGGACAAATGGCAAATATAATTTCACTGTGGGACACTGCCAGTCAAGGGAGTTGTGTTGCACAAAATAGAGACATAGACCCACTCTCAAGGCAAAGTTTATACTTTGTCTTAAGGACAGTCATGGTGCAGATGTGCATTGGGAGTGTCTGCACAACAAAACACATACTGATAAATACCACGACAACTGGATCAATAGTCTTATCAGAAGGGGCTTCAACAAGGAGAGTTGTCAGGTGCGCTCCAAAACGAGAAGAAAAAAATAGGACTACCAACTCTGGGACAGCACTCACAGGTCTGGTTGGTCTTGAACAGCTTCTTCGACTCGTGCCACATGGTCTTGCAGTCCTCCTGGAGTTTGAAGAAGCGCGTCTTCTTCCAGGAGCTGGAGCGAACCTTGAGCAGGTCTCCCCCTTTGAGCAGGAACTGGAGGTCCGGGTCACCCTCCATACCTGAGGTAAAATAAATAAAATAAAAAGTTTGCACATAACCAACTCGACCTCGCATTCAGCCCACTTGAATCCTTGTTGTCTGCACGTGGCCGCCTCAGAAAGGCGAATCTAAACAGGCAAACCCTTGCCATTGCACCACAAAGTTTCACAACCTCCGTGGCGGAGGATCCTGCAGCGCAGCCCTACCGAAGATCTTTGCGTTCGTTTGGATCATCTTCTGAGATCTGCCACGGTCTCGCAGTTCCTGCGATTCGCTGAGTTGCGTTCGTGTTTGAAGACATGACATGATGCCCCCCGGGAGCTGAACCTCAACGCAGTGTGTTCTCAAGACGTCGTGGCGAAGGCGGACGTGTGCGTTGCGTGCGTGTATGTGTGTGGGGAGAGAGAGAGCGAGAGGTGGAGGGCGTGGCGCAGCCTAGTGGTGGTCAGCTGATCGCCAGGTAAGACTCGGACACGGAGGTGTTGCGAGTGTTCATTCTGTTAAGACTGCGGTGCTGAGACTGTAGACTGACTAAAGTCTTAGTTCTTACAGCGGTCACACTTGTCAGACTGTTTGGTACCCTGACGTAGCCATGCTGTCACTAATTGTTAATTCGGAAAGGACTGTATCGGACTATTAAATATGGCTAAAGCTAAACAAAAAGTACTGTTGAGACGTTAGAAACGGACGCGGCTCGACTCTCGATCTCCATCTAGCGGCAAATTCACATTATTGCTATGTGCTGTGATTTCGAGAGGGAAGGCTCCCCCTCTCGGTCTCGCTCTTTCTACAACACTGAACTGCTGAGAAACTGCTCTAAAAGAAATATACCTTTAAGAAAGGCGGACATAAGATTCGAAGTTCGATTGGGATTAGGACTCCCGACAGTCAAACGCTAATTTTCACTGTCAACACCGAGGCTTTTACGGAAGCTTTGGCTGGGACGCTTGTGTGTGTTTGCAACAAGGTGAAACTGAGCAGGATCAGAAGGACCACACCTTCCGAATACCAACAATTTAAACAGTCAGTGTGAATAGACACCTTTTTTCCCCAGAGGCGACCAAACGCAGACTATTACTTGATATAAAGTGCTAGATTTTAACGCATTATCGACTTAGTTGTGCACGTTGCCTTGGCTTGAGAAATACTGGAAACGGCGTCATTCCACACAGGGGCAAGCGAGACTTGTGAAAAAACAAACAAGGAAAAAAAAAAAACGAATAACAAGCGCGTTTCTCACCACCTTGGTTCGTTTGGGTTCTATTCGTCTCCATCCTCGCTGAGAAAAGTTGAAAGACGTCCGTCTGTCTTCTCCACGCAGCTGCGCCTCGTTTGTCCTTGTCTCACTTGATGCACGGCGTCAGATAGAGTTGTCCTCTTGTTCCATGTGCGGCATTAAAAGCGAGGTAAGGTGGGGGGGAGCGGCGGCGAAACAACTTGTATGAGTGGTTAAATGAAAGGGACGCAGAGGCGGCGACGCAGGTGGCTTTCTCTGTACTGGCAGTCCAAAGCGTGTCAGCACTCCGGCAGCCTCGCACACCGGTTTGACAAGCCTGACATGCACGCGCAGCGCTGCTGATGTCACAACAGGGTATGGTTGTTACAACTCAACAGGTCATGGCATCCACTGTGCGGCTGGTCAACCCACCCGTCACTTAACTGCTCGCATGCACAACATTATATAAAGCAGGCCGAACATCTGCAGTCAATTAGTCTATGTTTTTTTTTTTTTTTTTTTTAATATAAATAAGGCTCATTAAAAAAAAGAAAAAAGTCTTGATAATTCTGTTTTGGTGCAGGAAGGGAGTGTTCGACTGAAGGGGGAGCTAAAAGCAAAAGCATTTGGATGCTTTAAAGATGCGTTCGTGTTTTTCAATGTGGAAATTTCCTGTCACTTTATGAGTAATCTGATGAAGTGTTGGATTTCTTTTTGTTCCTGATGTGAGTACAAGGTAAACATGATGGAGGAGACTGAATGGCAGAGTTGGCTGACTGCCCGTCTGTCAAGTTGACCCTATGTTTGAGCATATTTGTTACACCTAATGCAACAGGAGAAGTTTTTTTTTTTGCTCTTTCTCTTTTCATGCACAGCTGAGCCTTGGTGGGATAATAGTGCTGCAATCACAGGGGCGTTGGGCTCTCGTGGCCCTCAGCACTTCTCTTTCAGGCCTGGCTTATCGTCAGCGCACTGTCAGCATCAGGATGAGCGAACTTTAATGCACCATCGGGGAGAGCTTCCGGGCAAAGGCTGACCCCTTCCAAAATCCACCAGGTTCAGGCAAAACAGACTCGCATGTTTCCTTAAATCTCACGGATTGTCTTTAGCTCACTTTCACCATGCTGGCTGCATGTGGTTGCATGAGAGGAGTGGATTGTTGAATAGACACTGCACACGTGTTTCCGTTGACTTTAGACAGGAGACGGGCCTTTTTCAGTCGTATTCCTTCCTTAAAGTAACATCCACAGGGGAACGTGTGTGTCCCTCCCCACCCCCACCCCCTGCACCAACTGAAAGTCTATTTTATCCAAATGCCTGGTTTGCAGCGGGTAAAGCCATTGCATCTGTAAATTGTCATCAAATCTCACCTCTGCCTGTATTGCTTATGTTTGTTGTACTTTTCTGTGCATCTTGGGAAAATTCCCATGGCTACATTGTGTCAGTGGTTTGTGAAAAAGAAACTTGGCCATCAGTGAACCGTGGTTCTTGTCCGTTGGGCCGGCCTTTACTTCTGTATAATAAATAAAGTATAATAAAGTAAAAATTGAAAACCTAGTTGAACTGCATAATGAATGCCGGTGTCTCTTT
>NW_027466061.1:9292500-9392500 GCF_046127955.1 Nelusetta ayraudi
ACATAATGATTCGCTGAATTGTATATGTTGAACATTGTTGGGATATGCACTCCCATCTAGCGGTCAAATTGCAGATTTTTTTTCCGTTGATATTTTATCTGAAAATATAATATGCAAATAATCACTTACGTGAAATTCTGTAGAAAATTCTGTTATTCCCCTCCATTAAGAATGGTTGGAAAAATGAAACTCAGTGTGTCTATGCACGGTTGGATATTGGTATTAGAACAGTGGATATCCCAAATGAAAACATGTCTTTTCACTACAAATCCCTCATTCTCTCAGACTTCAACACACACGGTACTTATGTAATGTTATTCTTAAGATCCTGAATTCACCCCAGTCATCTGGGTTACAGTGTCATGTGACTTTTGGAGTACTGGTGACTTTACCCAGTTTTCATCTTTGATGGGCATAAAGTTTGTATTTTTTGCAGCAAAGGTAGACTCAGTGATTTCTAATGACAATATCTTTTTCATTTTTTCAGCTCGTAACTGCAGTGGTGCAGTATCTGCTTCTTGTGACACCCTGTGATGTTGTGTTGTGTTGTTGTTTTTTTTTTTTAACAGAAAGAGATCCAGGCTATGAGCCAGTGCCACCATCCCAACATTGTGTCTTATTATACCTCATTTGTGGTAAAGGATGAACTATGGCTGGTGATGAAGTTGCTCAGTGGTGGTAAGTTTCCTTTCTCTACACTTCTTTGACTTTGCTCATTTTTCCTCATTTTGAATGTTGGCATGGAGTCACTGTTTTCCTGGGAATCATTTCATGTATAATTTGTTGCTGTTTGCAATATTTTTGTCTGGATCAATAACCATCCTTACTTTACTTAACGTCAGTGGTCAGAGGCTGCACGTAGACAACTGAAATATTGTATTGCTTGGGAGTTTTTAATGCAGTTGCTCTATTAAACACAAAGTCTAACTGTAGTGCCAGTTTACTTTGTAGTCAAGGAAACTGCTATACATGGGATACAATTCCAGCCAGTAGTACTGGCTGTGTTTGACCCTTTGAGTGTGCCTTGGCAAATTGAAATCATTGCATTGGCAAATTTAACTGCTGATCAGAAACGGTAAAACAAGCGCAATTTTACAGCCTCTGACAATGACAGAAATTTGCTTTCAACCGTTTCAATTGCAGAGGTGGCAGCCTCCTTCACATCACATTTATACTGAAGGTGGCCACTCCAGTTCAACTTGGCTGTCTTTGTTCATATTTTGTTGCGTGAATGGAGATGAGACAGCCAGTGATGAGTTATGTTTTAAGTGCAAACCATGAGCCGGTTCTTTTGCAGCTTCCTGTTAACTACTTGCCAAACTGGAATTTGCCTTCCGTAGTTTGTGAGCATCTGTTGACAAGCCTCTACTTTACAGGCTCTGTCTTGGACATCATCAAGCATACCATCTCCCGTGGCGAGCACAAGACCGGTGTGCTGGACGAGGCCAGCATTGCCAGCATCTTGAAGGAGGTCCTGGAGGGACTGGAGTACCTTCACAAAAATGGACAGATTCATCGGTGAGTGGCAACAACGCGTCGTCGGGCTGCCAGGGAGAGCCTCTAGTCGCTGTGTGCGGTGCTGGTGTCACTCTACGTCCCATCGTTCTTTCTCGGGCAAGCGCTCTGCCTTTCATCTCTGCACAGTGGTGTGCAGTCTCAACCAGACCGCACTCCTTCAATATTTAATACAGTGAAAATGCATAATTGAGCAGGTTTGTTTTACATAATGGCTCCTTGCTGGAACTCTGTGACCCAGCTGGGAAACAAGGCTTGTGTGTCCCCTCAGCCGTGTCCTCTGAGTGTAACTGTATCACTTTAGCCAATAAATGTAACATGCGGGTTTACTTTTGTGACATAATAATCAGTTGTCTAGCATTTTTTGCTCTGTCCAAATAACTAGCGACTATGAATTACTGCTAATTTAACCTTGCAGTGTATGATTTTCCACTTATATTAACTGCAGCCTGTGTCAACAGTATTTTCAGTCGACTGGGCAGCTGCTGATTGAGCTCGCTTGCCTCCGCTAACTCACTTACACCTAATAAGGAAAGGGAGGGGGAGCGAGGTGGCTGAGGCCACATTAATCCTCTGTTATGGCCTCCACTCAGCATATGGAGACACAAATTAGGTGGATAAAAATGGAACAGATCAAAGGTGCAGCTCAAAGTTATTTGTCCACCACAGCAAAGCGTGTTTGTTGTTCATTTGAATAGTCGGTGTGTGCAGCGGGCCGGCCAGTGGCGCCACTACTGACTGACCTGAGACCTGTCCTCTCTCAAATGTTGCCTCTTGTCATATGCAGGGATCTGAAAGCTGGAAACATTCTTCTGGGTGAAGATGGCTCTGTGCAGATAGCTGGTACTGGTTCCTTTTCTCTGCATCCACTCATTCTGTATGACCTGTTGCGGATGTTGACCCTCAATTTTGCACATTTAACCCTTTAAGCGCCAGAATTCTTTTTCAAGAAAATACCCAATTTTGATATCAAGATTTCAAATGGCTGTGACTTCAAATTTGTTAGAGATAAAACCGTACTGTAATTGAGAAAAATCTTCAGTATGACCCAAACTTTGTGATAGGAGTTTTTTTTTTTTTTTGTATTATGTCAGATGTCAGGGGTCTGTATGTCAGATCCCTGTCTCCACAATACCCCACAGGCTCATCAAAATGTTTCATCCACTTTTGATAATTTTCCACATATCTCAAACAGACTCAGCCATCATCACAGTAATTTACAGGGTGACCACGAACATCCCTGCTACCTCCACCAGCACTGGCTGGTCTCTGCAAAATTCGCTGTCTTTCTCTCTGCTCCCACTACAGCCACTTCCTCGTCTCCTCCACTGAGGCTTTCTCTCTCTTTATACTCCGAAATCCGAATATAAACCCCCACAAATGCTGCTCAGATTGATGCCACAGGTGTCTGCTATCTCCTGGTGTAAAGTGGAAACTACTTTTAGCACCATATTTGCCGCTATGGCCTGCTTAATTCAGCAATGACGCTTGTCGCAATTTTGCAACCATGGCGCCTAAAGGGTTAAAGCCTTTATCACACGCTGCGTTTGAAGTATTTGGATCTTGACTGAATAATCTGATGCTTTTCATGTCCAGACTTCGGTGTGAGTGCCTTTCTAGCAGCAGGAGGAGACATGACCAGGAACAAGGTTCGGAAGACGTTTGTGGGAACACCGTGCTGGATGGCTCCTGAGGTCATGGAGCAGGTGGGAGGCTCGTCCTTTTCTCACCAACCCCCCCAGTTTCCTCTCTGCAAAGGCTCTTTAGGAAGGACGAAGGATGAAGGGACAACGTGAGCACTTTGTTCACTCTGCCCTGTTTCGTATCTGCAGGTGCACGGCTACGACTTCAAGGCCGACATCTGGAGCTTTGGGATAACAGCCATTGAACTGGCCACTGGGGCTGCACCATATCACAAATACCCACCCATGAAGGTAACTGTGTGGCTGACTGAGTTGTTCCACTCATTCACTGTTGCACTCTTTTTTTTTTTCTAGAAAAAGTAAACACAAATACAGTACTACCCAGAAAATTACAATCTCCTGAAAAGGTTGTTGTATTTCCCCATGTCTGAACTCTTCTGAGCCAACCCAAGACAGACTTTTTGAAGGCTCAGGACCCTTTTGCAGGTGTTTTGGACTCTGAACCTACAAAACTGAAGCTTTTGACAGTATTCTAATTTTCTAATGAGTTTGTGGGTTTGTGATTTTAATAAGCTGAAAATCATAATCAGCAAAATTACAACAAGGAACTGCTTGAGATGTCAATTTGCGTGTAATGGCTCAATAAAATTTGTTGGTTTCATCTTTTATGTTAAATTGCCAAAATAAAACAACTTTTACTTGACATTCTAATTTTTCGGGTAGTACCTGTATATAATGCTTAACTCAACATGGTTAAATTCAATTCCAAACAATATAAATACGACAAATTAAATTAACCAGAAGCCACAACTTTACATAAACAAATGTATGAAGCAAGAACTCACATATAACACAGTGCCAAATACTGCTGGTTTGGTGGACGGCTGCAGGTATAGTGAGAGGAAGACACTCCTGCAGCCACTGCAGGAGCCAAATGGAGAAATTAATCAGGGTTGCCTTTCTGTCAGTTTCAACATTGCATAAATCATTTGCTTGATCTTTGCCCATCTGCAGGTTCTGATGTTGACTTTGCAAAATGACCCCCCCTGTCTGGAGACGGGCATCACAGACAAGGAGATGGTTAAGAAATATGGCAAGTCCTTTCGGAAAATGATCTCCCTGTGTTTACAGAAAGAACCGGAAAAAAGGTCAGTTTGATTTTGGGCTCCCAGTATTAAGTCAGAGTTGTGTTGAGATGAAATTCTCCAGATGTTTTATAAGATTTAATGACCATTTCTGTGCCTATTGTCCTGTTCAGGCCAACTGCCGCAGAGTTGTTGAAGCATAAATTCTTCACGAAAGCCAAAGTAAGCTCTACTTGGTTGTTATGAAAAACAAACACAGATACATTTTGCTGTTGTCCTTTTTTGTATTAATGAGAGAGCCTTATTGTCTCCTTTAAGAACAACGAGTATTTGCAGGAGAAGCTCCTCATGAAAGGCCCGTCAATATCGGACCGATCCAGGAAGGTTAGTTTGCATTTACTGCAGTGTTGCATAATAAAACATGCTAGAATCCGCCCCTGGAATCTCTGAATGGTACTTGGTGGGAAAGTGTTGCTAAACGAGTCAGTTTTGAGCTTTGAATGCTCTGTGTAGGTGCGGCGCGTGCCCGGCTCCAGCGGTCGTCTCCACAAGACGGAGGACGGCGGCTGGGAGTGGAGCGACGACGAGCTGGACGAGGAGAGTGAGGAGGGCAAGGCCGCTGTGATGGCTCTGCGGGTGAGACCCCACATGTCCGCCGCTCCCATCACTTATCTGCTCTGCACATTGCCCACCACAGCCAGCAGGTGGCGATGTTGCTCTGCTCGTCTAGTTCTTTTTTGTGAGCGTTGAATTCAGCTTTGGTGGCAAATCATGGAACTAAGCTCAAATCTGCAAGACTTAAAAAAGGAACTTCATCTCAAATGCTTGAAAAAGTGTTTTTCAAAACCAACAAAATGAGGATACCAGCAACGGATAATTGTGGCAAGATGCGAATCGATTATATACATAATCACTGAATGAGTCCTTTTGTGTACAAATGTGCCTTTAACTCTACTATGCAAAATTCACTTTAGATTAGATTTTTTTTTCATCATGCATGGCTGCTCCACAGAGCAGGGACCTTTGAAAAATTTCTCAGATTGTGCCAAATATGAGACTGAAAATTCATTTCAGAACCCATTTCTGCTTTAGAAGGAACTGACCTCTAAATCAAAGCAGCAGCTTTATTGTTCTCGATAATCGTGTGTCTCCTCTCTCCTGTCTTTGTGTGGGATTATATTCTTATTTTAACTGGCCTGTGTAATAAATCACATATGTCAAATTTCTTTAATCTTTCAATGCTCCACCAGTCCATACATTGAAAGGGTCAAAGGGAAAATTGCATGTATTTTAATCCTGACAATCTGTCATGTCCATTCTGCAGTCACCCAGGGTGAAGGACGGGTCCCAGAATCTGGAGGTGAGTGTACTTGTAGTGGACATGACCTGAAAATCCCAATCTATTGCTCATGCCTGACAGAGTAATCTGCATGACTGTCATTCCTGTGTCCTTGCTGCCTTTTTTTTCCTGGCATAAAAAACCCCCACTGAGAATCCTAGATTAATCTGCATACTTGTGTATTTTAGCTTTTCCCACCAGCAGATGGCTCCACATCCACATCCACAGGACATCTGCAGCCTCCAGGTGCAGCTCCAGAGAACCCAGCAGCTGTTGGCCAGACAGGAGAGGAAAGTGCAGCTCAGACTGGGAGCCCCTCACATGCTCCGCCTCCACAGGTAGAAGCAGGAAGACAGGAAGAGGATGTGCTCATCTGTCACTGACAACAAATCCCTTTCTCTTTCACCAAACATTCATATCACAACTGGTTGGCGGGTGTTTGCTTTATTTTCAGATTGTTATTAGATTATCTCAACCTGGAAATTCTTATTTTTTTGTGTTGTTTAATGGCAGTTTACTCCTTAATA
The DNA here is from genome assembly GCF_046127955.1 of Nelusetta ayraudi. Taxonomy (NCBI): domain Eukaryota; kingdom Metazoa; phylum Chordata; class Actinopteri; order Tetraodontiformes; family Monacanthidae; genus Nelusetta; species Nelusetta ayraudi. The sequence goes on from NW_027466061.1 coordinate 9,298,610, forward strand.
TCCAGAGCGTTACCACCACCTACCGAGTTGCTTGTGGAACAGGAGATCAGGCAGTTACAGACCAGAACCTTTTAAAAAAAGAAATTCTTTAGAAATTCTAAATTCTTTCCATTAACTTTGTTTCCCGCGAAAAGAATCCATCAGTCGCTCCAGATGAGTCTTATTTCCTATTTTAAGCAGGCTTATTAAGCTAAACGTTTGCTTTTCTGTTTCCATTGCTGCTTTCAAAGTCTTCCTTCTTTGTATTTTTCACATTCCATCAGTACCTGTTGCACTGATTCCATGACTCCACACTGTTCACATTTTCCATCCACATGTTGACCTATTTTATATAATGACCGATTCAACCCTGTACGTCCAATCCTCAGTTGTGTTACTGTTGTTTCCTGTTTCTGGTTCCTTCCAATCCTTCTCCCCTCACCCACTCGCTACTTTTAAAGTTTTGCCGCACTTTAGTCTAACCCCCCACCCCCCTCCAGTTCTTATTGATAAAACATTTTGATGGCATAGAACGTTGAAAGAGCAGGCAGGATGAGAACGGTAGCAGGAAGTACAAAGAAATGAAGGAAGACGCATTAAGTGTAAAATCTTTCTGCCACAGGATCCAGCTGTGGCCAACGCCAGCGTTCCCATCAGCCTCGTCCTGAGACTCAGGAACCCAAAGAAGGAACTCAACGACATCCGATTTGAGTTCATGTCTGGCCGAGGTCGGGACACCACAGCCTTTGCTCTCACTGAGTTATTAGACGTTCTGCACTGAAGGCTAAGTCAAGGTTGTGTCTTTGTCGTTGTCCTCAGATTCTGCTGATGGGGTTTCCCAGGAGTTGGTCTCAGCCGGGCTGGTCGATGGGAGGGACTTGGTCATCAGTAAGTAAAAATCAAAGTATGATGATGTATTTCTGAGACGAGAGCCACTTTTCAATACGTACGTTCTGTTCTGAACATGTTTGACTCATTATCTGCTACCTCCTCTGACCAGCTTTTCTTATTGAATCAGCAGCTTTTCTAATACGTTCCTCTCATTTTGTCATCTGTCTTCTCTCCAGTCGCTGCCAATTTGCAAAAAATTGTCGACGATCCTCACAATAACAAAAATGTGACATTTAAATTGGTAAGCAGCCGCCGCAGATCCCCTCGCCGCTCCGTGTGTGCGTCAGTCGTCGTGCCTTAAAGCAACGCTGTCTCTCCCCTGGCAGGCATCTGGTGTGGAGGAGTCTGAGATTCCCGATGACGTTAAGCTCATTGGATTTGCGCAGCTCAGCATCAGCGAAGTCGAGCGGACGCAGCAAGTTAAGAACTGAAACCAACGGCATTACACAGCTGCACCGTAGTCGATTCCAAGAAAGCGCGACTGCGAAGAGGAGGAGGAGGAGGAGGAGGAGGAGGAGGGGAAGGTGGGGGAGGCTGAGGTTGAGGAGTAGACGCAAGGTTGGCAGGAGTGTGACGCTACCGCAGCATGCATGGGGTGTGAGCGCGTTGGAGATGCTCAGTTTATCACAGGATTCACACTTGAAACATTTACAGTGCGCTTAAACAGTAGATGGGAGAAGAGATGCAATCAACTATATCAACTCCTAATTTCTTTTCTTTTATTTTGTTCTTCTTTCTCTTCATAAGCACAATCCAAACCATCTCTTGCCAGTACTGGAAGTGATTGCCTTTATTATTATTTTTTTCTTTTCTGTTTTCTTAGCGTTTTGTTATTATTACTTACTATGATTACTATTATCATTATTATTATTTTTGTTTTAAATCAACCGTGCCACAAGACTCAAAAGTGTCGTGCCACCTTCGTCCGGCACTTTATGCTGCACTGCAATTGAAAAGTCCAAATTAATTTCTTTCACCGACAAGAGATGTGATGAAACGCCACCGTTCAGGTGTGATCTGTGTGCATCTGCCCCAACAAGTTGAAGCAGAAATAATCTCCAACAAAAAAAACAACAACACTGATTCAGATAACGTAAACACACTGTAGCATAGATCTAGTTTTGTAATTCTGTACATTCAGATGGATTTTTACTTTGAATAGAAGAGAGTGATCTAATTCCTCCAGAGGTGTGTGTTGTGTTTTTGGCTTGAAAACTCCTCCGGAGGTCCTTCAAATCGACACAAGCCCAATGCTCCCTACCCACGGCTGCAGTCCCAACACTTTGTCCAACGCTGTTTCCCCCCGGTGCGTTCAAAGACTGCGTCACAGTCAACAAACACCCTGCCTGATTAATTGTTCTATGCAATTAGTATTTCCTTTCCAGCCAAAGTGGCCGCTGGTTGTGTTTCTCTCTGGTAGAATCCTCAGAGCTTCAAGATTCCAGCTGCGAGCAACTTTGTTCCGGTTCCACAAGTCAAAGTGTAACTGACACTGGTAACATTTTTTTTTATGGTCCCCATAATCATGTCTTTTGGCCCATTTAACCAATAACTGATCCAATGGCTGGGATGAATCCCGAATGCTGGCAATGAGTGTCGAGCTCCAGGCCGCACACTCTGAAAATGTTCTACCAAAGAGAAATAAAGTTTGAAAGGGGCAGTTCATTCAGTTTGTTCAACAGTTGACCACTCGCCCACCTTCCAGTGCCGTGCCAATAACAGCACAACACAATGTGTGTTTAGGACTTGTGAGAAGCGCCACAGATGCTCACATCCAACTTATCTTGCATTGTCCTGTTAGTGGCGCTGTGATGAAACCGTATAAATCAGTTGACGCATTAGCCATAAAATCAATTAAGATTCAGATTAAAAATTCTCAGTTCCATGATGTCGCCGCAGTGAAACTAGTCACCTAATGAAAAAGCCCTCTGCTGGCAGCAACACCTTTCACTTTAAGAATGAGCCACAGTCTCTCCAAATGAAAACACAACTTTATCTTGTTCTTTGGTTAATATTTCTTTAAAACATGCTGGTTACAGTTGTACTTTGCAGTAAGCGATAGGAGTAAAACACTCGGAAGTCTTTTTCTCTTGTTGTCACTTCCACTGCCAGTCAAATAAAACCACTGGTGAGGAAATGCGAGTCCCTCCTGCAGCTGTTTGGTGGAGCAGCCAGAGTCCATCTGTGGACCAGTGGAAACCTCTGTAAATACAAAGTTATTGTCCCAAATTCCTCAATGTGAAAGCTGTGAAATGGCTCCTTTTAACGTAATACCAAGAAATATCTATATCTTTACTTAACAAATTAAAATAAAATCTTTGATTTAAATACACGCGATACTGAAAAAAAACTTTTTTTTATGTTTTTTTTTTTTTTGCTGTCAAAATATTTTCTGATCAATGCTTTGATTGACTGTCTTCACAGACAAAAGGCTTCTCACTCATACAACAGGTAACTGTTGGAACTGTCCTACATGCTCGGCCCTCTAGAGGGCAGTCTTCAATATTCCTGTTTGAATTGTCCCTTTAAACTAATCCAGAGGTCAGTTATCTTTTCAGTTCACTTTATGTTCTTTTTTATTTTCTTTCTTGCTAGGCAACCTGTTCTGTCGACTGTTCGCTTTGTAAACACTGTCATCACTCCCAGTGTAGCCGTATGGTTGTTCAGCGCCGTGTGCGACGGGCCGCCCAGGCGGCTCCCAGCGCTGGCGCTCATGTATATGGTGTATTTAAAGAAAAAGAAAAAAAAACATTATGAAATGTACATATGTACGTCAGCTCCCTGCGCACACAAACACCGCAAGGGTTGTTTGCGAGCACGTTGGACGCGTCGGCCGTGCAAGTGCACATTTTGTCAGAATTCAAACGGGAACATTTCACGTGTAAATATCGCTCGATTCAACGGACCGAGACTAATGTTTAACAGTGCTGAGGAAAAAAAGAGAGAGAAAAAGTTGAGTTTTTGTTCTTGTAGTGTTTCCCATCGTTGGCCTTCATCGGAGCGTCATTAACATGCACAAATTGTTTGTTCGATTGGCACCTTATTGATCTGTTAACATGCGTGTTATTGGAAAAACATGGGGCTTGTAATCACACTGTGCTTTCATGTCATGATGTTTTATTTTTTGTTGTTTCGCCTGCACAGGGTTGAAGGATAAAATGTCATTTTACTGAGACTGACAAGTGTGGCTGTAGCTTCTTTCTTGTGTGTGTGTGTGTGTGTGTGTGTGTGTGTGTGTGTGTGTGTGTGTGTGTGTGTGTGTGTGTTCCTCGGAGGCATCATCACAGTGCTGAGCTCAACTCTTTCCATTTCCTTCTCATTTTGGGACTCCTCGAAAACCGTTCATTGATGAATTATTATTAGTGTTTTGATTGGCGAGTTAAATTTTTTTGTCTTTTATAACTGTCACGTATCTTTTGTTATATTTCCCAAAACTACTTATTTTTAAATGGGTTTATCATCATCAACAAGTGGGTCACTTGCAGTGGAATATTTGGGGAAATGATTGATACGCTACAGATGAGGGGGAATTGTGAACACATGCAGCCGACTTTTAGGTGAATCATGTGACTTACCGTTTTGGACACCTCATGCATTGGTGATTTTCTGGATTGTGTTTGTAATCGATCTTAAGTCTCAAAGTGCAGTTTGTTTCACTGCAGTCACCAACATTTATCTGCATGCTGCAGTGCACTGTTCTGCCCAGCTCAGCACAGCATTTCGTTTCCTTATTTTGTCTTATCAATAAACAACAAAATAATTTAATAATAACAATTGGAATACAGTAAAATCTGCAGAGTGTCTGGACACTTTTCTTTACAACTGTCCATGAACTGAAGTAGGGATGATGTGTAAAGGGAATAAAAGTGTGAAATGTGAAAATGAAGTCTCATCAATTATTAACATGGCTTCTATTTTCTCCTAAAACGTGCGATCACCAGGCAGTTTTCTACTCAGTCTGGCTGTTAAACATTTATCTCCAGCACCTCTGAGTTTGTCAGACGACCCTCTCCAGTTTGTTCTCATGTCGCCAGTCGTGTGTGCGCGTGTGTGAATGTTTCTTTTAAGGAACAATGGCTGAATTTGGAATTATTCTCAAAACAATCGGAGACTTTGGTCTTTTTCAGAAGCTCCTCACTTTGGCCGTAACTTTACCAAATGTATTAATGCCAATATACTTCAGTAGCTTTCTGTTTGTGGAGTCGGACCCAGAGCGCCACTGCAACACCGACTGGATCCTGGCTGCTCATCCCAACCTGAGCAGAGAGGAGCAGCTCAACCTGACTGTGCCCCGGCAGGAGGATGGGACCTTCAGCCGCTGCCTCATGTTTGCTCCGGTGGACTGGAACATCACTTCCATCAGGGAGTTGGGACTGAACGAGACCACCGGCTGCCAGGATGGATGGGTTTACAGCAGCACGTTGTACCAAGCCACCATAGTCACAGATGTAAGTGTGTGTGTGTGTACTCTATCTCTGTTTCTGCCTGCTTTACTCACTACTACTACTACATTGCTTTGCTTTCCCCCCCAGTTTAACCTTGTATGTGGCAAGTCACAGATGGTGGAAGTTGCACAGACAGTCTTCCTGAGTGGTTTACTTTTTGGGTCGCTAATCTTTGGACCAGCAGGAGAATCGTGAGTTTTTTTCTTTCAACTTGCAACTTGCTTACTGTATGTTTTGACTCAAAATATACAATGGCACTCTAGTTGTAGTAGTAATGTAGTAATAATAAGTAAGTGGTGATAAAAAAAAAATGAGTAGTCATTTATTTAATATATTTTTTTTATAGGGAGTCCATAAAAACTGAGATCATACATTTCTTTGACAATGAACCACAAGGAAGAGAATGGAAGAACCATCAATGTGACTGACCCACATTTCGTCTTTTAGGTACGGCCGCAGGAGAAGCACCCAGCTGCCGGTTCTTCTGGCATTAGTGTTCGGCGTGGTCGCTGGCCTGTCTCCAAATCTATATTTTTATTTGGTGTCACAGTTCATAACCGCAGCCACACTTGGAGGATATCGAATTAACTCCATTGTATTAGGTATGAATCTCACATGTCTTCATTTCTTCCAAAATAATTGAGTTATTATTTTTTAATCTTTCTTTCTGTTGTCATGGATTTTGCTTGCAGCGACTGAATGGATCGGAGTCAGCAAGAGGTCACTGGCGGCCTGTTTGAGTCAGGAGTTTACAGCTCTGGGACAGTGTGTCATGGCCGGCCTGATCTACCTCATCCGAGACTGGAGAACCACCCAGTACGTCCTGGCTGGGTCGCAGGGCTTTGTGCTGCTTTACATCTGGTGCGTAATCAATCCATTCTATTGTATTTTTGTTTGGATCTTGCTTACGTTATATCCAGTTTAATTGTCTTCTAAGACTCTGACCACCACTTGTGTGGTGACAAATCTGTCCAGGTGGATTCCAGAGTCTGCAAGGTGGCTGCTCGGACAAGGCAAGACTGAAGAGGCAAAGAGGATAATACATAAAGTTGCAGCAATCAATAAAAAGAAAGTCCCGGATAATCTTCTGAGGGACGAACATCAGGTACAGTCAGTGCATTTTAACATGCACATTAGCTAAATCAACATTTTAGTGAAATAAAGACTGGAATTCCCCAGCACTGTGGGAGAGCCCAGTTCCTTCACAAAAAGTATGATTATTAAGGATGATAGTCCTGATAGCCTTATTGAAATTTGGTGCCTTGTTATTTTTTAATGGACCCTTCAATACTTTATGTGGCTAAAGATACTTAGTATCATATTATATGAAGTTGTGTATTATGTTAACAGAAAAAAAATGTTTGTTTGTTTTTAATTGATAACTATCTTATCTTCACTATTACCAAACATTTCCGTTTCAGGTGTCAGCTGAACAGCAAGTCCAGAAAAATGGATGCAGAGCAATTTTGAGCTCAAAAGTACTGACAAAATATCTCCTCGTCATCTCTTTTGTCTGGTATGTCGAGCATAATTTTTAAATTTAGGGCCTAGTTAGAAGGTTGTCGAATGGAACCTGATCTTTGGTTTGGGGCTCTAAAGGTTTTCATTAACTTTGGGCTACTTCTACCTGGCGCTGAGCGTGGGTAAGTTTGGACTGAGCATCTTCCTGGTCCAGTTCCTGTTCGGGATCTCTGAAGTCCCGGCGCATCTGCTGTGCATCTGGGTCCTGGAGGCTGTTGGCAGGAAAAAATCCCTCATCGCGACACTGCTGACGGGGGGATTTGTTTGCCTCATAAGCCTGGCTATTGGTCAAGGTAAACCTGACCCAATCATCAAGGAGTCTGTTCTGCCGTCGGCGCTGCAGCTAATTTTTGAATTGCGATTCCAGACCACGCCATTGTTATCACAGTCCTGGTGACCACTGGGAAGTTCCTCTTCAGCTGGTCCGCTTCGGTTTGTTTAGTCTACGTTCAGGAGCTGTTTCCCACCTCTGTCAGGTACTCTGGATGACTCCTGAAATATTATGCCAATCCCAAAACACATGGAGCTTACTTTTCACTCTGGCCTCAGGCAGTCTGCGGTGGGCCTGAGCTCCTTGGCCTTCAGGTTCGCCAGCCTGCTGTCGCCAGTGTTCGGCATGTTGGCTGCATACCACTGGTCCATCCCCATCTCAACCTTCAGCAGCCTGGTCGTGATCAGTGGAGCTCTGGTCTTCCTCCTCCCTGAGACCACCAGGAAAGAGCTTCCAGATTCCACCGATGAGGCTGAGGGGTCAGTAATCTACCGACAACTCAAGTTGGTCAAAGGCTGCTTAGATGATGTAAATGTCTTTTCTCTTATTTGCAGGAATGTGACAACTAAGATGACTGGAATTTACCACAACAGAATCAAATCCACCAAACTCTAGTCTCACCGCTGGATCTGTCTATCTGTCTATCTGTTATGAATACATACTTATATTTTATACACACATACAGTATATATATATGTATATTTTTGTAATGTGCAACCTTTTGGCTGCTTCAGTTGCCAAGTCACCCTATTTCTTTGCAGAGTCAATGTTCGGGTTCTCTGTACATTGTCAACTGGTCTCTGTGAAAAAACAAACAGTCAAAATGAGAGCCTTAATAACTAAGTAAAAGTTGTTTTTTTTAAATTAAATTTGAAGGGAAATCTGATGTTGTCAGATTATGTTGCTTTATGATTTTTTTTGCACTGTTGTAGCCAATAACCGTTTTAAAGTTCCCGCAATATACCTACAATATTCATATTACATGGACTTGTCAAGCATTGAATGGTTTAAAACCCAAACTGGGTAATAAAAACATTGAACAGACACAGTTTGTTTTGGAAGACAGTGGTAACGTGGATTCAGCACAACATGGGGCCTTGAACTTATCTGAGCTGATCAGTTCTCTAGGAGATCCTGTCCATTTTCAGTTAAAAACAACCATACTGGAATGAAGGTGCTAAATTCAAAAAGACTGTGGTTGAAGATAAAAATTTGCTTCTTCTTATCTTTATCTTATCCTCACCTATGACATGTTAAAGAGCCTCTTAGCCAACAGCCCTCCGTGATTCTTCTTATTTCACTGGGCTAACGGTGCAGTTGCAGGTGTGTTTCTGCACACCTGATAAACGGACCCGATAAACCCAGAGTTATTTGTCTTCACACTAGAAACTTGAACGTGCTGTGTCTTGTATTTGTTTAGCAGCTCAAGAGGATATTAGTTGATGTTTTCCTTTAGTCCTTTAGTAAACGGAATGATGTGGCTCGCTGATCAGCGTGTTGCGTTTGTGTCTTTATTCGCTGGAATCACCACTTTATTGTTTTGTTTAACAGTAAGTACTGCTGCTATTTGATATTCATTATGAAATATTTGAACTTTACTCAGCTTATTTAAGCCTTTGACCCCATGGGTTTATTTCCATATCCAAATTCCAAATCCTCATGAGACCTAAGTGCAATAAAACCAGTTGAATGTCCTGGTGCGAGACAGTTTAACTGTACATTACATAACACTTCAACTTTGTTATGAGTTCTGAACTCCACATGATTCAAACACAGTCAGGCTGCACAACAGTACTGTAGACATGTTCCTGCTCACTCGTGTTGAGTGTTAGGTCAGAAACAGATAAGGCCGGCCAGTTGCAGCACCTGCTGCACTCACAGGCCCTGAAAAATAATCATCATCATCAAACTCAAAAACAATCATTGGAAAATAAAAGGCCACTGTGACAAAACACCATTCCGAAATTAAAGGCCGTCATGAAAATGGCTGGATATAAAAAAAAGATTTTAAAGACGCAGCATTGAAGGCCCCTCCAGCAAATAAAGAGAGGGAAAAGTGGCATTATGGCCTAAATATTAATTTGATTTGATTGTTTAATTATTTTTGCATTATTATTATTTCCATGAGTTTATATACTGATGGAATTATGTGGCATCATGTAATTTTTTTTTATCATGATGAACTTATTTTGCGGTGCTCTCTGTGGGAGCGCTGGCAGTAAAGGTTTGGCGAAGGAGTGCTGAAAGCTGCACAAAACAAATACAACAACAACAAATTGTGTGTTAAGTGTTGGCGAAAAAAGTTGTGCCATGAGGATGGCACGGCGGCTCAAAAAGAGGCGGGGCGAGCGGAGAGTGACACACATTTGTTGAAATGATCACAAATCAGCTGTCTGTACAAATAAAGGCGTCACGTCACCCCCGACACCGGTTTAAACATTGATGGGCGACGTTTAAAGGGGAGCAGCAGCAGCAGCATCTCCCAGCCGACAGTCGGTGCACTCTCACACCCTCACGCCATGGCTGACTTTGGGGAGATCCTGCGGAGTGTCGGGGAGTTCGGACTCTTCCAGAAGGTCACCCTGCTCGCGCTGAGCCTCCCGAACCTCATCGCCCCCTTTCACTTCGCCAGCGTCTATTTCACCGAGTCGGACCCGGAGCGCCACTGCAACACGGACTGGATCCTGGCTGCTCATCCCAACCTGAGCAGAGAGGAGCAGCTCAACCTGACTGTGCCCCGGCAGGAGGATGGGACCTTCAGCCGCTGCCTCATGTTTGCTCCGGTGGACTGGAACATCACTTCCATCAGGGAGTTGGGACTGAACGAGACCACCGGCTGCCAGGATGGATGGGTTTACAGCAGCACGCTGTACCAAGCCACCATAGTCACGGATGTAAGTTGTGAACGTCTTTGAACTGGATCTTCTCTCTTATTTCCTAAACCTAACCCTGTCGTCCCTCCCCCAGTTTGACCTGGTGTGTGCTCGGGCTAATTTGCTGCAAGTTGCGCAGACGGTGCTGATGGCTGGAATCCTCACCGGCTGTCTGCTGTTCGGACCCTTTGCAGAATCGTAAGTTGCGCGGGTCCTTCGCTACTCACGTGGCGATTAGCCCGGTGAAATCGCGAGACTTTCGCTGCTCACTGACGTAACGAGTTTTGTTTTATTTTGTTTTGTTGTCGCAGGTTTGGACGCAAACGAGCCGCCCAGATTCCCATCATCGTCATGTTTATATTCTCCGCAGTCTCTGGACTGTGTCCCAATTTCTATCTATATTTGGCCTCCCAGTTCGTCGTGGGAATTGGTTACGGAGGTTACCGCCTGAACGGCGTCATACTGGGTAGAGAAAACACTTGTTTGTTTGTTTTTTCAACTGTTTCATTTTTTTCCTCCTGCCATTCCACTTGTTTCCGTAATCTCACCAGTCTGCGGCCTAACCTTTTACATATACATATATACACATACATATGCACATATATATATATATATATATATATATATATATATATATATATATATATATATATATATATATATATATATATATATGTATATATACATATATGTATATATATATATATATATATACATATATATATATATACATATATGTATATATATATATATATATATACATATATATATGTATATATATATATATGTATATATATATATATATATACATGTATATATATATATATATATATATATATATATATATGTATATATATATATATATATATACATGTATATATATATATATATATATGTATATATATATATATGTATATATATATATATATATATATACATGTATATATATATATATATATATATATATATATATACATGTATATATATATATATGTGTGTGTGTGTATATATATATATATATATATATATATATATATATATATATATATACATGTATATATATATATATATATATACATGTATATATATATATATGTGTGTGTGTGTATATATATATATATATATATATATATATATGTATATATATATGTGTATATATATATATATATATATATATATATATATATATATATATATATATATGTATATATATATATATAATATTTGACATATATATGATAGCTATGCACACTCACACACACTTGTATATTACATATGTTTAGTGCCAACATACTTCACTCTCTTCTGCCTTGTCTGCAGCCACTGAGTGGATCGGGATGTCCAAGAGGTCCTGGGGCGCCTGCTTGGCTCAGCTGTGTGGCGCCGCTGGCCAGTGCCTCCTCGCCGGAATGATCTTCCTGGTCAGAGACTGGAGACTGGCCCAGATCATCACGGCTGCCCTGCATGCAATGGTTGCTGTTTACATCTGGTAGGAGCTGAGCTTGGTCACCGCTCCACCACCGACAGCTTAATAACCCAACGGTGCTGGTTTCCCCATAGGTTTATTCCGGAGTCAGCCAGATGGCTGCTAGGCAGAGGGAGAATGGAGGAGGCCAAGCAGCTGATCAGCAGGGTGGCGAGAGTGAACAAGCGCAACGCTCCAGAGTTTCTGCTGGAGAAGGTGGCAACATCCACAGCAGTGCTATCACAAAGCATCTTTAGCACAACAATATTTAGCAGCATATCAGTTAATTTGCTCTTAAAATGACCCAATGAAAATTCATTTTTATCATCTTCATAAGATTCAGATTTTTGCTTTGGCAACAGTGATTTTTTTTTTTAAACATACACAAGCCAAGAAAACGTTCTGTACATTTTAATGTACAATGTACAATTTGCAAATATAATTAAGTGTTAGCATTATATTGTGACCAAACTCTGTGCATTCCAGATTGTTGGAAAAGAAATTGAGGAAAAGGCAGGCATTATAACTCTTTTCCAATCATCTGTGCTCAGGAAGTATTTCTTGACCTTAATATTTGCATGGTGAGTTACATTTTCATGCAAGTGAATGCCTGTAGAGATATTAAACTTGTACCAGGCCTTAGAAAATAGAATTCTAGATGCTAAACTACCTAAACATTTCTAAACTGATATTCTAAATGTTGAATGCTACTTCACTGAAATGCTTCTTTTTGTATTGTTATTCTTTATGAAAATCCTAGGTTTTCTTTAAATGTCACCTACTTCTGCCTCTCGTTGAACGTGGGGAAGTTTGGCATGGACGTCTTCCTGACGCAGTTTATTTTCGGTCTGAGTGAAATTCCAGCCCACATACTTTGCATCTGGCTGTTGGAGGCACTTGGGAGAAAGATTTCCGTCATGGCAACACTTTTGATTGGCGGATTATTGTGCATATTAATCCTCGCTGTTCCTCAAGGTACGGTGTTTCCCTGGATTTTGTGCACTCTCTTAATGACCTGCACTTGACCCAAGACCGGTCAGCTCTGAGCTCCTGTGCAGGTGGTCCAGGTCTTTGTGTTATCACAGGGGTTTAGATGTCTATTATGGTTCTCAGATGTTCTAACATTGTGATCACAACGTCCAGAACTGAAGCCATTTTGGCTTTTAGTGGAGACTGAGACATTTAAAGCAGCGATTGGCAGTTTTTAACTGAACACCTGTTGTGTTAAAGGGAATGCGGTTGCTGTGACCGTACTCGCAACGCTTGGACGCTTTTTTACGAACTGGGCTGGATCTATATGCGGCATCTATGTGCAGGAGTTGTTTCCAACATCTTTTCGGTAAGCTGAGACTTGAGTCAAGACGGTCGGGGGGATTTGCTGATGTGTACTTTTAAAAACAACTGTTTTTAACATTGCAAAATGTAAACAGCCTGGTGTAGGTTAGAGACTCCATGCACTGATGAACTAGATTTTATGACTTGTTTTGTTGGCACGTGTGTGCGTGTGTGTGTGTGTGTGTGTGTGCACATCCACAATTGCACTTTGTGCCTGTTCAATTGCATAACTTTGTGTTACCCCGGATTAGCTTGTAAACATTATTTTGTTACAGCGCGCCCATGTGGTAATTTTTAGATTGGAAAGTCCAGTCAAGTTAATGATTTATATATATTAAAAAAAATAATAAAAAAAATCTAATAAATAATATATTAATTCTGTTTTGGAACAAGTCAGTAGGATCTTGCTTGTTTTAACTGGAAACACCTGACATGTGTTTCATAAGTTAAAACTAGACAGCTATGTGACCAAGCAGTTGTAAATCGGACCTGTTTTCGTGTTTCAGACAAACGGCCTCTGGTTTGGGCTCAGTTGCGAGCAGAGCCGGCGGTTTAGTTGCTCCACTGCTCAACATGCTGGAGATTTACCACAAATCCATTCCAACTGTGGTTTTTAGCAGCATCACAATAATTAGTGGCGCCCTCTGCTTCCTGCTACCGGAGACTAGGAGAAAAGAGCTCCCCGACACGCTCAATGAGGCGGAAGACTACAGGTAAGTCAATATGTGACACACCCAACACCTACAAAATGTTGTAATTATTATTATTATTATTTTTTTTTATTGGAGACGAAGAATAAATCCATCTACAGTCTTAACGGTTCTTCAATATTTATTTTCATTTAATAAGATTAACTGCTTGTGTTTTGGATCAGGACTATATGCTTGTTATTCTGCTGAAAAATGCAGAAGTGCACCGAAACTGACTTCTTTGTTGTTTCCTTTTTTTCTCCCACAGAAATAAGATCGCCAGGAAGTATCAAGAGGAAACAGTCGAGCCTCACCAGAAACCATCAACCCAACTGTAGACCTCAGACACATGCACGCATGCATGCATGCACGCATGCACGCACGCACACACACGCACACACGCACACACACACACACACACACACACACTGTGAAAATAATTATTCAGAACTGAGGTTCTTAATGCAGAAATACATTAAAATACTCAATACTCACACACATGTTTTTAGTCAATGTTATATTCAAATGTAAGGCTGGCTTTATGGTTTTTTAAGAAAATGTTTATTTTTCTGCCTTGTTTACCTTCCAAACTCCAGTGCTGCACTTCTGGTCATTGCCAGGAAATCCTGCAGCTAATGATATAAAAAGATATATAATTTATTTCTGGTAATATTTTTTGATAAGCTGAAGTCATCTTTGTAAAGAGCATTTGCAATAAAAAATATTTTATTTGTCAATTATGGTAAAGAAATATAAGTGTGATGCAACCAAAACATTTTTTTTTTAACACAGACATCAGCTATAGGTTGTGTGTGAAATGTGAATAATTTAAATATAAAACAAGTTTGAGTTATTTAACACTTTTATTGTGTCCTAATTTCATGTGTTTTCATATGTAGTCTTGATGCCTTCAGTGAGAAACTGCAATATCAATAGTCATGAAAATGAAAGAAAAAACATTAAATTCTTGGGGTGTGTCCAAACTTTTGACTGGCATCAGTCATTTATAAACTGAGCCAAGTCTTCAGGACACAGTTTAAATCGTGTGGAGAAGCAAATACATTCACCACTTTGATCCACCAACCACTTTGTCATTGCACTGGGTCCTCTCTATAATAAGACAAATCGTAACACATACAATGCTTTTCTCCACCTTCATGATGCCCAAAGTACTTCACGGTCTCCTAACATTCACACTCATACACCAATGGGCAATGGCGTCATGATTGTTTTGTCTTGGGCCTCGTACCTGCTGCTCACAGGTTGTTGTTTTTTTTCACAGCCAGTTCTTATGATACATGCATAGAGCCTCACTGACGAAGCAGAAAGTTCTCTCCTACTAGTTTCAGGGAGCAGGAAGCACAGAGCGCCACTGGCAAAAGCCAGTGGCGCTCTGTGCGCTCTGTGCGCCGACCTCCATCTGTAGATGGAGGTCGGCCCACTATGTCTATACTTGGCCAACAAACCAAGAGAGGGCGCCACTGAAGTGCCAAGTCAGCATTAAATTGCAGCTAAACTGATGGCTGTTTGTCCGAGGCAAATGCACACCCAGACACTCAGCATGTTAGATTAGTATTTATTTGAATTATTGAAATGTGAGTTTGATTGAAATAAAGCCTGTGTACCGCTGATGCACAATCCCCTGCGAGCTCTGTGTCTCTGCCACAAGACAGCTCTGCTGTCATAAAGCACTTTGACTATAAAAATGTCAACTTAATTATTTTTTTCTTGTTTCCAACTTCAATCTTAACTTGTGTTTGTACAATATGCTTCAACTTATTAGTATTAGCACTAGATAATTACTTTTTCACGTGGTGCTGGTCTCCAGCTGTTTATGCTCAAGTGTTTTGCGATGATTACTAAAACCGGCACACTATGCACAGCCCTAATTAGAATTTTTTTCATCAGCTGCCACTGTCTATAATCATCTATCATATGAGGACTAAGTTGCCCCCACCTTAACACTGCAGGTGTAATGACATGTAGTCTTTACAAGAGATTTTGACATTTCTTGCCTAGAGGAATAGCCACAAACAAAATGGACAACAAACTGCCAATCAGAACCTTTCAGGGCAGCAAGATATTTCTTCCCAGTGCTTCTAAAATGATTATAGTAGGTTTGAGGGATTTTAGTAAAATCCCTTAGATGAATCTGGATTTTTTTATCTTCCCAAATCCAACAAGAGTATTTTTAATAAAATATTTTTATTTTTGAAAAATAAACTTACCACGCAAATACTAAAATGTGGAAATACTTCCTTAGCACAGGCAAGTTGAAACGAGTTATTACAACATTGTCAAGTTGATAACTCAGGCCATCTAAAATACAGCCATCTTCTGTGCGTTTTTTTGTACTTTTATTCTGCTATTTAAAAATTGGAATTGGAATCAATCACCTTTAATTCCACAAACTTAAAGAAAATCATCAGTCTGAAACATCAAAGTGACAAAAGACGCTGTCAATAAACAGTGCAATATACCTTTACACCTCTGGCACAGGCTTTTTGACCAGGTTTTTTATTGTCTCATTTAGATGAAAGGTTTTAGGCGTTCAGAGGCACAAAATAATTTTCTGAAAATACGGGATATTTTAGAGCTCACTAAGTCTGAATAATTGTGAATATAATTAATAAACCATAAACAACATGAGGAAATGTGGTCCAGAGAAGTTTTCACCAACGTCGAAGCCACTGCAGCTTCACTGGCAAAATTCACAGGAAGTAGAGGTCATTAGAGAGAAGTGGTGAGTAACGTATTGCAGTGTATGCCGTTCAACTGTACCAACCACAATGTCTGATTTAGATGACAGTTCAACTCAATGAAGGTGCAAGTGTGCTGAGCATAACCTGCACAGTAGACTACAGTGGAGTCAGTTGACAGTGTCAAACGTGTCTGCAAACTCTTCTGCTATAAAATAAATTATGACTGACATCTGTTAGTTTCCAGCTTTTTTTTTGTCAGCACGAGCGCTCTTTTTTCTGCAGGATGAAGGAAAAAACCAAGAGGAGGAGGTTAGCACATTTAGATGGTGCCACGGTGTTGCGATGCTTTGTTTTGCCAAGTCATTAATTAAGGTGTTGTGTTCGCAGAGCTGCTACTAGAAGCTCATTTTGAAGCTACTTGTCATTTTGAAGCTACTTTAACTAAACATGCACACCAGTGTAGAATTCAAGATTCAACCCATGGCCTCCCCTGACTAGTTTTTACTTGGGCTTCTCACCTGCTGCTCACAGCCTCACTGACTGAATCAGGAAGTTCTCTCCTCCTGGTTTCAGGGAGTAGGAAGCACAAAGCGGCACTAATAAAAGAGAGGCCTCCATAGACTAAAGGAGGTATAACATGGTGGTATCTGGCCAACAATCCAAGAGAGGGTGCCACTATGGTTCCAAGTCTGCTTAAAATTGAAGACAAACCAATCGCTGTTTGTCTGAAATGGAAAGATGCACACCCAGACAAACATTGCATTAGATTGGTGCATTTAAAAAACAGGCAATCCAAAACAAATTGTGCAAAATCTGACTTATAACTCTGTTTACTCACCTGATTGATGTTGGGAACAACTCCTGAATGTACACATTGAATACAGATCCTGCCCAGATCATGAAAAAGCGTGCTAAAGTTGCCAAGGCGGTGACAGCGACAGCCTCCCCTTTAACCAAACGACAAGAAAAAATGATTCAACTCAATGCTTACTCAGTTGCTCTCCAGTCTGTTTTTTTTTCGTAAAGGAAATCTATAATAATACACATGAGGACCAAAGTGTCTTCATGTTAACTCTGTATGTGGAACGACAGCATACTCTACACTAGAAATTTTGAGATTTCTGTACCTTGAGGAATAGCCACCATCAAAATGCACGACAATCCCCCAACGATAATGGTCAAGAGTAGCGAGATCTTCCTTCCCAGCGCCTCTAAAATCCACATGCAAAGAGTGTGGGCTGGTATTTCAGTAAGGCCAAACAAGAGCTGCGTCATGAAGACATTCATGCCGAAATTCGCCAAATTTAATGAGATGGAGGCGTAGACAAGCTGCACTGAAAACCTCGAGATTAAAAAAAGAAGAGGGTAAAATGGCGAGAATTATGATTTGTGAGTTTATTTTTCAGCTTCTCGTCAAAAGGGTTGATTTTGTTTGATTGTTTTAATGTAAAATTGGACCTACCATCCAAATGTTGTTATGAGAAGATAGTTCCTCAGCACAGGTTCTTGGAAAAGCGTTAACTTGCCAGCACTTTTCTCAGATTCCTTTTCAGGGGTCTGTAATAAACAGGAGTGGACGATTGAATGCAAACCACTGAATCTGATAACACAATGTTAGTTGATTAATTGCGTAATCAAGCAGAATAAGACGATTTATGTCGTGTAGGTGCTGTGCTACGTCATTTCAGATTAGAGTTGCTATTTCCCAGTGACAGCACTGTTATGCCATATTCCAGTGATACTAAATACATTTTCAAGTAGAAACTCTGGAACGTTGCGTTTGTTGATTCTCGCTGCTTTGCTAATCAGCTCTTTGGCCTCGTCTATCCTTCCACTGCTCAAAAGCCACCTGGCCGACTCTGGAATGAACCTGGTGGAAACAAGAAAAAAATTAGCCGCAGTTGACCTCTAAAATGACACAAAACATGCAACAAACAAAAATACAAACACTGTATACCATATGTATATGGCTGTGATGGCATACAGAGATGCTCCGATCAGTTGGCTCATTCTCCAGTTTCTGATGCCATAGACCAGACCAGCGAGGATGCACTGTCCAACAGCCCCTATAAGTTGAATGACACACACCCCCCAAGATCGCTTGGACACCCCGATCCACTCTGTGGCTGGAAATAGGAACATTAATATTAAGAGAGTGAGAAAATGCAGTGTTTTTAAAACATTTTCAAAAAATACATGTCTTCAGCTGTTCCAAGCTGAAGGGATCGTTTGAAAAAAGACAAGTCAGGAGCTTTGTTTTATATTGTGGGCTCATTCCATCTGCCAAAGAGCCCATCAGAAACATTTGGAGAGGGTAACCCTTCAAAATAAAACACTAAAGGTGACAGGACACACTTTGAACTAAACTGCATCAAAAGGCATAAAGGGGTAGAGAAAAGCTTTTTGTGCCATGCTTTGCTCTTCTCATCATAATGAAATGTGGCTCTAACCAAACTGACCACACATCAGGCTGGCTGGTTACAAGCTGCCTGTAGCTCGGATCAAGTTCCAGAGTTCCCGAGTTCTCTTTATGTTTGAAGCACGCTGATTGGTCCTGTCATATTTAGACTGAACTAAAATTATTTGGGAGCTTCTTGCTGAATCTGTGCGAATTCCGTCTTAAAATCCCAGCAATCCAGGTTGGTTGTCCCCTTTTTGTTACCTTGTATATGAATGAAATCTCTATCTACCCATTCATTTCAGGAAGTCAATGTCATGTGTCGCAAGTGAAACTTTTGGGGATTAGTGTGCTCAGACATCTGCACATTTTTTGCTCTTCTGAGATTTCTGATAAATTGTGTAGAATATTTTGTTTAATTTTAGGGAAGCTAGAGAGAGAGAGAGTAAGTGAGAGAGTGAGAGAGAGTAAGAGAGAGAGAGAAAGAAAGAGAGAGAGAGAGAGAGAGAGAGAGAGAGAGAGAGAGAGTTTGTCCTGTTTGTTGTTGTATTATGATAAGATTTTTCTCTGCACACTGGCCCTTTAAGGTGAACTCAGTTAACCTTTGCTTCTTTGTCAAACCTGAACTTTGGTTTTAATACAGAGGTGTGTCACTGCATCAGTCGACTTGCGTCAATCGACTATTCAGACTGGCTGATAGTTTGATATATAAGCTGCTCCTGTTTAAAAGTCGGATAAAGAATTTGAATTTATATTTTACTGTAAAGATTTATGTAAATTTTACAATTTACATACATTCACAGATGAAAATCAAATCAAACATAAGATGTTGCACACTGTACCCAAAATGCTGGCGTTCAGTCGATAACCTCCGTAGCCGATTCCAACAATTAAGTAGGAAACCAAAAATAAATAGATATTGGGACATAATCCAGTTGCTGTGGAAGATATCAACATTAACATGACAGAAGTCTGAGTTGCTCTTTTGCGACCAAACCTGAAAAAAGCATACAGAACAGATAAGAAATGGTTCATAATCATGCAGTTCTTCTTTTACTGAGCAAGAGACCACATTGTGTTCCTGCTGGTCACTTACGATTCAGCCAAAGGTCCAAATAAAAGGCTGCCAGAAAGCATGCCCAACATCATGGCTGTCTGTGCAACTTGCAGCAAATGAGCCCGACCACACACCAGATTAAACTGGAGTGGAAGTGAAAAACAAAAGAGGGTTTAATTGAAAAAAGACAATCGGGTTTTGTCCAGTCATGAGACACACTTACATCTGTGACTATGGTGGCTTCGTACAGCGTGCTGCTGTAAACCCATCCATCCTGGCAGCCGGTGGTCTCGTTCAGTCCCAACTCCCTGATGGAAGTGATGTTCCAGTCCACCGGGACAAACATGAGGCAGCGGCTGAAGGTCCCATCCTCCTGCCGGGGCACAGTCAGGTTGAGCTGCTCCTCTCTGCTCAGGTTGGGATGAGCAGCCAGGATCCAGTCCGTGTTGCAGTGGCGCTCTGGGTCCGACTCAATAAACAAAATACTGCCGAACTGTAAAAAGATTAAAATGTTGGGGAAGGAGAGAGCCAAGAGGGTGACTTTCTGGAAGAGTCCGAACTCTCCAATATTGCGGAGGATCTCTCCAAAGTCAGCCATGGTCTGGGAGTTGACTTCTACCTCACAGAGCTTGAGGAAGTGATGATAAGATAAAAATGACTCAATAATGTCACTCTTGTTTTATGATGATTATACAATCATGTTGCTCTGGTTTGTGAAATTAATTTTTGACAAAAGTAACAATAAAAATGACCAAAAGGCCTGTGCCAGAGGACTAATGGTATATTGCACCATTTATAATGGTAGCTTCTAGAACTTCTCTGTTTCTATTGCATACCCTTTAACCTCACATTTCTTTCATCAAGTTTGTGGAATCAATGACATCAATGTGGAATAAAGGTATCGAAGTTTGTACAAACTGAAAAAAAAAAAAAAAAAGGCTGGTTGTTAACCTGCTGATCTAACAGCACGAACTGCATTCAGTCATTTCATTGGTTAAGAACACAGCTGGTCTGGTTTTTTGCAGCCTTTTATTTGGACCTTTGGCTGAATCGTAAGTCAAGACAAAAATACACAAGGATCCTTAATGGGAA
The DNA here is from genome assembly GCF_046127955.1 of Nelusetta ayraudi. Lineage (NCBI taxonomy): Eukaryota > Metazoa > Chordata > Actinopteri > Tetraodontiformes > Monacanthidae > Nelusetta > Nelusetta ayraudi. Next base: position 9,319,328 of record NW_027466061.1, read on the forward strand.
ATCATGTCATGAGGTGTAATCGAATGGGTTTTGTGTCTCACATCATTCTGATGTTCATCTTCTGTATAACAAGTGGATTTTTCCCCAGTATTTATTTATATATGCCGTCGCAGTTGTTGGTTTGAATCGGCTTTGGAGGTTATCGACTGAATGCTATTATTTTGGGTACTGTACAAACTGTATTTTCATGTTTTTCATGTCTTTCTTTGGTTTTCACATATGAGTAACTGAGTCAATTTGTTCTGAATAATATAAAAAAACAGCTATCAATTTCAAAATACCGTAGCATTTTTTTCAATTACTGCTTTCTCTTAAAACTCTTTTATAAATATAAACACAAAATTAGACATTTTTTTCTCTGCTTCGCTTCAGGACCGTTTAACCTGTTTAAGAAAACACGATCATGGTTCATGTTCACAGCAAATTTACTGCGCTTGATGTTTAAAGCGAGACCAAAACTCCATGGGGAAGATTCTGAAGCTCTCGCAGGCAGGCACATCTCAGCGGCTTGCTCAGTCTCTGTTCCGAATTTATTCCATGATTCTTTCACTCAAAGACTAAATGCACTGTCTGAATTGATGCCACTGCAATGTTCAGTCTAAGTACAGCAAAGTAATGCGGTTCACATGATGAACAGTGTCCTGCTGTTCAGGGTGGTTGACCAGGTATTGCCTCTAGAGGGTGTGATGTTTTTTTTTTTTGATCAGACGAGTTATGCTTCTCCCTGGTTCACAGAAGAAATGCGTGTGGCTGTTAGTTCACGTGCCTGTGTAACACAGTTAAAAAAGAAACACACAAAACAGAAAGAAAACGATTAAATTAATTTAATCCTATGTTTGAAGCATATGTGGGGACTTTACTTGTTATTCGTTTATTTTGTTATATGTTGTGAATTTTATTTCAATTTTATTTTATTTCATTATCATTTTATTTAAGTCTGTCTCTCATCTCTCGCTGTACTTTCCCGGTTATGAGTAGCGTAGCGGATCAATCCCTCAGTTCCGTGTTGTATGAACGAGGGAAAGTTTGGTTAGTGGGTGCTGCAGCGATTTATGATTATTTTCCGTCAGGAACAATCTAATAATGCCCCAGTTGAGGTGCACTAATCGCGCGCAAATACTGCTACTGCTACACAGTTGTTTCATGCTTAGTTTTAATAAATAATTTCAGTTTTACTAACAATTTTGTGTTTGCGCCAATTGCGATGTGGCAGGCTACAACGCGGCTAGCGCGGCAGAGCTAAAATGGCCAACTGTTGTAAATATTGTTGTTTTGCCCGTTTAGAGGGACAAGAAAGCCAGAAGACTTTCAAACCCCCTTTATTGTCTTCTGCAGGTATGTTTTCTTTATTATTTTCCTGTTTGTTGTTTTCCTGTCTTTCATTTTACCCCACATATGTATTGTCACTTTCTCCAGTAGGTGTCACTGTTCGCCCGTTCATTGGTGGTTTGTGGCGATCGAGTTGAGTGTGAGTGTTTTTATTTGTCTTTTTGTTTTTAACTGAGTTGTATGTTGTGTGTGCCGACGGACAATTCCGTGTTGTATGAACGAGGAGAGACAAGAAAGCCAGAAGACTTTCAAACCCCCTTTACTGTCTTCTGCAGAAAATAAAGAGGTGAAAAACGCAACTCTCAAGTCATCTTTCAAGTCAACCATCCCACACATATCCGTTACACCTGCTTACAAATAAACGGCTGTTGCCAGCTATCCTACCAAGTTGTCGTTTTTCACCGCCTTTCCCACACAGTCTGAGGAGGACGCGACACCGTTACCATGTCCAAAAGGTCTCTGGGGACATGCGTGGTCCAGCTGTTTGGTGTTTTTGGGTAATTCCTCATATCTGCGTTGACCTTTGGCATGAGAGACTGGAGACTTGCTCAGCTGGTCATTGGATTGCATGCAGTCGTGGCTGTTTACATATGGCACGGCATCAGATTTTGACTTGGATTGTTAATTTCAAAGATAACGCAGGTGCCTTTTAGTAAACGGCATCTCCCGTCAAACCGACAGGTTTATCCCAGAGGCGGCCAGGTGGCTGCTGAGCAGAGGAAGGGCGGAGGAGGAAGAGCGGCTGATTGGCCGAGTGGCAAAAAGATCTCACTCATGTCAATGCTTCTGACTGGTGGATTCTTTTGTGTGATAATTATAGCCATTCCACCATATGTATGTATATATATATATGTATATATATATATGTATATATATATGTATATATATATATGTAATTCATAGAAAATATATACATGTATTTATATAAAAGTATACACATATCTCACCATTTATTTATACTACTATAGCATGTACTGTATTTTTATACAGTACATAGAGAGAGAGCGAGAGAGAGAGGCAGAGAAAGCACTAGTGAGAACTGCATGTAATGATCATTGAGCCTTCATTTATGGCTCATGGTCCAATAAAGAGTGTTTGCTTTGAATTTAATGAAGACTGAATATGAAGTGGCCGATAAAGTGTGAATATAACTAACTAATTAGCATCTTTTTTATTTCGCTCTTATCATATCTGAAAATTGACAGTCCAAAGTCCAGATTAAACATTAATGGCTAGTGCTTTAAAAAAAAAAAATGAAAATGTATACAGCATCGCTCTGCAGATAATCGTCCTTCCAACCATGGCTGACTTTGGAGAGATCCTACAGAACATCGGAGAGTTTGGATTATTTCAGCGGATCATTCTTTTTGCTCTTGCTCTGCCAATAGCTTGGGATCAGTTTTCCTGTATTTATTTTGTCCAGTCGGACCCAGAGCACCACTGCAACACGGACTGGATCCTGGCTGCTCATCCCAACCTGAGCAGAGAGGAGCAGCTCAACCTGACTGTGCCCCGGCAGGAGGATGGGACCTTCAGCCGCTGCCTCATGTTTGCTCCGGTGGACTGGAACATCACTTCCATCAGGGAGTTGGGACTGAACGAGACCACCGGCTGCCAGGATGGATGGGTTTACAGCAGCACGTTGTACATAGCCACCATAGTCACAGATGTCAGTACGATTGTGTCATCCAAACCATTTTTTCAAACTTTTTTTGGTTTTTTTTACAATTTTTTCATCGTCATTTGCTCATCCATTCTTTTATTCATTCACCTTTCTCCTTTTTGCAGTTTGACCTAGTCTGTGACCGAGCACCGTTGTTTCAAGTTGTACAAACTGTGGGGATGGTGGGCAGCATCATCGGTAGTGTCATAAGTGGACTTCTTGCTGAATGGTGAGTTCCCTATGATTTCAGCTGCACTTACATACATGCAAACTGTATGTAAAGGAAGTGACATGTCAAGACATTTAATCTGAAACATAGATTTGTGTTTTACAGGTTTGGTCGGAAACCAATTATTCAGATCTCACTTGTTCTGGTTGCCACATTTTCTGCAACATCTCTAACTATCCACAATATCTACTTATTTCTGATGTGCCATTTCTTAATGGGCGCGGGCTATGGAGGTTATGGTCTCAATGCAATAATTTTGGGTAAAGTGCTTTTTAAAAGAGCCAACATATAAATGTTTGTTTTTACCAGACTTCATGGCTGCATTATTTGTGAACACTGCTTTACTGTCTCTTCCTGTTTCCAGCAACGGAGTGGATGGGGATTTCCAAACGATCTTGGGCACCAGGTGTCATTCAGCTGGTTGAGACTATTGGACAGTGCGTCATTACGGGTCTTGTCTATGCTATCAGAGACTGGAGAGTGACCCAATCAATCACAGCTGCTTTATATGCTGTCTCTCTTATATATATATGGTACGCACATTTTCTTTTGTTCCCTTTGTGTTTTACTACACTTATTGATAAATACATTCTGAACAGGTTAACACCAGAGTCGGCCAGGTGGTTGCTAACCAGAGGAAGGACCGATGAAGCCAAGCAGTTGATTGACAAAGTGGCAAAAATCAACAAACGTAACCCTCCGCAGTTCCTGCAAACACCAGTACTTACCATTATTTTTCAAATATGCCACTTTGGCAAGGAAATCATCATCAGTGCTGTGACAAACTGATTGAACATGACCATGATGATGTGTCTGCTCCTGTGTATCCTAGACTGTTGAGATGACACCTGAGAAAAGGGCCAGTGTTGTTTCTCTTTTCAATTCATCTGTGCTGAGGAAGTATTTCGTGATTGTAACAGCTGCGCGGTAGGCCATATTTCATCTTTTATTAAAAATGTCTGCTCTCCAGTCAGAAATAAGTGGAGAAAAATTTAAAAGACACATCCTAAAATACATCTTACCATAAAGAGGAGGATATTTAGTCAATTTTTTGATGCTGGATATTTGCTTTCTTTAAAAATCACCAGGTTTTCATTGCTACTGTCCCACGCAAGCATCTCATTGAATGTTTTCCAATTATGGCATGGACATCTTCCTGACAATGCTCATGTTTAATCTGACCGAATTGCCGACCCACGTATTGTCCATCTGGTTGCTGGAAGTGCTAGGAAGGAAGATTTCACTGATATCGACACTTCTGGCAGGCGGATTATTTTGTGCAATAATTGCACTCATTCCTCAAAGTAAGGGGATTTTACATTTTCTTCTCCGTTCTGCTTCGGGCAGCATTCATCCACTTTGATGCTTGTAGTTTGTTGTCATTCGGGGACGGTTAGTTGACGAGCACTCTACTGTCAACCAGTCTCTTCTCACGCTCTGTTTAAGGTGACACCACTGCTGTGACATTGTTGGCAACCATGGGGCGTTTATTCACGATGTGGGCAGCATCAGTGACTACTGTGTATATTCAGGAGTTGTTCCCAACAACTATGAGGTGAGTAAAGAAGATTTTTGCCATTAAGTTTAATTTTGGTTGCAAAACACACACACACAAAGGCAAAAACGCAGCCGTCTAACAAGTACCTTGGTGCGTTTCTCTTTCAGACAAACAGCCGTCGGTTTATCCTTCTTTATAAGCAGGATGGGCGCCATTTTGGCTCCATCTATTAATGCATTTCCTAAGAATAAAATCTCTATTCCTCCCTTCATATGTGGAAGCCTCATGTTTGTTAGCAGTGTTCTTTGTTTCCTGCTTCCTGAAACCAGGAGGAGGGAGCTTCCGTAGCCACTTTGTGAGGCTGTGGACAACAGGTGAGAGGCTGTTGACAAAACACAAGGCTCAATTTTAGACTTAGCATCTAAAAATAGATTACATTCGACTACACTAATCCCCTCCACTGTGTTGTTTTATTTTCCACAGAAAAGAGATAACTGATGGTGGTAAAGACATGTGTGAAGAAAGTCAATCAAGTAGATTGTAGCAGCACATGTTTTTCATTATTTTCTTGTAGCAACGTCTGTAGTTTTGGATTTTTCAGATTGACAAATCAGCGTTTTGGGCAGCGTGGGCTGTTACAACAGTTTCTTCGAATCATATCATCACAGCACTGGTTTCAGCTGTAAGACTTTATAGATTTAATTACCTCCTGGCGAACCGCTGGCTCTGCATTAAATGTGTATTCAGGTTACAAATGTTGTATAAATATTTACACTGACGTAAAAATAAATGTGAGCACACAGTCTTGTGTTATTATAAATCGTTTTAATTTATCAGGCCAAGAAACCTCCATAACTTTGTCAATCAAAAACCAAACTTTTCCAGTAAACAACATAAACAAATATGAAACGTAAAGTTATGAAAATAACTTTGTTCAAAACCTTTCCTACATTTCTTTCATTCTGCATTAGTAATTCTTTTTTTGGCTATTTGAAGATTATTTTAAGATAATTCTCAACTGTACTTGAAAAGCTGAAGAGTAATTCATGTTTCATTTATGTTATGAAATGCATTCAATTTCGTTCGGATATTTAAAAGCCCATTCATTGCTTGGCTACATTTTTAATAATAATAATCATGACTGCGAAATATTTGATCCACAAAATATAGTGATAATTTCATACATGATGTAAAGCAGATGTCATATTTAGAAGTGCGTGTAATCAAAAAAAAAAAGTCCAAGACAAATCTTTTAGCCAAGTAAATCATCCATCCAGCTGTTACTGCTGGCAGCATTTTCTGCTGCTTTCTCCGTGCTGCTGTTGTTGTCAGATACTGAGAGGCCATCCATGAACAAGTCCATGTCACTTGATTGGGACACGGGCAGCAACTGTGGTGCTGATCCAAAGAAGTCATCCGTAAATGGATCTGCCTGAACTGATGAAGATGCGCTTAAAGACATGTCTGGTCCAAACAGATCACTCAGTGAGTTAGAATTGCTTGGATCTGATGGCGCCAAAATGGAAACATCTTGACTACTAGAGAAAGCATCACAAAGGATGTCTTCTGTGAAGGCAAATGGTTGGTTAGAAGTGCTTGGATCTGTGGGTGCCAAGATGGAAACATCTTGACTACTAGAGAAGGCATCACCAAGAATGTCTTCCGTGAAGGCAGATGGTTGGTTTATGGGCTCTCCAGCTTCTCTGGACACATCAACATAAGGTGACTGAGTGAACAGAGCGTTATTTGAGCCGAAGATATCAAGGTCAAGCCCGTTCTGTTTTTCCTCTCCTGCCTGGTCGCTCGTACCAAAAGGGCTTGAGCTCTGAACCTCATCTTGGTTTGAATGCGCATTGAGCTCATCCATCATGCCAAGAGTAATTTCATTCTCAGGCCTGTCCTGTTTTTCCTCTCCTGTCTGGTCGCTTGTACCAAAAGGGCTTGAGCTTTGAACCTCATCTTGTTGTGAAGGCGCAGTGAGCACATCCATCATGCCAAGAGTGACTTCATTCTTAGATGCTTGAGGACTAAAAAGATCCAAAGCAACACCTGAAGAAGTCTCAGAAAAAGCAGTGCCACTCAAGGCAGAAGAAAACATATCCATGGTTGTCTCCTGAGATTCAAGCTGACCCAGGTTGTTGGAGGAATGGTCAAGAGGTTCATGGTTGGGATCAAAAAGTGCTTCGTTCAACAGCTCTGCCCCTTCCATGGCTGGAGCATCCAGAAGTTCACTTGGTTTTCCACCAAATTCGTCAACAAGTATTTGATTAGCCTCAGGGTCAACAAAAACTGATGTTTGACTGCCCTTAAGAGTATCATCATTCCACTGAATACTGAGACCATCCCGTCCACTCTGATCGACTGACTCCACAGGTTCCTGATCCACTACTGGCACCGTATTGGCCCCCTCAGGTATGCAGAGATCTGCTACCTCCGTGAATTGTAAGTTGGACTCATGGTCATTTTGTTGATGTTTATCTGTTTGTTGTATCATTGACTGGCAATCTTGTCTCTCACTTATTGGAGAACTGGGAGCAGTAGATGACTCAGATTTATCTGTGTCACTGTCAAGAGCTTTAGATTCAGCGTTTTTTTCCATGAGTTCTTGTTCCTGAGAGGGTTCCAGTGTCCATTCCACTGTTTGACCCTCAACCTCTTTGTCCTGAGGTGGTGACCTTTCAGTCGTTTGCTCTCTTGACTCTTGAGGTGGTACTTTAGACATCTCCACTATTTGCTGTACAGAATCTAGCTCCAGAGATGAAACTTTTGACTTTTCCACTGTTTGCTCATCAGCCTGTTGTTCCCAAGATGGTACATGAGGGTTTTTAAACATTTCTTCCTGAGCCGGTTGTTCCTGTGGTGCCTGAGACATTTCCATCAGTTGCTCACTTGTTTTACATTCCTGAGGCAATGCTTGAGATATTTCCACCGTTTTCTGCTCAGCACCTTGTTTGAGAGATGACACCTTTGATTGTTCCCCAATTTGCTGAGTAGCTTCTTGTTTCTGTGGTTGTATTTGTGACTGGTCTATTCTTTTCTTACCAGGCCCCTGTTCCTCCAGCAGCGCCTCTTTACTCTTGGCCTCCCCTGATTCATCTGTCTTACTCTCATCAGTTTCAGTTTGGTCATTTTTGTCATTTTGTTTTGCATTTTTTGTGGTGTCTTTCTCCGAAGAGTACAACAACCTCCCTAAGAGTCCACCCCCAGGTTTTTTGGGATCTGGTTTCTTAGCATCCTTTGGTTCAGTTTTGTTAGTTTTGTCATTTCCACCGGATGTGAACAGTTTTGACAAAGCACTTATTCCTGCTGATCGGGTTCCAACCTTGACATTAGTCTTTTCCTCTGGATTTGCAGAAGCCTTGACAGAATTAGTTTTAGTGGGAGGCCTCTTCTGGCTGCCACCATTTACTTGGGAATTGGTGGATTCAGCCTTTTTTAGCTGATTGCGGACAGAATTAGTGTTCTCCCCATTAGTTTTTGCTGCAAAACCATGCAAAGCAGTTGGGCTTTTTGTTTCAGCTGCTTTGACATGGTCTTTCTGAATAGTGTGCACTATTTCATATGGCTCCTGGTGATTCAAAACATTGTTGGCAGAATCACTGAAACTCTGAATACCATCTGCCTTCTCTGAACCTCTATTCAGATTCACTATATCAGTCTTCAGGATCCCTTTTCCACTCTCCACTTTACTCTCAGATTTTTTGAAAAGTGTGTTGGTTGTTTTCTCCTGAAGTTTTGTTTCAGGTATCTCTGCATGCAATTTGCTCTGCCTGAGCTCTTTGCCAACGTCGACAGACAGATGATTATTTTTGTCACTAACATCCCTTAAATCTCTTGGTCTAGAATTTTTGTTCTGTTCTTTCTGCTCTTCAGCTTTGCTTTCAGCAGTAAGTTTGGAAGACGGGCTATGCTTACCAGCATTAATGTCTCGAGCAAAATGAACAAACTTCTTAGCTTTACTTGTGTCATTGTCTATGTTGGTAGATGCTAAATTGATGGGCGATTTAGAGATCCGCACAACATTTTTCAGTTCTTTTTTATGATTTGTGACAGTAGTAGCACGCTCTATGGAGGGAAAAGGAGTGTCACTTCTGGGTTTTGGTCTGTCAGAGGAAAACTTTTCGGCTGTGAAGTTGGGACGGGCCGTTTTTGAATGGTTTGTGTCCTCTAACAGGAAGGAGTTTGCCAGTGCCTTCACTTTATCTTTTACCTCTCCACCGTGGTCGAGCTTTGATGCGTTGTTGTCAGGAACTCTTGGGCTGTTAGCAGGTACTCTCCTCATTTCACTGATGCTATTTTTCATATTTGTTTGCTGCACTGACTCAAACCCAGAGCTGTTCTTTTCTGGTGGCCAGCTCATTTTAAGTTTGCCCTTGGCCTCAGCACCACTGCTGGATTGCAGCTCTTTGGTGGGTGTCTTCTCAACAACCGTGGAGTAATCTTTGAAGCTGTTAGACAACTTTAAGCTGCCTTTTTTTACTTTGGGAGTGGATACGGCATCTATCTCATCTGTGCCTTTATTTTTGTGAAGCCACTGATCTTTACGTTGCTTGAGTCCAAATCCTTCATCATAATCTCCTTTTCTTTTAAATAGTTGTTGGTAGTGAGAAACACAGTAGAACTCTCCATTAAGAGATGAATAGTTGTGTATGCTGCAATTAATAAAAAATAAATTAGATATGTTTTTTGCGCTAGATCAGTCAATATGTACATTTTGATTTTTTTAAAACATAAAAATATCAATAGAAATCAAAATTATGTTTAGATTATTATTCTCAGTGGAAGATTTGATCAATTTTAATGTGCAGTAAAAACTCTCACCTGAGCTTCTTCTTACAGTGCTTACAGAAGAAACACTTGTTGTGCAGGATAAGTTTATTGGCCACCATTTTTTCCATTGGGTAGACGGGTGTCAAGCAGGCGGAGCACATTTCACTGGCAGGCAACTGGAACTATGGTGGTACAATAGATTCAGTTTTAGGGAACTTAAATTCTGTGTTAAACATTTGATAGAAATCTGAAGAAAGTGTCAGTCAAGTATAACAAAGCTCATTTAGCACTTGATCAACCATTTTCATGTAAGATTTAATCAAAATTATATGAATATTTCTAATATATGTATATAATTATGTTACTATAGTTTACAATTAGTTTCAATGATAGGTTAGTGAGTGCTAATAATTTACGTAATGTTACGTAAGTGTGCTTTTGTGCCTTACGCTTTCAGACATTATACACATCAAGCTCCAGAGTTGTGAAAAATAATGAAGAAGCAGTCAAAAAAAGGCAAAAATGTCAGTAATATGTTTTAAATCTATTGTTTATTTAACATTTTACACAGTGAAAGAAGCTTAAAATAAGGACCAACATTTTATCATTTTAAAATAGTATAAAATCTACAAGACATGTCCTATTTAGTAAAAGTCATAATTTTCATAATTTCACAAGATTATTTCATAACACATAATAATATACAAAAGTTAAGCATGAAGCACATTGTGTTTATTTCAGTGCTATTCCTTTGGTTGACTAAACGTTACAAACACTGTCCCCTCGTCCTTGGCATTGTTGGGCACCTTGTCCTCAAATGACTGACCAGATCTTTGGAATAACGGAGAAGTGACAACTCCATATCTCGTTGGCTTCCCATCCACTTCAAACAGGGCAGAGGATTTGCTGTCTGCCTGTTTGGTGAAGAATGTTGATGTCACCGATGAGACAAACACATTGCCAAAGCCATCAGTTTCCTCATATGTTTCACTAACAGTCTTGGTACCAATAATCCCCTCAGGTTGCTCTGGACGAGTTTTCACCTCAAGTACACTGACATTACGTTGTGCAGGACTGTTTTCAGTATTTGGACACACAGCAGCAGGAACAGTCTGATCAGTGTCTGCATTTGGTTTGAAGGTTGACATGGATGGCTTTGGCTGGTCAACAGGCTTTCGGGCAGCTGAGTGGATGGATATAAATGAAGGGGAAGACTGCGATGACTGTCGAATTAGTGGCTTAGTGTGCACATGTCTGAGAGGCTCATCTCTTGAAGGGCTTGAATTTGAAACAGCTCCAGATGATTCTTTGATTTGATCTGGTTTGGTCTTGCTTGACCCAATGCTTATTTTTCTGATGTTGCTGGATGTTTGAGAGTTTTGTTCAGACTTCAGTGACTCATCAAACAGTCCTGACAATCCTGCAATGTCAGCCTCGGATTTCAGATTGGAGACAGAGCACAGAGCCTTTCTGATGGCCTCCTCAATATCAAGCAGTTTTGCTAAAGTTTGTTCCTTCAGATTCAGTATTTCCTTGCTTGCCTTCTCTAAATCTTCAAATGCAGTCTCAACCGATGAAATGCTTTCCATGTCATCGTCCTGTATCTCTATTTCCACTTTCTTTTCCTCCATTTTACTTTGCTTTACGTTTCTACTTGGTGTAACCATCCAGACAGGAACATTATCGTATAATGTCGTCAAGGAAGTAACGTCCGTGCTGCTGCTTTCTCCCTCGAACTCCTGCACTTGAGAGAGGATTCCTTTAAGTTCCTCCCGTTTTCTCATATTTTCAAAGATTTCCATCGCCGCTTTCACATTACCTCTCATAATCTCCTCCTTGGTGACAGAGAGTCTTTGCCGTCTTTCGTCATCTGTCTCTTTTACTTTCTTTTCTCTTAAGACAACTTTGTCCTCTTGTTTGATGAGAGTTTTTCCACTGTCACTTTGCAGCGTGTGACATTTTAATGCTCCCTGTATGTTTTCAGTATTCTCTTGTTCCTGGGGATATGATACACGCTGCTGACCTTTTGCTTTGTGGTTTTGTTTATGGATATCATCGTCATTTTCATCTATTACTCTAACCCCTTTGGACCACAGAGGGGTTCTTTTTTCTGGCCTCTTGATTTCCTCTCCCTGCATGCTTGTGTCTATTTGGAGTTGACTGTCATCTGTGTAAGTCATCTTGCACATTCGTATCTCCTCAGCTGCATTGATTTTCTGTATTACATTTTTTTCAATTTTTACCCCATTACTCTTTGACATTGTCGTATGGTGGTCTGACTGCCCATTAAGTGGTTCTGCTTTCTGTTCTCTTTTTGGAGCCATTGAGTTAGTTGGCAGAAGTTCAATTGGTTGACTATGGTCTTGTACTTGCATTTCATACAGGGTCACTTTGCTCATTTTACCATGTGTTGTTGTTTCTGGTGTTTTGCCAGTAGATGTCGTTGGTTTGCTTTGTGGTGGAGAAGTTTCCTCATTTTTAAGATTTTCTTTGAGTGGGTAAGGGGCCTCGAGAGCAGAACTTGGCAAGGCATTTGGGTCCTCTACAATCACAGATTTTGTCCACATTGGTTTTGGGGATAACTCTGGCTTCTGGGGTTTGTCACTTGCCTTTTGAGGGAGTAAAGGTGCAGTGTAGCTGTCAAAGGCAGATGATATTGAGTTTCCATTTTCTACTGGCTTTGGTGTTGAATTCTTTGTTGTGACAGCTGGCTGTCCCTCACAGGTTACTGAAATTGAAGGAGACAACGTATCAGAAGGAGGTATAGACACCACAACACCCTGCTTGTGAACAGTCTTGCTCCTCTCTGAACAAGTCTTCGCTGAATTCCTGTATATCATTGCAGCTTTATAGTCTCCCTTGGATACATTCACACTAGACTTCTCGAGAGATCGCAGTGCCAGCTGAACATTCCCTCTAACAATATCTTCCTTATCTAGAAGCTTCTGCTCTGCTGCTGCACTCTGCAGAGACCTGATCGCTGCTTTCACATCTCCTCTAATAACTTCTTCTCCTTCATCCTCTGTCATCTCACCGTTACACTCACAATTTACAAAAGGTAACAGTGATGCTGGTGTACAGGTACCAGCTACATTTGCACTTTGGTGAAAACCCTCAAAGCAAGCATTCCTCTCCTGATTGTTCTCTGCAACACTGACCTTTGGAAAAGTCTTGATTCGCTGACTTCTCAGGGAAGGTGAGCATGATGGTGGTGTCAACTCTGAGATGTCCTCTTCTTGTGCAACATTCAGGTTGTATATTTTTCCGGGAATAATGACTTCACGCTCCACACTCATGCTCTGCTGCTTCGCCATCTCCAGGGATCTTTTGGCAGCTTTCACATCTCCGGATATGATGACTTCTTTTTGAGTCTGGCTTGCTTCTGTATCAGGATCCTGAGCAGACAAATTCATGTCGTAGATTGTTCCAGGTTTAATGATTTCCCGCTCAACACTCTTGCTCTGTTGCTTTGCACGTTCTAGTGACTGCAAGGTTGCCTTGATGTCACCCGCAACAATGTCCTCTCTTGCTACTGTGGCAGGTGGCTGCACTGCAAGTTGCTGCTTTGCAGACGAGATGTCTCCGGGAATTATTTCTTCTCTTGTAACACCGCTATCAACACTGAGCGAGCACTCAGACGAAAAGAGTTTCTTTGTTTTCTTGACATCTCCTGGCAAAACATCAGAAATGGTTCGCTCCACCTGCTGTTTTTGCTGGCAGAGACTCCGCTTTGCTTCCTTAACATCCCCATAAACTATATCAATATTGTCCCCAGCCATGGAGTAATCTACTTCGTCTCCTGATGAAGCATGGAGACTTTTCAGATCTCCTTTTTCAATGCAGCTTTTGTATAGATTCACATTTCCCTTCTCATTTTGATCCACAACGCAGGATGCTGCAGCCTTCTGAGCATTGGCAGTTGCCAAGAGATTTCCAATGGTAGACTTTACGTCACCCCTCTCTCGAACTTGACCTTCAATTTTCAATTCAGTGCTGCACAAGAGTGAATAAACTGACATGTCAGCTTGTCCACCAGCAGTCTCCTGAATTATTATTCCTTTTTTCAAATTCTTGTCCTGGGCAAGCAAATCATCAATCGTTTTGGCAATCTTTTGAATTGTTTGATCTCTCTCCAAGTCAATAGTTGTATCTGACTTGTAGACTGGCAGCTCTAGAATAGTGGTTTCTACTTCACCCTTTTCCAACTCCTTCAGAAGATGAATGTGAGGCTTTAGAGTTGGTTTGACTAAGAGTTCCAACATGATGTTCCTGATGTTTCCCCCAACAACCTCTTCTTTCTGGATTTGCACACCTGTGTTGCTCTCCAGCAAGTACTTTGCCATGTTAACATTTCTGCTCTCATTTGCCTCTATTATGATGCCGCTTGAGTAAACAAAAGCCATTTCATACAAATAGAAAAGGGTGTCAGCCGCACTGCTGGCAGTGATTTTATCCAATGGAGTTGTCTCAAACAGCCATGTTGTGCACTTAACATCAACTTTTGGTATCTCCTCTTCAGTACCTTGCACTGAGGCGTCTTCACACTCCTTGATTTTGTCCAGAGGCTGCGATTCGAACAACCAAGTGCAGCGTTTAACATCACCCTTCTGGCTGTCTTCTCTGTGAACTGTCTTAACAGGACCTTGTTCCTGTGGCTCCCCTTTGAGACTGTCAATAGCTTGATTTTCAAAGAGCCACGTTGAGGTCCTGACATCGGCATGCTGAACATCAGTGACACTGACCATCCGTACAAACTTGTTGCTCGCCTGCTCAGATTCAAATATCTGCCTATTGAACTGCACGTTAGTGCTTCCGAAGTCTTCTGTGACCTTGACAGAGGGCTCGTCTTGGCTGGTGAATGAATCCAAGGGCTGCGTCTCAAACTTCCACCTGGCTGATTGGACATCTCCTGTCTTTACATCTTCTTGGGTGACGGCTCGTATCACATAAACCTCATCCTCTGCCTTGATTGCATCCAGGGGTTTCGTCTCAAACATCCACCTTGCTCCTCTCACATCACCACTCATTACTTCTTCTTTTTTCACAGTTGTGACTTCATGGAACTGGCCTTCTTTGTCTCTGATGGCATACATTGGCAAAGATTCAAACATCGTGGTGCTGGACTTTACATCCACATTGCTAATGAGCTGTTTTGCAGAGGCAGACGTCTGCTGGAGGGGTTCAGCATTCACTCTATCTAACGAGGATGTCTCAAATATGAACTTCTTTTTCTGCAAATCACCACTCTGCATGACACAGACTTCCTGAATGTTAATGTCTTTGTTTTCTGTATTGATTTGGTTAGTCGGACAGTTGTCAAACATCCAAGTAAATGTCTGCACTGAACCTTTTTCAATGTGTTCATCTCTGTCGGGTTGCTTGTATGTTGTTGGCACTATTTCTAATCCAATTTCATCAAGGGACTGGGACTCAAACAGCTCTTTGACTCGTGACACATCTCCAGACTGAAAGTTAACTTGGCTGACGCACCTCACTTCAGAGTTTTGGTCCTTTCTTATCTTGTCAAGGTGTTCCGTTTCAAAAACGTGTTTGACAGTTTGAACACCAACTTCTGATTTGACAGAATCCTGTATGGTGCTGGACAGCTTTAGATTATACTCTACACCATCTTTAATGCTGTCAAGGGGCTGGGATTCAAAAAGCCAGGTAATGGACTTGACGTCAGCATCGCCAGGTGTGGTCTTATCATTGACCTTATTTGTTTTGTCATACAAGATGTCCATTGGCTGTGTCTCAAATAGCCATTTACAGGTCTTGACATCACCTTTACAAAACTCTTCTTCTTCTTTTGAGGCATTCTGCTGTGTCTGGTTGAAGTTGGAATGGATTCTATCTGTTGTCTGGGTTTCAAAAAGCCATTTTGCCATCTTGACATCACCCATTTGATCCTCCTGTCTGGTGATACCTTTGATGACTTCAACATTTTCCTTTCCCTCTGTAAGCTCATCTAAAGGTTTTGTCTCAAACATCCACTTATAGTTTTGGACCTTTCCTGAGATGAGCTCCTCTCTACTGACAGTTGTGACTTTGTGGAGGTTTCCGGAGCTGTCTTTTATCGCATATAATGGAGTTTTTTCAAATACTGCCATATTATCTTTTACATTTCCAGCGTCAATGTTCTCTTCCCTCTCTATAATTTCCTCACCAGAGTGAACAATTTTGCTCAGAGGGATTGTTTCAAAGAGGTGTTTGAATCCCTTGACATCACCCCTTTCAATTTCTTGCTGCTTCATCAAAGGATTCTTTTCAATGTTGCCACTCTCAAAGATTTGCTTCTTGCCTTTTACCTCTCCTTGTTCATTGGCCGCAAGGGTGATTTTTTGCAGTCGGCCGACTTCATGGCTGTCGCTTAACATCTCCATGGGTTGAGTCTCAAAAAGCCACAATGATGTCTTCACATCTCCCCCAATGATGTCCTCCTTACCTAATGGCTCCTGTGAGGATTCGCCCTTCAGTGCTGCCAAGGGTTGCGTCTCAAAGAGCTTCCGCTTGTTGACAACATCAGCTTCCCCCCCACACTCTATCCCAGTTCCTTCAAACTTGTCCATCCCTACAACTTCTTGTATTGTGTCAAAAGACTGAGTTTCAAACATCCACCGCTTTTGGTCGACTCCTCCTTGGTGACATTCTTCAAGAGAGATGCCGCGGATTATTTTCACTTCATCACTGTCCTTATTGATCAGGTCCAGAGGCTGCGTTTCAAAAAGCCAGCGGGCAGTGCTGATGTTGCCACTGTTGATCTCCTCCCGGCAGATGGATTTGACCTTGTGGATGTTGCCACTGTTGTCCCTGATGGCACAGCAAGGATCTGCCTGGAAGAGTTTCACAGTCTTCTGGATGTCTCCTTTCTGCTCCTGCAGCTCAGACTTTAGTTTGAGGAAGCTCTGGTCTTCTATGGAGTTGCAGCGTCCTAAATCACTCTGTGGTTTGGACTCAAAGAGCTGCCGAGTGCTTTGCACGTCCCCCTGCTGGATGGGTTCTTTTAGCACCGCTTCAACTAGCTCCCCCTCTTCGCTTTTCAGTTTATTTAATGCATCTAAGGGCTGCGTCTCAAACAGCCACATTGATGTTCGAACATCTCCTCTGACCGACGTCTGCCTTGCAGCAAGATTTTGCTGGTTGCTGTCGATATGCTCAAACACATACGACGTGCCTCTGACATCTCCACCTTTCGGCTCCTCCTCATACAGCAGCTTCCTGGTGGCATGGGAATCCCCAATATTATCCAGGTTCCAGTTCTCAAAAATCCACTTCATGGATTGCACTTCCCCCTGATAGGCTGCCTCAGTTGCCCGGGCATCACCTCCCTGCACTGCCTTGATGATGTCATCATCGACAACATCATCGAGACCTGCTCGTAGGTCCGGATGGATGTGTTTGAAGAGCCTCTTCAGCTCACTCTTTTGACGTTGCTGGTAGAACTCAGTCAAGGTTTCCTTGGGTGGAGGGATGGGGGGGCTACTTGATTCTGGCCCGTCATAGTCGAGAGGTCGAGGGGGGACAGGTGGAGGTGGTGGGGGAGGCAACTCCTCTTCGTCATATGGTGGTTGTGACACTGTGACTTTCCTGGCTGCTTCAGCCATCTTTGAACAAGAGACAAGCGGGAGTCATACCATCAGCTTTGAGTTCTCACAGATTGTATTAGTTGTGTCACATGCAAGTATTACATTTGACGTGCATTTTGGCGAGTGAAGCCATACTTTACCTTTTCATGTCTTGTTGCGTTTCACAGCAAATCATCTTCCGTCACACCAGGGGTTAACAAAACACTTCAAAGCTGTTAGTGATCGAACACTATACACACTTTCTCTTTTTCTTTTTCTTTTTTTTAAATAAGTATCAAATTATTTGGGGCAAATTTGGGTACTTTTGGTATTTATTTCTTTAAATTGCTTTGACACATATGTCACATCTGATTCAAAGCTTGTTCATATAACAGATAATATATTATTTGATAAGAATGATGTAGATAATTTATCATGGAAATTACCATAACTGGATATAATAATAAATACATAATTATTATTATTTTTTTATTATTCTGTCATGATAAGCAGGTAACACCTTTATGTAATATATTGTACAATAATTTAAGTCCAGAAAAAAGTTTCTTTTGAATGTAAATGATGTAGGTTTACATGTTGTATGTTACTACACAGCGTCAGTTACACAGCACACAACACAGTTAAGCAGAGGAATTTCAGAAATAGTTGCCATGTTACCTTCCTGCTCTTGGCCTTTGTTTTTGGAGTCTCAAAAAATTCCTGTAGAACACAACAGAGAAAAGAGGGGAAAACAAAGTGTCATTCACATTGGTTTGGCTGATGCCTGAGTCATAGGGGCCTCGGGGGTCATGCCATGCTGACGTCCTCGACCTCGGTGTGTGGGGAGGAATGAGAGACATTTCAGGAACTCACAGGCAGTGCTGGGCCTCCTGTGGAGTCGATTGCTGCAGCTCTTGAGAGATAGAGGGCTGATCTGTCTCTCACTGAGGTTGAAGTAGAGATACTGTCTGTGGTAGGTCTGGTTGCGACGTCCCGCTTTGGTACCAGAGTGTTGTACTTATCATCTGCAATTAAACGAGTATCATGGTGAAATCAACTGATGTGTTTGTGCTCCGGAGAACAATAACGACGTTTGCATGGTAAGATCATAGATGCATTTTTCTTTTACTTTGCATAGCACATAGTCATCAAGATCTTAAATCCATTATGGAATACCCCCACTGAAAGCTTTTTTTTTTTCCATTTGATGTTAGGATTGTGTTGGATTTTAAAAAGTCAAAATCAGGAAACAGCAGTTTAAATCTGCCATAAAAAGGCCCATAAAAAGATTAAGAAGAAATAGAGAAGAGACTTGAAAACAAAGAACAGTGAGTGAGACCTTAAACTGCAGCAGCATGACTAAATTGGCTAAGCTAAAGGCTTTGTTTGTCTATTTTTTTTTAAATATATCTATGTGATTAATTACTATGTGGACATAAGTAGATCAAGAAGTGTGAAAATAGAAAACGTGAAGGTATGTGTTCTTGACTCCTCCAGATTTTTTTCATGGCAGCAACACGTTCACTGATAGTGCCGTGCATGTATTTATAGTTGGAAACTTTGTTATCAGCTTTTTCGACCTATGGAATCTGGCACTCTGATGCCAGCAGACACACAGTGAACAGGATGATTTACTGCGCAAACAGGACAAACACAGCAGCGGTGGGGTTTGTTTGATCCCTGTGTCACTGACCAAACAACCAGGGCCACGCAACAGCACCCGCTGCCACTACAGGAACCTCAGCAGACTTCCGGCAAATTCCTCTGTCTGACTGAGACGCCTAAGAACAAGAGCACAGGCTAGATGGTGGTGTGGGGGAGCAACAACTGCACGCTCAGCTGGGGGTGACACAGATTGTTTGCACATTGTTTGTGTGAGTTGTCTGCCGTCAAACCGTCGACACCTGACAAAAGGAATGCGAGCGCCTGCCCCCATGAGGAATATGAGAATGATGGACGCACTTGGTGTCATCTGTCACACCTCAGACTGAATTAACCTGCAATTCAATCTTTTGGCCTATAAATGTGGAGGTATCCATCCATCTATCTAGCTATCTTTCTATCTATCTACACTATCTATTTGCTCAGTTTCAAGTGAACTGCTGTAGAGCTGCAGCGTGGACAACATGCTGAGAGGTTCACGGCCCGATGTGCCACCATCCAGCTGTAAATAATCAGTGCACGGCCTCTTTTCACTCACTAAGCCCTGGCAGCACAAAGGGATGGACTCGCCCGCCAGCGCCTCTCACGAGCCCGGACTTAAAGCATTTTCATAGATGGGTGAGCAGAGAGAATGAGGCAGCGCAGTGCCATGTGTGTCCCCACAAAACAAAGCGAGAGATAGAGGGAGAGAGAGAGAAAGAGAGAGAGAGAGATCCACTTCCTCACTGACAAATCACTCATAAATACAGTTGATGTGCGGAATGTGGTTTGTTATTGATGGAAAAAAGGTATTAAAAGATGAGCTCTCTCTCCATGCAACAGCTCTTAGGATGTATGTATATGTATACATATATATGTATATATATATATATATATATATATATACATATATATATATATATATATATATATATATATACATATATATATATATATATATATATATATATACATATATATATATATATACATACATACATATATTATTTTTTTTATATATATATATATACATATATATGTATATATATATATGTATGTATATATATATGTATATATATATATATATACATATATATATGTATATATATATATATATATATACATATATATATATATGTATATATATGTATATATATATATATGTATATATATATATATATATATATATATATATATATATATATGTATATATATATATATATATACATATATATATATGTATATATATATATATATATATATATATGTATATATATATATATATATATATATATAAATACATATATATATAAATATATATGAACAAGCGATAAATTACTGCTTTTTCTTTTTTCCTTTTTTTTGGGCAGTTCTCAGGTCCAAAATATCAGTTTGAATGGAAATGACATTCTGTATCAGATAGACAGACATATGTCTTTAAACCTTTGGCAAGACAGATCAATCGTTTGATATTTGATTGGCACCTTCAACACCTCATGTGCTTTCGGGTGGACCTGTCCCTTTACCCTGGTTTTTGTTTTTTCCCAGTCTCAGTTGTGCTGACGTCTCTTTGATCCGGACTCGTTCTTTGGGAATGAAGAGGAGCTATTAGGGGCGCAGTAATGTGGGAGGGTTCCGGGCGGCTGGCAGCTGTACAAATGGTGCTGAAATGCGGTTGGTATTTGTGCTTTGCCGCCGCCACCTTCACCGCGACCAGCTGTTGGGCCGTCGCATTCACATTCACAGACTGTAACAAAAAACGGGATGCCAAAACTCTCCCTCACACAAGAGGCCCGGCGACCTGCCGTACCAGCCAGTAAACGCTCTATTAAATTGTCCCGGTTGTGCAAACAACCTGCCAATCACTTTATCCTCCATCATCATCGTCACCATCATCATCTTTGACTGACGGAAAAAGGGAGAGATTAAGACAAGGGTGTTCCTGACCTTGCATTCCTGGCATCCCTCAGGATAAGTGGTTGGAAATTGATAGCCACTTAAGACTTAATGAAGAAGCCGTCAGCCGAGGCAAAACAATTTGTGACCTTCACTCGTTTTGGAGTGATGAGAAAACAAGGGCTGAATGGAAAGCGTCCAGTTTATCGCTGTAGTTAAGCTGCCTTTTAAGGTCAGTGTCTTGAATCAAATGTCTCATCTGCTTCACAAAGAATAAAATTAGTTTTACAGAGGCGTCTGAAGTAATGCTGAGGAAGAATCAATTCCTGATCCCACCCTGTGCTCGTTCTATGGATCTTTTCCAATTGGAACTGTACCCGCCTGTACCGAGGCAGTCATTAACAAACATCCCAACCAGTTTTTAGTGGATTTCATCAGCGTTTCTACTCACAAAAGTTTAGTCCACTGGCGTCTTGTGTCTCTGGCTCCCTCCCTCTATCTCCGGGCTGTGATGCACACTAGAGCTCTCTTCTGGCTGCACTCCCCTCGGCCTCTCAGTTCCCTGCTGCTGCTGCTGCTGGTGCTGCTGCTGCTGCTGCTGCTGCTGCTGCTGCCGCCACTGAACTCTCTCTGCTCATGTGGCCTCAGCGACAGCTGATTTTTATCAGAGGCCCGCTGGCCCAGTGGAGACTATTTTTGGGAGGGTGGGCTGGCCGGTGACTGCTGCCACTACTCAGCTGAGTGGATCACCTCTGTTAGTCACCACTGGGGCAGCCCTGCGCCTCCCATTCCTATGGATACATTGTCAGCCGCTATAAAGGGCGCTGGGTAGGACCTGCTCTATGTGTGTCAGTGTCCATTTTAGAGAGATTTTTAATTTTTAAAAAGAAAAATAACAACAAAAAAATCCTTTCCATGGCTTTATTTTGGCTAAGTAGCATACTGATAAGGCTGCTATTGACACTGCTGGAAGTCAGAGGGGTTTCAGGCATACGTTCAACCAATTATTTGAACTTTAAATTCCTTCTTTAACTGACAAATTCAGTCAAGGGTTACTACCGTTAAAGGCTGGACCTTCAGACAGAATCTTGTCCTGCCTGTCAGTGGCAGTCGGTGACTCTCGCTGACAGGGGTACCACCTTTACCTGTTTTCTTTGCTCCACTTTTTATTATCACTTTTTAGATGAAACAGTTCTAGAAAACCCCCTAGTGTGATGTCATAACGGGGCAATGATACCTTACTCATACCTCTACCAGGTCAACAACAACACCCCCCAGCCAATCAGGCGTTGGTTGAGGCTTGAGCTTGAGCAGCAGCTTTTTTTGCAGCAGGCTGCTGACACAGTGCTATAGATGCCATTTTCTGGAGATTTGGCGCTTTATGAATAATTATTTGTTTGTTCATGTTGGCATTCGCTGGGTTCTTTTTTTAAAATTTTTATCCTGAGCAGCAACGGCACTTTTATGAATTTCTGCCGGCGTCTCACTCTAAATAAACAGCGTCATGTATAACAGCATGTGTAATGAATGGTGTCAGAGTTGAACAGTATCATCTTAAGGACACAGCAGGGGAGAGCTCAGGAGGCCAAGGCCTGTGTCACGCTATGAGTCTTTGCTGACCACCTCACTCATATCTTGAGCGTGTGTGTCACACTCACAGTTATGCATGTGTGCCAACACTTCCGTGTCTTTATTTAGCCCTTCCCCCGTCAGCATCCAGGGCCGAAGGACAAAAGCTGGCCCACGCACCCCGGGATGTTTGTGGCAACGCTTTAAATCTCAGAGACCAGAACCCTGACCCTCACGTTGTGTCCGGGCCTGGATAATAAGTGAAGGAGCTCATCATTCCAAGAAACACAAGCAGTCAATGAACTCCAGAGGTCAGTGACTGTTTGTTATGAGGAATGATGATGCTGCTGCTGCGATGACAAAATGCAGCAGTGATCTCATGTCACCCTGACACTGGTTGCGTCTGCTCTCAATGACTGAAGTAAATCAAAATTCAGCACCATTGCTCACCAGATGAGTATTTGGATCCTGCCTGGAAAGACTCTGGCAGCCTGTTAGCAGCTCTTCCTCTGTCTGCCCGTGTGGTTCTCTGTGAGGGAAATAACAAATAAATACAAAAAGGCTCAAATAAATGAAATAAACAGAAGGAAAACTTGCTGAAATGTAACTTTCTAAAAAAATAATTTTTCTCATAAAAATGCCAGAACAAAAACTGGTAGCAGTGTGGCTGTGGTTCTACTTAAGATTTTAAAAACTCGTACAGATGCTGAAATCAAATTTAACGAACACACTTTTTTTTTTTAATCAGCAATGTGACAAAAATGCCCATGTCAGCCAGTCAAGCATGTGTTTACGACTGTAGGTGCAGGTATTGCACCTGTGGACATAATGCACTTTTCACCAAAGAGCTTTAAGCTGAATCGCTGGACTTCATTCTCAACAAACCGCTGTGCTTCCCAACACCTGAACAGGTGTTTGATTTTGTCATGATGTTAATATTCAGCGTGAAGGAGCTTCCCTTTCCGAAGGGGCCATTTGGTTTAAAAGCAGAGAAACTTAACGAGTGACTCATAAAGTTTACAAACGCGGCGGGTGTGACACACCGAATCAAAATATGTCTTGATGAACGGTGCCAAGGAACCTCACCTGATTGGTCATGTCCCTCAGGAGATTGTTGTGACCTCTCCAGTCCTCAAGAGGGCGCTCTCTATCTCTTTTGCCGTCTGGAGCGTCTGCTGAGTTTAGTGTGGGGCTGGTGCAGGTGCTGCTGGGCCCTGGCCCCTGGGCAGACTTGGACTCAAACAGGGCACACAGAGCTTTGGTGCCAGAAGATCCACGCTGAGGGTGGAAGTCCATGGAGCGACTCCGGTACAGGCTGGGGTTCCGCCCGGAGCCCCACAGCGGAACATTCTCCCTGTCCTCCCTGCTCTTACTGGTCTCCCTGGTCTGCCAGGTCTTCCTGTCTTCTCTGATCTCAATGGTCTTCCTCGGCTCCACTCTCTCAAGGTCTTTCAGATCTGTGCAGCTTTGGTAACTGTTATAGCACATATTTTGAAAAATAATGTAAGGAAACAATCAACAGACATAAACAATATATTATTTTTTATATATTTCCCACTATTATTATTATTATTATTATTATTATTATTAATAATAATAATAATAATAATAATAATATTAATATTAATATTAATATTAATATTATTATCATTATTATTATCAGTAGTAGTGGTAGTAGTAACAGTAGTGTTACAGTACAATCATCATCTTCATCAGTCATGAAGGTCTGGCACAAACTATGGCCTGGGGGCCATGTAAAGCTTTCTAATCCAGCCCGCTGAATTTAAAGAAATGATATTAAAAGTAATTGAGTCATAAAATATCTGTATTTCATCAATGTTTTAAGAGTCATTTCAGTAAAGAGCTAAATACTGTCGGGCTTCAAAGACAGATATTTTGTTGTAATGCTTTTTTTTTTCATTTACAATAGACACATAAAGCATATGTTTTCTTCAGATCGAATGATACATTTTTCTCTCCTATATAGTGGGTCACCTAAACACTCCATCCATCTGCTCCTGGTCCAGCCCCTCTGTCAAATTTTAGAACCCATTGTGGCCCACCAGTCAAAAAGTTTGTCCACGCCTGGTCTAGCAGGTTGCAGCTGGCAGTATATATGGTTTTCACTGTGTCTATGGATGTTGGTGCACATAAGAACATATGTAGATATCGTGCAGGACTTACTGTCGCACCATCTCGAACACCGACTTCCTTTCCCAGCGGCTGAGACCAGGCCCCCATTGCCTCTCCTGAGCTCCAGAGAGGCTCTTCAGTGACTGAGTCCTCCTCAAGCTTAAAGACTCCATGTCAGTGGTCCTTCAAACAGCAACTACAGGAGAGAGCACATGGTCTTGCTGTCTTTTGTGTTTGTGCCTTCAGGAGGTATAATTATGACAGCAGACTTTTAAATGAGATAGGCATCAGGTTGTCGGTGGGGGGGGGGGGGGGTTTCTTGTTTTTCGCCCTCAAATCTCTAATTAGATTAAAGCGCACAGCTGAGGTTTGACTTCATGTGAGTTATTGTGTAACAGTGTCACACTGACAGTCATATGACTCTGTTAATGTTTCTCCCCTCTGTTTCCAACAGCAAACCCTCATTTGTGCCACAGTAGGAATTGGTCCTCCTGGATTAACAAAATACTGACTATTGAGAATAAAAGAAACGCTCAATCCTCAATAGGTCATAGGTTCTTGATATGGAATACAGAAATGTTTGGCAGAAATGACTGTACAAAATAATGCGCAGAACAGACTCTGGTCACAAACTGCAAATCTGACTTTAAACATTAACATTAAAACTGCTCAAAAGATAAGGCTGCTACCCTGAAAAACAACAGAATAACAAAATAAACTCTTACCTGTAAAGAAGACGCAGAAGTTACCTGTGCATCACTGTCCGTGAGGCTGGCAGGTGCTATGAGAGCATCTCTCACAAGACACAACAATTTCCAGTGGGCAAAGTCCTAAAGCACCTTGTGATTCCAGGTGCCGGATATGACATCTGCTGCCGTCAAGATCATCAGCATAAAACTTTTCGGCCAGCCCAGCAATTAAAACTTGTGAGCTGCTTTGCAAATTTAAAGGCCAAGAGTGTTGAAACTATGATTGATTCCAAACAAAAGGCTGTGAGCCCCGGCTGAAGACCTGTGAGCACTGACACAGCTGCTCCAGTCAGATGTCACCGCTGACATTCTCTGCGTTGAGGTTCAGTCAGCGTGCCTCATTCTGGCGTGTCAGTTCTTCAGATATTCATCTCCAGCTGCTTATCGCAGACACTTCCTGACTGTTCACTCGTTCACCTCGCACACTGCACCTAATCACCGGTGAAACAGAACATCTCCCGTCAGAGTCCAGTGCAGGTCGTCTGCAGGAGGAGCTGACACAGCACGACAATGTGTGTTGCTGCCGTTTCCTGTTGCACACATCGACACAACTGCCGGAGCTCAAAGGGTGGCGTTACAACTCCGTTGTCATCAGGTTGCGCTGGAAATGACACCAGTAAATGTACGATAATTCCACCTGTGAGAGTGTTTTTCTCTGACAGGTGCATCATAATTACAAATAATTAACTCTCACTACGGCTTAATGGTGTGTGCGATTGTTTAGTGGTGTGTAATTATCCTTTGTATGAGGCCAATGTAGGAAAATTTATGTGCATGGTCAGCTGTTCCACCACCAGGAAGTAAAAAATTCAGAGTTTACATTTTAGTTATTTAAAAGTAGAAATGAACCTGCAAATTATACATACATACATACATACATACATACATACATACATACATATACTGTATATATGTGAGAGTTACTTGGTTAAAAATTTGCTTTGATGCGTTACACAAAAGTATTTAACTTGTGGCCTCGTCTCAGATATTTTTTTCTTAGGGGTTGGTAAAGAAAAGTGCTAGCACATCTTTTTAAATGGTGTCATTTGTTTTGGTGTGATTTTGTGTAATGCTAGGAAAGAAATGCAGTGTGACGTAAAATCGAATTGTTTCCTTCCTTCCTTCCATCCGTCCTTCCTTCCTTCCTTCCTTCCTTCCTTCCTTCCTTGATTCCTTCCTTCCTTTCTTCCTTCCTTCCTTCCTTCCTTGATTCCTTCCTTCCTTCCTTCCTTGCAATCGCTCTTTGGGCTCTTCTATGATTTTTTTGAAGGTTTTTTGAGAATCCTCCACCTGGTGTGAAATGTAAATGTAACACACTTTTGTAAATGAGACACAAAGAGTATCCACAATTACATAATATTTCTATTATGAAGAATATTTTTTCTCCTGGTCAACACTCTGTTGTGAGCCACATCTTAAATTTACTGGATCGGTCACAGCTGAAAACCACAGTCTTTAGCTGGTTTTGACTGTTGACGTTGACCTTTAAAGGTACAGTGTGTAAAATTCTGCCATCTAGCGGACACATGTTAGATACACATTCACTCGCCTCTACCCCAAGCTTGCAAGTGAACTACGACAGCCTTTGCTAACAAGTCTGGATACCTCGTCCACCCTCTTCTCCGTTGGTTTATTTGCAAGATGACAACTTACTGGGAGCAAGAGCCTTTCTACAGTATACATACATATATGTGTGTGTGTGTGTGTGTGTGTGAGAGAGAGTGTGTGTGTGCGTGAGTGTGTGAGGAGAACTATTCTATGGTTGGGAAAATTCATTAAATTATCAAATTAAAGTGCCAAAATACTTTTATTGTACAGAAATATACACTTTCATTAATGTATTTAATCAAGCCGAATTTTACACACTGGACCTTTAACGTGCAATAAAAAAAAAAAAAAAAAAAAAAACACATTTTCTGCCTTTTACCAGGAGGTGGCATCAGAGAAACACCACAACAGCGAGACGATTTGGAGACTCAACATTTAATCTTTGTCACTGTGCGTGTGTATACACAGCCGCACCTCCAGTTACATTGGGACTGTTTTCATTTATCTAATGCAAAGATTATTATAAAATGACGGATGTCGTCTGCAGAGGCGCAGAAACACGAGTGGATGAGGCAGAGGGCAGCGTTGTCATTCAGATGTGGCGCATGTGCTTTGCCAGCTGCAGTGAAATGAGACGGCGGTAATCAGCGAGCACGTTAGCTGGGTCAGACAGTCTCTCTCTCTCACTCTCTCTCTCTCTCACAGAACAGTGAGTGCTGGCCCGATCAGCTGAGGGCGGCGCTGGTCTCTCCCTCCTGCCGCTGTGCCGCTGCCTGCTGCTGCTGTGTGCTCCTGCGAAAGCCTCACATGGATCCGCATGTGACAGCCAACACCGACAGCCGAGAACACTTCTGCTGGAACTCAGAGTAGAGTGCACTGCAGGGCGTGCAGCCAGGCGCACTCGGGGGACATTTGCAAACAACGGAGAGACTCGTTGTTGCGGTAGATAACTCACTGCCCGCGTGTTATCTCAAGATTTAAACGTCCGAGTTGCGATTTTTTTTTTTTTTTGTGAAAATCAGCCAATACAGCCACGACCCTCCACTCTGTAGAAAAGATCCCAACTGTACAATGTTGGCAAGCGTCTCATTGTTGAAGGGGGGAGGGGCTTCAGAACACACAGCTGCAGGACTGTTGCAGTCAGTGCTGTGTGATGTGTGCGGCTCACTTGCACTTCTAGATAAGATGAGCTCTGGTGAACTGGAATCTCGTCTTGTTTTTGCGGGGACCCTGCCGACTCAGAGTGATCCGCACATGAATAACAGCTATGTGGGTAGAAGGCCCTGCACTTTAGTTGGCAGCAGTTTTTCAGGTCATCATAAATTAAGTGACCTCACGCAGAAAGTTTAACTTTCCTTTTACCTCCGTGTACTACATATATATATATATATATATATATATATATATATATATATATATATATATATATATATATATATATATATATATATATATATGTATAATTTTTATTGCACAAAGTACATCGAGTTGGATACATGTTTCTCATGAGGCAATCATAATGTTTTTCCCCTTATGTCATAAGGTACAGGAAATATAATTAAATTAAATTGGAACATATTTATATATAATAATAGTAATAAAGAAAATGAATTAATAAAAAATAAATAAAGTAAATACATAAACAAAGAAAAAAGCAACAAAAAAAAAGCACAATGAACAAGAACAAGGCAGCATTATCAAGCATGAATAGATGAAGTGTGACAATATGGCGTGTCATTACACAGCTTGGGAGAAAGTGTTGATCTAGGCTCCGTAAACAGGACAGCATCAGTGGTCAGGGTCAGACAGGAATTTGCATCTATCTGCAGGTGGAGTCCAAAGTTACTGCATTGACATTTTACAATGTTATCTTCACAATGAAACACTGGTTTCTCTCATGTCCTTCATGTATTTCAGTACAGGCTCCCATACTTTATCAAAAATTCCCAGTCTGCCTGCATTTTTATATCTTAGTTCCTCCATGCATAGGGACTCGCTGAGATCCCTCATCCACATTTCGATTGTAGGTACATTATCTGACTTCCAGTGTCTCAAAATAAACCTTTTAGCCAGGATGGTACCAAAACACAGAGACTGTTGTACAGATATTGAGATGTTAGAGTATGGAGTTGAGTTTCCCGCAGAGCCTAGAACGCTAGTCAGTTTTTGAAAGAGATTGGGGGGGGGGGCTCTATCTTACGAAAGGCCTCGTCTGTTATTTTTGTTCTTTAAATATAACAACAGCTTTTGCACCTCTCAGTCCTACTGTACTATGACAAGGCTGTGAGGGCATTTGAATTATATATTGCAGCTCATCTCGGTCCGTGCCCGGCGCATGGAAGTCTGGACTCTCCCACATGAATTGTTAAGCATCCACACGGCAAACGCTGGGGGGTCATGGGTAATGCAGGCAGTGTGATATGCTAAACAGATACAGTATGAGCCAGAGAGGAGCCCCGGGTGTAGGTGGCGTTACAGCGGGCATTACTCCAGACCCTGGGTGTCGCAGGAAGTTATCCGGTGTCGAAGCCCTGAGCTGATACCACAGCACTGGACAAAAGGATGGCAGTTAACTCACTGGCAACAATGTCAGCGTTGTGACATTTTACCCAGCGGTCTTTAATTGATGTCATTTTTCACTCTTTTTTTTTTTGCATTGAATATTGACCATTACACGAATGTTTCTCAGCTCTAAAAATTAGAAATGTCTATCCTTTACATCCTATTATATATGTTAAGGGAGTTTCAGAAGAACAGTTTCTTGTTTTTTTCTGAGTATCCTTACATTCCCATGTTGATGTTGACGTCAACATGGGATGTTGGTGACGTTGGTGCTCTCTCTCTCTCTGTTCTAGGATGATTAAGCTTCTCCAACAACAGTATGTTATTAATACAACTGTAATTTTCCTCATCTATTTTCAGGTTGGTATCCCTTTAAGAAGTAAAACCAAGCTTTATAGAGGTATTTGTATGATTTATATGTAAGTAAGATTTAGTGTGAAATTTAAATATATATATATATATGTATATATATATATATATATATATATATATATATATATATATATATATATATATATATATATATATATATATACATATATATATATACACACACACACATATATATATTTAAAAGTAGATGGGAACAAAAGACAATAGTGTTTGCTGGCAGTGACGCAGCTGTTGATGATGTTTGATTGTGATGCCAGCCGTGATTCACTGCATTTCCCTCTCAGCCCCCTAAAATAGAAACAGCTGGGTTATATTTGCCCTTGTGACCATGGTGACGACTGTCGAAGTATGACATCAGAGTTTTTGTTGCCGGCTGATGTGCACATGTGACGTCTGAGGAGCCATGTGGAGACATGAGCTGTGTGTATGAGAGAGATGGAGAGAAGGAGAGAGAGAAAAGAGAGAGAGAGATTGAGAGTGTATTATCGATCTCTCCTTATCATGTGGTCGTTAATCACGCTCCTGCACTCAGCTCCTCATCTGTCTGTTGATGTCATTGTGTCGTTAAGGAAGTCTCTTTCTCTCTCTCTGTTTCTCTCTCTCTCTTTATCTCTCCCTCTCTCTCTGTCTCAGTCTTTCTTAGTAAACCAAAACAATATACGGCCAGTATGGCTCCTTTGGTCACCTTATGTAATTATATGAATGGATCACAATTCAGATGAAAATTGATCCCCTCTTGTTTGGAACAGGGAACCTGAGTGTGACCCACCCTCTCTTTTTTTCTAAAAGAAAATCTGAGTGAAATAATCCAGGGAGAGGAAGCAGGAATTAGGGCACAGTTTCACATGCCTGAAGCTTTGTCAAACTCTGTCAGTCCACGGCTGTATGTGGGCCATCGCTGGCATGGCTTGACTGAGAGAAACAGTGCCACGAGAGCCAGTAGCAGCAACCTGCCAGGCTGCCAGAATGTAGGTTAACAATATGTTACATAACCTGGACTGAAAGCAAAGTCACTGGTTTTAGTCATTTCGCATCACCTGCCTGACTTCAGTTATACGTTGAGGGCAAATATTGGGACGACATCGCTGTCATTGTTCATCTGAAGCCTTGTTGTCAAGAAAATAATTTGTGATTCATTTGCCTGGATGACTCACAGAATTTCAATGAAAAAACTGCCTGGTTAGAAATTGTACTGATTTTAACAATGAAAAAAATATAAAATCACAAGGTAAAAAGGCTGGCCAACCTCCCACCCTCATGACTCATCCTCTTTGTGCCGCATCTTTTTTTTTTCCAAGAAAATCTGGCCCTCTGGGTGATTTCAGAATAAAAACAAAGCTGTGAACTGGCAAGAGTGAAAAGAAACAGGAAGCTCCAACTGTCATACACCAATGTATTTTTGGACAGGCTGTGTGATTGCACTATTAATAACCGTTTACCTCATGCAGCCCTCTGGTCATGTGTCGAGTCACAGTGAGAAATCGGCGAGGCTGCACTGCTGGACAAGGCTGCATGAATCTACAGTCCAGCAGTGTGTGATATAGTTGAAGGTCACCTGCACAGTCAGCATGAAACCAGAAGATTATTCCTGGGTATTTAAGTGCCGGCTAACGGCTACATTCCGCTGCTGCCCCGTCTCTCCGGTGTTTACTCCCCATGCAGGTCAGTGTGATGGAAGCATACACATGCACTGGAGTGATCCGAGCCAAAGTGGGTCACCCTCTCATAACACTCTCCTGGTGCAGGGCCCAGGGATGAGCAGACCTTCCTCTGGCCACAGTATGTGGAGCGACAGGTATTGGAGATGTTTTTCTTCTTTCCCTTTCTGCTTTTAAAGTGCAACACTGCTGTGTCTCAGCCTTGAGGTCAAAGCTCGAGAGTATTTTGGACTTGTCTGCCGTTCCGTTCATCTGTCTGCCCATCTGTTAAGCTGCCGCTGTGTTCGTCTCCACCAGCACCAAGCTTCATTTTCCTCCCAGTCGGGGACCCGGAGTAGCCTATGATTATCTTAAAAAGCAGAGGCTTTGGAATGTTAATCCAGTCACTCCTACCCCCTTTCCCACACTCATCTTTCAAAATTCACACTTTGAACACCTTATAAAGAACGTGTTGGTGTTTGTACATGAAGACAAGAAAAACAATATTCCTTCCATTTCCCAACATGTGTTTATTGGAGAATTGAGTAATCAAGGATTTCTGGGAAGATTTCTTCTTCCACACAGGCAGAACAGGCAGAGATTTAACACCCAAATCCACAATCCTGTTCAGTGTGCAGCTCTTTCGATAGTTTACTGCAGCAGAGGAATGTTTCATTTGTGGCGCCTTTGCAGAGGTGCACCAGTGAGTCATATTATAGTCATGTAACTGGCAGCTGATCATCCCTTTCGTGGGGTGATGGGAAGCAGTTAACAAAAGCAGGTTCAAGTCAAAAGAAGAAAGAAGCATAAAGAAATTCACAGAAACTTTAACTTGTAATATACCAAAAGGTTACATTTGCTAAGATTTGGCCTAGATAATAACAGTGTTTCTTTCTTAATTATTATGTTAATACTTTGAAAATGATAAAACATTACTATTGGACATTCAACTTCTTTACAAACTTGTTTGAGCCCACTTGCTTCTTGTTAAAATGAATGAATGAATGAATGAATGAAGACTAGCGCAAAAAGACAACACGTGCCATAGGTCTGGAAGGTATTTGAGAGATGGAGAGGATTTTGCTTTTCCTTCAAACACTTAAAATAGGCCATTATTGGAAATCCTCTCACATTGCACATGAAAACCCCTCCATCTCTCGTTTTTTATAATGGTTGGCTAATTGTCTTCTGATGAACGGAAGAGGAAGCGTTAAAAAGTTATTTATTTACCATCACGTCGGTGTGGCTGTTCCAGTAAAGTGTAAGGGCAGTTGATAGGAATCTGTGGGCAGCAGTGACAGCTCGGAGCGTCTCCGGCTTCCTGCGCTGCGTGTCACCGCCTGCGTCAACACAAGTCAGTGGGAGCCTCGAAGAAGATTTAGCGGAGGCGAGATGACTCCCGCGCAACGGTACTAGGCGTTTTTTTTTTGTATGGCTCTTGACACAAATGACACAACAAAAAATGTCGACACTCCTTGACGACTGAAAATACGTAGATGCACCTTAAGCTGTTATAACTTAGCGCTGCTGTTTAAAGAGCAAATTCCTAGGCGAGCTAACCTCTGGCTAGTCGAACTAGCTTGCCGTAGTGCTTGCGCCATGTTAGCAATTCATTCAGATCATTCAGCTAAACATAATAGCATACATAACATAATAATAATCGGCAAAAGAAATTGCCTTTACATAATGGCCATGTAGTGGCCAGCGGACAAGCTATAGCCGACGGATAGCCACTCTCCGCTCGCACAAGTGACCACACAAAACAGCTATCTTTCGTGGCGGCTCCGCACATGTGCGACTTCCGGCCAGGGAAGAGGTGAACTATCTCGCTGCCGGACGCGCTCTCTGGGAGCTCCGAGCCAACCCTCTCACGACCACATTGGTACTACTGTAGGAGCTTCACATAAACACAGAAGGACTCGCAGCTGGCAAGAGTACGGAGCAGACGCATCAACTTATCGCCAGCCTCCCGTGTCATTATGCTGCATTTTACTTTGTGGTGAGTGACGAAGTATTATTGTAATTATAATACCCTGTTGTCACGGCGGTCTTTGTGCTTTAGCGTTGGGAGGTGTTTGTTTGTGTGTAATTGTGCAAAACGGGAGTATTCAGCATTAATGTCTATTAAAAACAAACTAGCTGTTCAACATTTTGCCTAATCGTGGACTGTCAAAAATTAGTGTTACTATTAAAATAAATAAATAAATAAAACTTGCCTCTGACCACGACACCGTGAGGTGGAAGTTTGCTCTGGTTGAAATAGGACCGTGCCAGTCAGTGTCTGTGTGTGTTTTCGTGGTGTAAAGCGAGCGGACTGACAGTGGACAGGGCTGCCAGTGTTGTTGTTGTGACTGACATTATCGCCGTGTGTCTCGGCCAGGGCAGTTGAGAGGTCAGCCTGCTAATGACTGTTGTTATGCCAAACAGGAAACGGTTGTTGCCCTCCTCCAATGAAAAAAAGAAGAAGCTATGTACAGCATTCCTGGAGCGACGTTCCAGAGCAGTTGGGGGGGCAACATATCCTGAGCATACATACTCGTCGTCGCTGTTATTGTTGTCGTTGTGGTGTGTAGTTTTACTTTAATGTGAATCCCTGCAGCCTGCTCCTGCCTGCTGTGGCACCACAGTGCAGTGACATCTCTTTCACGTGAACGCGCACGTGCATCGTGTGCGCCTGCCTTTTCATCTTTAAATTATTAATGTGGTCTCGGGTGGAAACCCACGCATGTACAGTAAATCCTTACAGTTAGGTATGAATTGTCAAAGTGAAACTGCATGTGCAGTGTTTCTGCAAGCAGCCGCGCATGAGTTAAAGAGCACTGAAAGTGATTGTTGTTGGAGAGGAATCCTCCAACACTTTGGCCCAGCTGCAGCAAAGGGGTTAAACTGTGTCAACATTGTACAGGCACCAGAAAGTTGTCTCCCGTTTCACCTCCTACATGCATGGTGGTTCCAGGAAGTTTTCGAGAGTGCACACACACACACACACACACACACACACACACACACACACACACACACACACACACACACACGAATGGCACAAACCGATACGTTTAACTGTTTGCTCACCATCAGACGCCCTGCCACAGCGGAGTGTTGGAATGTAACTCAAGAATGAGAATCATTTACTTGATCGCTACTTGAGCATTTTTTCCATTTGATTTGATTTGTTTTGTGTGTTAAGTTTTGGTTTGACTGAGAGTTAGGCTTTGGAAATGAACAGTGTCAAAGTTAGAGATTAGTTGATTGATATTGTGTCACTGTAGGTCCTTAAACACAAATTCCTGTTTTCCTTGATTCACATTTTTAAGTTCCTTGGTGTAGATTTCTTGGTTGGTTTGCTCTTTTAGAAGAGACCAAGTCTTTTATATTGTACATTAAAATGCTTGATATATAGTTTACCCACTACTTTTTTAAAGTCTAAGAAGTTACTTGTGTGTGTGTGTGTGTGTGTGTGTGTGTGTGTGTGTGTGTGTGTGTGTGTTCACGGACCCTGTCCCTTTCTACTGGACTTGAGATGAGGTCTATTCCTGCAGCTTGTATTAGTGACACACACTTATTGGTAGTGCTCAAAGTAAACATGCCTGATTGTTTGCAATCAAACAAGTCTGATGAGTGTATGGAGAGTTTGCCAGGAACATATGCCCCCACCCAGTTTTTCTTCCAGTTAGTAAACATTCTTTTTTACCAGACAAACAGATATATAGACTTGAACATGGATGGATTTCTTTTCCTCTGCCACTGGCTTTCTTGTACAACTTGCTCGCTTGTTCTTTTGCGCTCAGTTTTGGTATGCTTGAAATTACTCATGTTTGAATTTCTTACCCATGTTCATGTCCAAAAATAACAGCCACTTGAAGCATTACACCTCCCAGCTCTGTGTGCAGCCAATGGAGGGTCCGTTTCCACGTATTCTTTGCAAAAAAAAACAAAAAAAACTTGTGGAATCATTGGAATGTTAATTACTCTGCGGACAGAAGAAAAGGAGCTGTGGAAATCCCTATTTTTTTGAAAGCGCTCAGCTGGTTTGCCTGTTAGTGTCACATTTTAGTCAGTGTTTGGTCATTTACTACGCACAGGTTGCTGCATAATCACCATTAAGAAATGATTTGTTTCGGCAAACTTTTGTCAGGATGAAAGCAGCTCGACAGGCAGAGCTGCAGTGGCTTTCAGCAGGAAAGACCTCCCACTCTTCCAGCTGTCGTTTTAGAAAAGGTGTATTATTCGGCTGTTGGCATTTAGCCTGTCAAACTAGCAGGGTGAACACAACACCGCCGCTGTGCTGAATTGTCCTCTGATCGTGGGTTCACGTCTCACTGAGCGTCTGCGTGGTGAGGAATGCTGCAACCAGTGCCACTGACTTGTTCCCTCCCCCCACCATCTGTGCATTTATTGCCGCAGCAGCAATGAATATTTAAACTCATATTTTCTTTCGTCTTCTCGCAGAATGTATGTGAAGCAACGCGGCCAAAACCATGAGAGGCATCCAGAAGAGAAAGTTTGCTGATGTGGATGATGAGATCCTGTGCTACTCTTCCTCCTCCCTCTCTCCGCCGTCCTCCCTCTCCTCCCCCAGCTCCTCCGGGTGGGAGTCAGATGTTGAGAGCAGCCCCCCCGACGAGCAGGATTTCACACCTCACAGCCCTCCTCCAGTCGCAGCTTTGCCCAGTAAGCCCTCCCAGCCCCCATCTGGGTTTTTCAAATAATGCAAACCTCCTCGTTATCGAGCCATTTTTTTATAGGAGTGTCTCTTATCAGCCTGCAGCAGCACCGCTAATGAAAACGCTAACCCCGGGGCAGCTCTCGATAATGCACAGCCCATGACTCAAGTGGAAGATTATTCGCCTGAGCGATGGGATGTTGTGGAAATCGATTTGAATAGCAACCTCACTTTAAACAAGTTAGATCAAATAGCCTTATTAAGCTACACAGACGACTTCCAGGTACAGGCCATCCTGCAGGTGTTGTTGTTGTTGCCGTACAGCTTTGAGTCGAGCAGATTTAGGCTTGTTGTTCTGAAGCTGTTACCGCAGGAGAGTCATGGCGTACACAGTGCCCCGGTGTGGTGCTCCACCAACAGACGCAGCAGCTGAGATGAGCTTAGTCAGCTGGCTTCAGCTGTTTACTGACTCCAGGAACCAAAGTTCAGCCTCAGTTATGTGTGCATGTCAGCAAAGTTATTGACACCAACGAGAGAAATCAAGCAGAATCTTGGAGGAGATTAAACTGGGAAGGAGAGAGAGAGAGAGAGAGAGAGAGAGAGAGAGAGAGAGAGAGAGAGAGAGAGAGAGAGAGAGAGAGAGAGAGAGAGAGAGAGAGAGAGAGAGAGAGAGAGAGAGAGAGAGAGAGAGAGAGAGAGAGAGAGAGAGAGAGAGAGAGAGAGAGAGAGAGAGACCTTCAAGAAGACCACTGCAAATTGTGACCCAGCTGTTTATTACCCCACCGTTTCCTGTCCACTTGTGTCTTAACCTGTTGACCCCAGCTACTGAGCTGAAGCACCTGCAGTGTGTCACCTAGTGGTCACCCAGAGGCCTTACAGTAGACAAAGCTTGGAATGTTTGATTTGTATTAGACAATGGTGAAGAACACAAAATGGCCAAAATAGCATTGGAGTTATTTGTGTTACAGGATGTTTAATAGGAAACACCACACCATAAAGTGTCCCCTGCTTTTTATAAGACCTTGCACCAGCACAAAACACACACAAAAAATGTGTTACTTTACACATCTGATATTTACCTTTCAGACATTGGCTGATTGACAGAATGATTTCACTCCTAATTCTGTTTAGGTGGTCCAGGGAGGGATACTCAGAGCCAGTCATGGCGTTCTCATGGCGGTCTGATGTTAACTGTGTCTTTTCCACCTCGACCAGTTCGGCCCATCCTGAGGAGACCGAGGCTCGCAGGTGTGCAGAGCAACGTGCGCTTTGACCAGGTGACTGTCTTCAGCTTCCCGCGCTGCCAAGGCTTCACCAGTGTGCCCAGCCATGGAGGGGCCACATTGGGCATGACACGAAAGCACAGCGCCCTCCAGAGATACTCCCTGGCAGAGCATGCACTGGAGCAGCGGCGCAGGCGGAGGGAGAAGCTGCGAGAGAGGCGGAGGGAAGAAAAACTTGAGGCGTTGAAACTCAAAGTATGTTCACTTATTTGTTTATTCACTGCTGCTCTTCTCCTCAGAAGTAGCCTCACTGTGTCTGTTGCTCTTATTTTCAGTGGATCGCCAGTGGGTTCATTGACCAGAGGGAAGCGGACAGGTTAACGGTGGATCAAATCTCAGATGGAGACACTGATGCCCCTGTCAGTGACGCAGACGTCCGTGACGGAGGTTTCCTGCAGCCGTTCACCTCCAGACAGAGGCAGGCCGTCCTGCAGGCTGCAGGTGTGAAGCGGATAGAGCGGGAGGAGAAGCGGCAGCTGCACGCCCTGCGCCTCTCCAGAGAAGCCTGTGGGTGTGACTGCAGAGGCTTCTGCGAGCCAGAGACCTGTGCATGTAGCCTGGCAGGGATCAAATGTCAGGTACTCGTCCTACGCTTTTCTTTTTGTTACATGTCGCAGGTTTTTTGCTTATAGATATCAATTTATAGTGTAATTTATTTTATTTTATTCTCCATTGAGCTATGTTTATTATTTTAATAATGATTAGTATAACTATTACATTTAACAAACTAACAGTTTGTCGACTTTTTCAGAACATATCCCAAACTTTACTGTGGGCCAGTTTCGAGGCTCTCTCAGATGATTTTTACTTGCACTTTTGTCATAAATACCTTATTAACTTACATTGATATTTGTGAAAAAATAGGGGGGAAATATTGTTTCTCTATTTATTCACAATATGAAAAGATAACATTATAAAATAAATTTTGGGCAGTGCAATTAGCGATATGTTGTAATGTGTTATTCTGAAGTACAGTCATAACAAAAGCTGAACAGGAATTTAGGAAGTTACGAGATGTTAAAAACATATAGCAAAGATATAATATACATCACAAATAAATTGTATTGATGAAAAGTAACAGAAGAGAGGAGTGAATGAATTTGATGGAAAAACAACAATAAGATTCAAGCAGTGATTTTCCCTGTCTTTCTGTGGTGCAGGTGGACCGCTTAAGCTTCCCATGTGGCTGCACAAAGGATGGCTGTGGAAACACTCAGGGTCGCACAGAGTTCAACCCAAGACGTGTGCAGACCCACTACATCCACACCACCGTGAGACTGGAACTGGAGAAGAGGCTGCAGGATGAGAGGCGGGGCCAGCAGGACCAGATGGGACTTCCAGAGGACCTTCAAGAGTTTGAGGAGCAGGATGAGGCCGCGATGGTGCGCAGTGTGCGCGACAAGACGTGCCCCTTTGAGTTCACCATGGAGGAGGATTGTCTTCCTCTCTCCATGCCTGCCGCTCCATCCTTCCATTTCATTCCTGAACGGTTGGTGGTGGAGGAGAACAGCTGCAGCAGTGACATGACGGAGTCGTCGTACTCCTCCTCCGACTCGGACACACGTCTGAGCGTGAGTAAGAATCTCTGCGAGGCGGACAGGGGGTCGCCGGACGCCCGCAGCATCTGCAACGATGACAACTCCTCCACCCGCAGCCAGCAGAGGCACGTACCTGTTGGGGAACCACTGACGCAGCAACACGGCAACTCTTCGACTAACAGTGCAGGAACACTGACAGTCGGCACATTCACAGACAATACAGGCAGGACTTCGCTCACCAGTTACCTTGACGAGAACGCAAACCAGCCCAGGGACTTTTTTGATGACGACTCTCTTGACGGCTACCCTCACACTCCCTCCCCCACAGTGGACTATTCCTCGGGCACGTACATGGACTTGAGTCTCTCGTCCGACTCTGATCTGGAGTTCTTTGACAGTGACTATACATCCGGCCCTCTGCACAGCTCCTTTAAACTGCACAGACTTCCCGACAGCCTTTGCCACCTCCAGCTGCTCAGCTCGGTCAATTTGCCGCAGCACGAGTCAAGCACCTACCTCCTGGAGTCCCTGATTGGTCTGACGGAAGCGAGCCCAGAGCAGGGATAGTCGGCAACTCACTGCGATTAGAGCCCTTCCAAAATATTTTCACGACATTTACTTGATAGAAAGACCGAAAAGAATATATATTGTATATAGCGCTGCTTTTGTGTATTTGCTATTTTTAATATACACAAAAATGATAGATTAACTATTTTTGCCTTGCTGGGTATTTTTTCTATTGCCTGGAAAATATGTCTGCCTTTTGTTCAAAATAACCCCACACACTTGAGTAATTTGAATATGTCCTGTTTTGCAATGAGTCTGTATAACAATCTCTGTCTTTTTATTTATTTTTTAATATCAAGTTCGCCAGATTTGAATCACTTGGAAGCTCATTATTTCTGCTGAGCTGCCTTGACTTGCTCTGACTTGGTTTTTTTTCCTCTTGGGAGTGATGATTTTCAGAGTTATATTTATTACAAATATTGAAAATACAGTGGCAATAAAGGGTTTTCTTTTCAACAAAAGCACAACAATTGCCTCAGTTTTATTTTTCAATGTAAGTTCTCAGGCATTAGCATAAGCATATATGCTGGCAGGAAGTGAGGACAACAACAAATACTTAATTTTCAACCTGAAGTTCAATCTTTAATGGTTGACAGGCCCTTTCAATATATCTTTAGTAGATTTTTGTACTTTACCATGAATAATATTATTTATATTTATTGAATTTAAAATAATATACAATGAGCAACACTTTATTGTTTATTGTGGGGAAAACTAAAAAGTTATACAACATTAAAATAATTAAAAACTTAAGAACTTAACTTTCGAGATTCATATGAGCTAAAGCGTTAACAGTGGGTTTAAAATCTCAGAGTACTTTTTAATTTCTTATCACCGGTCAATGACAAACGATTTCGAATTGCTGTTGAATTATTTTAGCAACTGTGAAAATTTAGGAGTAGAATGCACATAACATTTTTGTTTAAAAAGACACTTAAACACAATATTAAATAATAACAACAACAACAATAATAATAATAATAATTTAAAAAAAAAAATCGACGTAAGGAAACGAAGCGCAAGTTTACGCTCGATAAGCGCGATGTTCGATTATTCTGGGCTGCAAACAAGATGGCCCTGGACTGTCAACCGTGCTAATTGTTTCACACTAAGTCATTTTGTATCATTTTAGACTACTTTTAAACTATCAGAAAGAAATGGGGTTATCACAGAGTGCCGAAGTGTCCGAAGGTGGAACGTACGGATACCATGTGCATGGCGTAAGTTGTTCAGCGTCTGTCATATCTGGAACAGTGTGGAACGTTACGGCGGCTTATCTGTTCCTGCCGCTGTATGCTAACCCGATGCTAACGACAAGCTAACATTTGCAGTTGCCTCGCAGCCGGCGGAACCTGATGAGGTGGCACTGCCGTTCACCTGTTCAGTTTAAGCTGACGCCGTGCAAACAAGTCTGTAATTCTAAGAACAAGCTTGAATTAATTACTGCTAGTTGCTAGTTTTATTTTAAGAAACCCGAAACCCGATACTACGCTATTATCACATACAAACACACCGTTCCCACTCCCCAGTTTTTTTTTGTTTTTTTTTAACCAAATATATTTATTAGACCTGTGCTGACTGCTTAAAGCCGCTGTGAGGTGGAAATTCGTTTAAGTAGGAGTTGTTCCTGTTTTACAGCTTTCAGGCGGTGAATGGCCTTCCAAGACGCTCGCGCTGCCCTTGCTCGAGGGCCCGACAATAAAAATGTCTTTTAGGCGGTACCGGGGGAAGCAATAGTTTAATAACTATTTTGGGCATATTTGCCGTAGTATGGGAAATTAATCAATGATATGATGAACTGAAGTGATTTCAGGTCCCACTATCTTTAACGCTGACGTGTTGACAATGTCAACACGAAGATGTTTGAATGTGAAAACAGTTTTTCCAAAACACTCCAGTAAATCCGGATGCGAACAAAACGTGTTTCTACATGGGACAACTGAGCCTTATTTTGTGTTTGGAATTTGTAGCATTAATATAGTTTCTACATTTAAAGGGGGGGGGGGGGGGGGGAAGTCATGTTACCATGGTCGTCTAAATCCATACCCATTAAGTTCGCACAGCTTTGGGAAAGGTGGGAAATGCGTCTATTCGGTCTATTCTATGCGTCTATTCTTTTAGACCCTCTAGTGTACTAGTTGACACCTCTTTGAATTGATTTTAGTGTGCCTTTTCCCAACAGGTACAGCCAGATTCCCCTGCAGAAAGAGCTGGACTGCAGCCGTTTTTTGATTTTATTCTGTCTTTGGACAGCAGAAGACTGGTGAGCTTCATACATACATTTTTCATTCATTTATTTTTCACTGACCGCAGGCTCGTGATATAATTTACCACACACATAACAAGTCCTGGCCTTCTTTACCAGAATGAAGAGAATGAGCTGCTGAAGGAGGTCTTGAAAGCCAACACGGAGAAAAATGTGAAGATGGAGGTTTACAGCAGCAAAACCTTGAGGGTCCGCGAGCTGCAGGTGGTGCCCAGCAACATGTGGGGAGGACAGGGCCTGCTCGGTGCCAGTGTCCGCTTCTGCAGCTACCAGGGAGCCAATGAGAATGTCTGGCACGTCTTGGTGAGTGGAAATAGCCAACAAAACTGACTTCAAGGCCCGAGGTGTCCACACAGCTGGTGAATGAAAGGCATAAGGTCCATAATGTGGGATATCAAAGAACAGGGATTAATGGGACCATTTTTTGAAATCTACTTCTTTACTGTGCGATGCTGCAAAATCTTCAATCTCTTTAATTTTTTTTCTTTCCTCCAGGATGTAGAACCCAGCTCACCTGCTGCACTTGCGGGGCTTCAGCCACACAGTGACTTCATCGTTGGAGCAGACCAGCTGTTGCAGGATGTGAGCTACTATTCATTGAGCTTAACGCTGCATCTAATTGGAAGGGTTTGCAGTTAACTCAGAGTTGCTGATTTACAGTCAGAAGACTTCTTCTCGCTGATCGAGGCCCACGAAGGGAAACCCCTGAAGCTGCTGGTGTACAGCACGCAAACAGACGTGTGCAGGGAGGTTATGGTCACACCCAATGGGGCGTGGGGTGGAGAGGGCAGGTAAGTGGAAGGATTCACACACGCATTGAGTATCTAATATGCAAATGATTTTTAGTTCAAATGTTTAAAAATGAGCCAATGTTTTTTACTGCCAGTCTTCCCACAGACATGAAGTTGGATTCAATTTGTTTCTGTCTTGCTTGCAGTCTGGGTTGCGGCATCGGTTTTGGCTACCTGCACAGAATCCCAGCACAGACGGATGTTTCGTCACCTGCTCCTCCTCCTCCTGCACTTCCCAAAGAAGAACCACCTTTAAAGATTCCAACTCATGGATACACAGAGGTCCGTCTGGATAAGTTCCTTATCTCCCAAAATGGTTCTATGAACATTTAGATCTGACCTTGTAAACCTCGTAATACATTCCTTCGCTCAGCTCAAGTGATGGCACTGTTTCTTTGTTTGTGTTTACTGATTCCCAGATGAGTAATGTGTATTTCTGTCGGGTCCTCAG
Organism: Nelusetta ayraudi; assembly: GCF_046127955.1. Taxonomy (NCBI): domain Eukaryota; kingdom Metazoa; phylum Chordata; class Actinopteri; order Tetraodontiformes; family Monacanthidae; genus Nelusetta; species Nelusetta ayraudi. Next base: position 9,362,069 of record NW_027466061.1, read on the forward strand.
GCACCCTTGATGGCTCCCTCAAGCCAAAGTGAGGATGTGTTGGACGTGGAGCAGGTTCCCCTAAAGGAAGCCTCTCCTCCACCTGTCCAGAGAGTGATGGACCCGGGTTAGTTGACATGCCCACGTTTTTAGCGGATGTTCTTTTTGGATTTAATATGTAGTTTAAGTTATCATGCTAATTTAGCACGTTTCTCAGACTCTGAGGTGGCAGCGGCGACTCCTGATGCTTCAGACGTGGCTGATAGACTGGATCTGTCCATCTCATCCATCGACATGACTAACACAGCCCTGGCAATGCATGAGGAGAAGGACTGTGACATCTCAGGTATCGGTAAGTAGAAGATTCCAAATGCTTCCACAGTAGTATCCTGCAGATTTTCACATCGAGGTAGAGAGACTAAAGACATTGTCTTTTCCTGTGGCACAGAAGAACTGGACGACAGTCCACTTCCTTCATTGTCAACTGACAGCCAGGCTGACCAACCAGAGCTGAGCTCCCTGGCAGCCATGGACCTCACGTCGGCTCTGTCTCTCGGCGACACCCCGGACGTCTCGGTGGCTGAGCCTTTTGACCTGCTGGCAGAGCCCACCAACGCTGCCATTTCTCCCGCAGAGTCTCGCGACAGCCAGTTTGCAGAAGTATCGTCTCTCCCTTCAGAGTCGGACGACCCTCCACCCGAAGATCTTTTCCAAACGTCTCCCGTAGACCTTCTGCCATCCTTGCAAGCAGATGAGGCAATGCTGGACAGGTCTCTCACTCAGGCCATTGAGGATGCAGCCGCACCAGCGGAGGAGCCTGCAAATGAGTCAGCAAACGAGTCTCCTGCTCATCATCATCATCATCATCATCATCACTGCAGCCATGAGAGTAACGTGGAGGAAGCAGCAGAATAAGCTTGTACCAGGTAATGCAACAGGCAGTTGACAATCACTGGAGCTTTTTAAAGAAACTAGAGAGAAGCTGTATGTATGAATGGAAGGCTCCCTGTCAGGTCAGTGACACTACAGAAACCAGCCTAAGCATTAGCAGAAAAGCACTTCACTGCACAATATCCTATGTTGTTGTTGTTGTTGTTATTTTTAAATAAGATTTTAAGTTACTGATGTTTTTTTATGCACCAGTGGGGTTTTTAACATGGGGATGTGATGTCAAAGTCTCACAGAGCAGTTGTTCTTGGTAGTAAGTCGGCAGCACGACATTTGTGCTTATATTTAAAGAAAAAAGGCAAGGGCGTGATCAGCTTCCATTTATAAAAAATGAAATGGGATTTGTTTCAACAGAACAGAATGTTGTCAAAGTGCCCTAGTTGTACTCTAGTTCTGGCCTGGCACTGGCACTCTGCATGTTGACGTCTGATGGTCTGTCACCTCTAATTTTTCAACATATGCAATTCTAAAAACATTTGTATTTCTACGGATGGTGGGCATCTAAGACTTTTCATTTCTTGCTCTGAAGATCCATTGTTTCCACCAAGACAATTTTATCATGATAAGATGGAATTGATGGTGTTACATCTCTAGTTTTTTTATTTGTCTTGTCTTTGTCTGCCAGATACACTCGCCAAGAGCATCTGCACGTTAACATCTACAACACTATCAGAAATCTTTTAAGTAAGCTGAGATTTTAATTTCTTTCACTGTGACCCAAATGTTGATTTTAAGTGATGGGTTTTTGGTGTGTGAACTGAGGGTTGCCAGTTTTGATGAGGTCAGTTAGTAGTTTTTATTCAGTCCATTTCATCATGTTTTTACCTTCCCTGTAACTGTTATGCTTCTGTCCGAACATCTGTTTCAACACTATTCTTCCAGTGTAAATGTTTGCGATCTATGCAACAATAGACGAGTGTTGCCTGCAGCGTGACTGATGTGTATCTAAGAGAGGATGTTGGTATGTGGGAGGTCCACTTACAGTGATGCTGCTGTTAAGTCATTTGTTTTCAATAGGGGAATTCTTAATGTTGTTTTCCACGATGTAGTTGCTAGTGTGTAAAATAAGGAAAGTATTTTTGCAGATTTCTATGAATTGTTTGTATGTTTGATTAGGCATGAGTGCAGAGTATTGTGATGAATGTAATACAAGTGAATCCTCGTCAGAAATCACTTGAATGAAAAAAATAAATTGTCACTTTTCCCCCTCTTCTTTCAAACCCAAGTTCTTCTAAAAACAAACAAAAACAGCTCCACAAATCTGTCATTGTTAAACCATTCCAATTTATTTCTTTCAATGCCTAAAATATACATATTTCACAAATTATTACAAGGGATACTGCAGTGAATTGGCCTCAGAATGATACCCATCATGTTTTTGGCCACTCCTTCGCTATGGCGTTGCACACACACATTGTGGCAAAAAAACAAACAAAATGAAAAATAACTGCAGAAGTTTTACAATGAAACAGATCTCTTGTTGTGCCCGGTGACGCACCAAAAGAGAAAGGTTTTTGTTTTTTTTCCATTTATTTCACTTTGGTCATTTATTCCCACAGTGCTTTTAGTGTTTTCTCTTTGAAATTCCCCTTCCGAGTTAAACTCATCGAAACTTCTATAGAATCTAAATGAAATATACATTAGGAACAGCCCTCACTGTAATCAAAGTCATTATCCAAGCACAGAGCAAGTAAGCATGAGTTATTGTTAAAGATACATACCTTATATATATATATATAATTCCCCCCCCATTGCTAAGATGACTTGGACAACTACTAACATTCTTAAGAGTGAACTGCAATTTCTGGGCTGCAGTGAATACAACTAATGCAATTTTCAAACATCTGGGTCAAAATTACCTTTGTGATAATAAAGAAGATCTAGGGATTTGGAAAATTAACAGTTGGGCTTTAAGTAGGCTGTACAACAACACAATAAAACTGAGGCAAATCCAAAAGAAAAAAAACAACCTTGTACACATATTTACAGTAAAAGAACATTCAGTCCATTCAGAACAGCACAGCTTTAAGGAAAAAGAGAAACAGAAATGACAAAGACAAGTGCTTCAGTCTACGAGGTTCAGGCTCTGCAGTGATTAGACGTGGAAGCCGAGGTTTAGTTCAGGTCGAGATGACAACAGAACACAGACGGGCCGCTCTGAGTGACCGAGATGCTACCCAAAGACCAAGGTGTTTCCTGAACCGGCGACGGAGTCAACGAGGCGGTTGTGGAGTGATTGTAGCAGAGACACGTTTGTGGAATGTAGTGGGACAAACTGAACAGCGCTACATCCATGTGCACAAACACACACGCTTGGACATAAACATGTAACAGGGCTACGGTCACCTCAAAGTAAAAATGCCAATCAGAAGGAGGGAACAAATATAAGAGTTGATGAACAGAAGAGAAGAACCAGTGGGTGCTGGAGTCCATTTGTGTAGCTCTTGTTGAACTGGGAGAAGAAAAAAAACAAAACACGCGCACACACGACTGACCTCGCTGGCGTTGCTCGCTCCGGCTTGTTCTTGTTGTTCTGGTCGAGTTCCTATGATACACCACAAAACCACGTCCTCATAAATTCTACTGGACTCATTGATACTGTGACTCTGCACCTCACAATGGGGTTCTGGGGTTCTACATGTCAGAGGTGGGTGGTGATTGGCAAATAATGAGTTCTTCTTTTAAAAATTGTGACTTTCACGTGGACTTCTGCCTATAATGAAGTGTCAAGTCCCCTCCGCTCTTCCAGATAAAGTGTTTCACTGTTCGCAGGTCCATGTTGGGATCTAGAACCTGGCCGACGGACAAAAGCATTGACAGGTTAACAAAGTGACTAAAAGTGTGCGTGGAGCATCAAGTCTGAAATGGTCCCATTACCTGGTCTTGACACATCAACTCAATCTTTTCCTCGGCCAGCATTGCCATGTCCTCCTCCTTCTCCTGCTCTCCGGGCTTGTCGTTGGCCGAGGAGCTGGTGGTCTGGGACTCGTTGTCCAGGTTGATGATCTTCTCGTAAACGTGCTCCATCACCTTCCTCACCTGCAGCATGTCACTGGCTGAGAGGCGGTCCCTGCGTGGGGCACACACAGTTTAAAAAGATTAAAATCAGCTTTAACCTCAAGAGTTCTGGCTCATGTTGAAGAGCACACAAAAGAAGGAGCGCTTACTTCTTCAGAGTTTTTGCACCAGAGGAAGAATGAGGCTGGAGGTAGAATGGGATTTTGTTGAATTTGGGCATATTTTTCTGGAAAACCCCCCACCCAAAAGAAAAGCAAATGGAAAATCATTGATAATGCGTACAATGATAATAATGAACACCACAAGTGACACAGCAGAGACACGTGCCAATTCTCTGCTCTGGTTCTGGGGGTTTAATTCTGTCTTAAATATTTCTAAAGAGTTTGGGGAATATGAACGATCACAACAGTTTATTAAAGCAATCTACCACCTGAACTAGAAAAAAACAACATGTACTTACATCTACAGTAATATCGATAACCCACTGTGGAACTGTCTCATTCAGCAGCATGGACTCAGTCTCTCCGCCTGAATCTCTACACAGCAACCTGCAAACACAGGACAACACTGATGCAACAAAGCTGCGTCCTGCGCTCCGACCAAGACTATGGCGAACCTTCACCTGAATAGAGTTCTGCCTCCTGCTTCTCCAAAGATGACGGGGGTGTGCGGTGGCACTTGGAAATAACCATTTCCCCTCTGCACCCGGTTTTCTGGTTCTCCGTTCACTGCGAGCACAAAAACAGTGACATTGCCAGACGAAGCCAATGACACCTGCTGATCACGGACAGCAGTGGGGAAAGCTGCGGCGGGAGCAGTGCGTTGACTGACTGATGAAGCAACACTCTTACCGTGGTTCACCTCATTCTCTTCCTCGTCCATGGGGTTGATGCGGGTTCTGGGCCAGAACTCCAGCAGCGCCTGGAGCAGCAGTCCGCCCAGGTTCACTACAAGGTGGGGGAGCAAGTCGGATGAGGAGTCCTGCAGCTACTTATCAAACAAAAAAGGTCAGAAATCTTACACTTTGGGTCGGATCCATCGGAGCTTGAAAACCCAGCATCCTTTGCAGACACCCAGGCAGCAAAGCAGTCGCTCTCATCCAACGTGATGGTGAGCATCTTTGGGAAAAGAGAAGCAGCTATGAGAGTGAACGGTGCCCAGGACCAGGACGGACTGGTGGTGAGTAGGAGGAAAGCTGCCGCTGCACACGTGTCAATGAAAATCTTGCGACGGTGCCAGCTCACCCCAGTTTTCAGATCAACAGAGAACCAATTCGGCACGTAGACCATCTTGAACCGCTTCTTAATTTCTTCATCAAACTCCACTTTCCCCAAGTCTTCACCCTTACAGGCCTGAGGATAAAGCACACATAGTCAGCTGACAGCCAGTTCATCAGGACATGTGAGAGCAAGGCGTCTTACTGGCAGCTCAGAGAAGCACTTTAACATAGTGACAATAACTTCTCTTTATATCGTTTGGGATAAGAAAATTAAATCCTGAAATTTGCAGCTTTCTAATTTGTGGGTTTTGGCAAATGAGCTGCCGTTGACACTGGACTCAGTGAATCCACAATGTTTTTATGAGGCAGACAATGTCAAATTTGTGGTGGTGTTGGAAATTAAAAAGCCTATGCAGTGTCACAAGATTTAGTTTTTTTTTTAGTTTTTTATCTCAAACACCTTCAACTTGTACTTATACACCAATATTTTCTTCCTAGAGCCCTTTTAAATATTAAAATCAAATCAAAAAACAGTCACTGTCCGGCCGACCAGACTCCCTGTGGCTCAGAAAACAAGCATCACGTGCTAATACATTAAGCTGTTTACCTTCAGAACGTCCCAAAAAGCCACATTGTTGTTTGTGTCCTTGGTGAGTATGTGTCGCTTGTCATTCAGAATGTGGCACTGAATAATACTGGCACCTCCTGCAAAAAGCAACGGCAAACCTTCAGTGACTGACGCGTCAGAGACGAGGACGGAAGCTGTGCCCTAAATTGAACACTCGGTGATTTACCCTTGATGACTTGCTCTGGCTGAGTACACAGTGGCGTCAGAGGGGTGGTGCAGTCGTTGTCATACTCCCCTGACGATCTGAAGTTGTGCATTCCCTTTAGAGACTGAACACAGCCAGTTAATATCAGTCTCTGTCACACTCGTACTCCAGTGCAATGCAATTAAGCTCCCCTATATCTCTCTGTCCAAACCAGCTCAAAACTAGTTGAACACTTCTAATGAACCAAGGCGGGATGGCTGTTCTATGGAGTTGGGTGCGGCCACATTTTAAACAGCGTACTCCACAGGCATTGTGCTGACAGAGGGACGGTGATCTCAAAGGTGTCACGCATGCTTACCCATTTGTTAACGGATGACTTGGTGGTGGAGACCCAGATCGCTGGAGGTGGGTCAGCAGATCTGTCCAGTTCCATCTGAGCAACACAGGGAAAAGGGCTCGAATGTTGAGCAAAGAGTGCACAAGTCACAGAGCAGAGGGTTTTTTTTTTTTTTTTTAAACAGGGCAAAAAAACTTTTGGGATCAATGAAAGTTGCCCAAGATGACGACGGCAAAGAGGATTCTTACGGAGAATTATCCTCAATTAAACAGGGTAAAAGTTGTACAATCTGAAATCAGCATAGGCACTTATAGGTAACTGCTTTCTTACTTTCAGCACTGGGGCCTTCTCCTCACAGATGAGCACACGGATGTCTGGGTTCCGCAGGTCAGTGCAGTAGATCTTTTTGTCTCTTCCTCCAGAATAAACGTGAGTGAAGGCCTCGTTGACCTGCAGGGCCCAAACACCCTCGTCGTGCACCCGGTAGGTGGCGATGCACCGCTGCTGGCCGAGTGACCACAGCCGGATGGTCCCGTCAGAGCTGCCCGACAAGCACTGGGGATGAGGCGGGGGGGGGGGGGGCTCCAAATCACACATCCGTTTCACAGCTACTGTCCCTGTGTGTTTTTGTCTATGTTGCGTCTATCTCACCTGAGTGCCGTCACGATTCAGCAGCAAAGACTTGACGTTGTCTGTGTGGCCTTTCAGCTTCATCAATTTTGCACACGTCCGGGGATCCCACACTCTCAGAACCTGGCGGGTGAACAGAGGTGGGGATACAAGAGCAGGAAGTTTATCAGTTTAAGAGTCAATCCTAACCAGAGCAAGCATCAATGTGATGTAAATGGGGAAAAAAACTACCAACTACAATAAATACCATACCATAAATTCTACAGATTTGAAGCCACTGACTCAGTGCTATGCTGATCATGCCAGGAGCTTAGAGAGTAATTCTATAGTACAGTTTAGGATGAAGGTTAGAAAAAAGTGATCTATAGAAAATGCAAATTAAAACTGTTTCCTAAAATAATAATTCTAAACTAAACCACTGCTTTGCCACACCTTTTCTGTGGATCCAGAAACTATGACTGTGCCCATCTGGTTCATAGCCAGACTGTAGATGGAGTCCTTGTTCCCGCTGAGGGACGAGGCTGTGCAGGGACAAATCACAGCCAGTTCAGGACTACAGTCAATGTCGCAGTGAAATGTGTCAAACATAAGGAAAGATATCCACGTACTGGTGACAGTGTTGTTGGAAGCGGTCAGTGCTGTTAACGTGTTCACATCCCATAGGAAGATCTGTCGATCCAGACCTGCTGATGCCACAAGCTCCTTGTCCTTGGCATAGGCCAGAGCTTTCACATAGTCCTTGTGTGTTCGTAACGTTGACATACAGAATCCTTTGTGAGCATTCCATACTTTGACTGTTGTGTCTGATGAGGCAGATATCACTGAAACAATGGCAGCCAGAGAAAGTGGTTCAGGTTCAAGTGTAATGGGACATAAAATACAGTGTTTGATGCTGAATAATGCTGAGATTAGAGCTTCTAAGGGTCTAAAATGTGTGATTTTGACGTATCGACAACTTCGTTACCAGTTAACACAGGTAAACCTGCATTACTTGAAACGATAAAGTAAATAATAATACTGATTTGTGCTACACACAATCACAAAGATTGCTGCAATTTATTTGGCGCAGCTTATATCACAGGGGGAGCATGATGAATGCAACTACAGTACAACTTAAAATCCAGCCAAAATAATCATAAAATAATCAGCCAATGACTTTTAATGACATTTTAAAATGAATGATGGCACCCAGACTCACGTGTTTTGCCGTTACAACACAGAACTATGTCATTAACCCAGTCTGTATGGTGCTCCATCGATGCAATGTACGGATCCTGCTGCAGGTGTAGAGAAGAACATTTTATGTGATTTAACCATCAAAGAAACACGGTTGGGATACAATGGTGATCATCTGAAAGAGTGTTTTACTTTGTGCTGGTAGACACTCCATATCCGGATGATCGAGTCCCTTCCAGCAGTGAAGAGCCGATTCAGAGCGGGATCTAGTTGGAGCGCGTTCACCCCATTCCGATTGTACTTCTCCACCTCATCTCTAATCACATACGACACCTGAGGTACGCGGAGAAGGCAGAAGCGCGGAGGTCAGACTCTCATCCGACCACCTTGACATCTCTGTACCAGCAACACACCCACTTCCTGGCTTGAGCACGTTTCGAAGCCTCGACACGCCGACGGTCAAATGTCGAGGAATTTGAAGTTCGCGAAAGAGTTGAACCGCGTTGCCCACACGATGAGACGGAATGTGTAATAAGTGCACACATGCGAGAGACAGGGTTTGAGCTTGTAACGTGGTTTGATTTAGCGACGGGACAGAAACGCCGAGGCGCGTACGTTTTCCCAGCAATTAGACCGAGCCCGGCCACTGAAGCTAACGCAGACTGAATGCTCTACTAGCAAGACAATTCAGCCGTGACTGCATTAATGATTTAAGCCAAGTGTAATAACGAGTACCTGTGTTACAAAGCGTTAAAGGCGCCTTAATGAGATACAAGTTTACTTATCATTATTTCTTTTTGGAAACGTGATCGTTGGGTTGGCTGCATTAGCCGGATAGCACTTAGCGGTGCAAGCTAAGCTAGTTATGTTAGCCCTGCTTCAGTCATGACTCATAAGAGCAAGGCTGCCTCTGACAGGCATGTTTCACTGTCCGTCCACTATCAACCAAACACTTTAGAAAGTTGAACATCATCAGCGCTGCTGTTCCCGCACCCTTGGCGAAAATGTAACTGATAAAATTTACCTGGACTTTCCTCCGCCCAGCAGCATTTTGCCTGTGATGCGTGGCCATCTTGCATGTTGACAGTCAATTCATGTGATGCTACATCCGGAATAAAGAAAACATATGCACCTGGGCCTGGTGGGTAATGTAGTTTTACGTACGATTCAAGTCAAAAGCGTGTTCACTGTGGAAACGTTAAAAGGAAAAGCTGGCTAAGTAACATTCTAGCGAATGGAGAAAGAATAGAGTTCACTTTGCCACTCCTTTTCAAATAACAATGATACAGTGTCCGATTATAGTGTTTGTATATACCAAGGTCTCGTTTATGGACGTTTTTTGTATGACTTTTTGTGAGATCGAAAATTTTTTTGTTTGATTTTTTTGTTTGTTTGTTTTTAAGAGGGTCCGCAATCTCAATTTTGCCAAAACTCGTTCTGCCTCAATCATAATAGAATTACCATATTTGACCACCCGAGGGCGCCATTATACGCCAACATGAAAGCGGTCAGACCCCCCTTCTTGTTTTGTCCTTTCAACAATCTGTCAAAACAAATGCTGACAGATTGTTTGGACTGTGTCCTTTTTTTGGCTCATCCAAGTGCAACAGGTTTTTGGCCCCAATTCGAGTTGACTGAGGGTGATTTTTTTTTTTTTAAAGCTGCATTTTTAACTCCAAACTGCAGTTTGCAGTGAAAATTGCAACAGTCAGCAGGGTTTTACTTTTATTTCAATGTGTTTTCGGAATACAACAGTGCCCATTCCTGCGCCCATAAGGCTTCACAGATCAGATTTGACAACCTCAATATTTCCTCTCTTTCACAGCCGGGGCGGTTTGGTGAGGTTCCTCCAGTGTCCGGCAGTGTACCATATAGGGATGGCGCCGCTGCGACTCTGTGCTTTTGGAGTGTGACATGGGGCAGCTATAGGAGCGATAATCCCCCTGCTCCGGCAACATCCTCCCTCCCTCCTGCTCTTCTTGCTCAAGGGCAAATCGAGGCGCACCTCCTCGCCCGCCGCTGCGCAGCTGCTGGGGACCGCGCAGCATCTTGTTCGCGCGAGCCTCTTCTGGGAGGTTTTTTTTTTTTTGGAAGACGGAGGAGAGCAGGCGAGAGGTGGAGAAATGTCCAGCATGAGGTAAATCAGACAGCCGGCACTTCACCCCAAAGTCTGATGAGAAGTCGCAACTTTGGATTCTGGTGACAAGACGCAGTTTTCTGCTCTGCTTAGTTGGATTTTTTTTTCTTTTTTTTTTTTTTCTAAATGAATAATTGTGTCTTTTCTTTTTTTGGTTCATCCTGGAGAATATGCATTGAAAAGGAGATATGGATTCTGTTTGGCTGCCCCGTCTTCCAAATCCCGAAGAACTGAACTCTGGAAATGATGCTGTAAATCTCAGAGTTTTACATGTAAGTAAGGCTTTATCTGTTTTATTAAATTTACAGTGGAAATTTAATTGGGGAAACTGTCCCTATCTCTGTTTGAAGTTGCAGTGGTCTGATAGACAGCTTCTTAACTGGTAGGGTACTATTTAGGAACTTAATATTACACTGAAACTTTTAATGATGAGAACCAGTAGCTTTGGCTTCTAACAAAAATAAATTATATGTATATATATATATATATATATATATATATATATATATATATATATATATATATATATATATATATATATATATATATATATATATATATATACATACATATATATATATACATATAAAGAACCAAGAGACCTTTTGAAAAACTACAGTACAAAATTCATTTCCAAATCAATTATGACTTCCAAATTTTCCTTGGCTTAATTTACTACCAGAATGTGAATCAATATGCGATATACACATTACGTAATATGACAAAAGGTTGTGAATTTACTTTTTTTTTTATTGACATTTTAAATCCACTATTGTCTAATGTAACTGTAAGACTCATCTAATTCGAATGAACAAAAAGCACAGCTCATTTTTTCCCATCAGTTTATCTCTCTGACTCACAGTATTTATGTGAGAGTATTGTGCATACGTCCTGAAACTTATGTATTTAAGCCCTTGGCTGCAATTACACTGAAAGGTTTTTTCCAAAGAAAGTAGGTCAACAGTTCAGTGTGTGCACCTGGAATCTCTCTCTCTCTCTCTCTCTCTCTCTCCCTCTCTCTCTCTCTCTCTCTCTCTCTCTCTCTCACACACACACACACACACACACACACACACACACACACACACACACACACGCAAGGACAACGATTTTCAAATTTTCAAATGAATATTTAAAACATGTTGGAACCTCAGTAAATTGCAGACCATTTATGTGACATTTTGTATTAATCCAGCACATAACCTGAAAGTTGTTTGCAGAAAAATCCTTCTAGGGTAAAATGTTTAAAAGCACATTACATAATACAAATGAACAGCCAGGCGTATATTAAAAACAGGAAAATTTACATGAATATTGCAGACTCTTTTTTTTTCTGGAAATCAGAAATTTAAAAATGCCTTGTTGTTATAATTGCCCTTCAGCTGTAGATAGTATTCTGGACACCGTCCAGAATGCAGAAACAAAATATTTGATTTTCCTTGAATGTGTAAGGATGACCTAAGAAAATGAATGGTGTAAATAATTTACAAGCAGATTGAGATTGAGAATGCTGCTCAACTGATACTCTACACCTTCGTGGCTCAAATAAAATCTCAGATCTCATCAACGAATGCTGGCTTCAGGTCAACTGTAAGTCATTTCAGACACTGAGTTACTGCTCAATGAATTTCAAACTGTCGTATACAGAACACATGTTATTGTGTGTGTGTGTGTGTGTGTGTGTGTGTGTGTGTGTGTGCGCGCGCGCATGCGTGTGTTCATGTGTGTGTGTGTGTCGGGGGAGGGGAGTATGCCAGTGGCCAATCTGCTCCCCTTTCAGTCTAATTATTATAATTATTTGCAATGATGATGAAGATGATGATGACCCTCTCACATCTGGCTGTTACTGGAATTAAATTTCATTCAGATGATTTTTTTTCTTTCTCTGTGTGGCATTAAACTGTTTACCACCAGGTCAGAGGGTGCAAAACAACTCGGAGGCAACATCCCCTGCATCTCTGTAGCTGTGTGTCTGCAGAGCCCACTAATATTATTTCCTCCAACATGTTTTTATCAGTTTATGACGTTGCAAATAGTCCTTAACCTATTTTTTTTTATAGCCGTCTCGCACACTGAAGAGCTGGATTCACTGTGCGAGACGAGCTGATCTGAGATCAACCTGGGCCAAATAAGCAGATCAAGGGAAAGCAGATAACTAGCGTCTGGCTGGATGTGTGAAGGGATCAATGCATTTCAGGACAGGAGGAGATAGAGGAGTCACTGAGAGTCAATATGAAAAACGTTACAATGGTATTTCTCTGTCAAAAACAGAGCGTACCAAATGTAATCCTCTCTTTGGAAAGCTTCTCCAGTTATTAACGGACTCAGCCACTGGCTAAAAGATGAAAGGGCCTGAGGGTTATTATTATTTTATGTGGTCGTGGTTTTAGTATTGTCTTTATTTATACATTGGCTTAAGTTTATGATCAGATTACCCAAAATATATCTGGGCTTTCTTTTTGAAGAGCAAAGTCAGTTTTGAAATGAGTATGAAGCATATATTCTTCTAGTCAGGCTCAATTTATTCAAAGACCCTTTGAATTACATAAGTATAAGTATTTTTTGATTATTATAAAATATGTTATTAGTGTACATTTCTGTTGTGTGTGTGTGTGTGGGGGGGGGGCAGGGGGGTGTATACTATATGTGTATGTATATACTATATGTACACACACACACACACACACACACACATTCCTGTTCGGGATTATATTTCTCAGAAAATGTTTAATGATAACTTTAAATAAACTAATCAGCAATAAGATATGGACGTCATTTATAAACCCTGTATCTGCATGAGTATGATTAATAATAAAATAGTCAAAACTTAAGATAGATAAATAAATGATAAATTCTGATTCATTTTTTTTTTTTTTTTTAATAATAATAATTTGGCCACAGTATCGTTTCAGTCTTTTTAACTTTTTAACTCCCGCTATGGTTTGACCTCATTGTACCCAAACCAGGCTGAGCATCTAGGAGCTCAGAATCATCCCAGAACAAAATTGCGAAGAGCAAGAACTCCAAAATGACGCCATGAGTCTAAGTCATGTATAGAGACGCCTGCATTCCTCCAACCAGCTCCTCCTGCAGCGACATTCTTCCATTTGGAAGAGAACTCACGGCCGGCACTGACTAAAGTAAAAACTAAACTAAAGTAAGTAAAGTTTTTAGTTTTGATGTTGTAGGTGAGAGTACAATCTGGAAGACAGGTTTTGGGCAAACCAAAATCAGCGCCGGTTCAGAACTACAGACAGTGGACTTAATCCCTCTGACACAGAACTATGGCTGCCCTAGTTTGACTGAGAGCATTGGGTAACAGGAAGCTAGCGATCAGCTGCGAGGATAAAACATCAACGTTCCGTCCCTGGACCTCCTTCAGCACCATCCTCTAATTTGAGTTCATGTGGTGAAAACTGAAAGGGCTAAAAAACGAACCAAAATTTGACACCAACCAACCCACAATCCAGGAACAGGATAGAGTTTGAGTGCACTGACAATTTAATAATCTACATCCCTGACACAGCTGGATACTTGGTGGTACAAGTGTTTGGATTCCTCTGAAATTAGAACTTTAGTTTTAGATTTTTTTTATTTTGATGATGTATCCCATATGACTGAATAAAATAATAAGCGTCTCTCCTTTGTTTCCCATGTCCGATACCTCTCCGTCCCCAGCTCTGAGTAACGCCTAGGACAGGAGGATCAGGATGAAAAGATGGCAACCATGCTGTTACCAACGGGTCCTGATGGCTTGCGGCGGTTCACTCGCGAATCCCAGGCTGCACTGGAGCAGCGGATTGCCACGGATCAGGCCAAAAAGTCCAAGGATCGGCCAGATTCGAGCAAGAACGCAGACCCACCCAAGCCCAGGGTCGACCTGGAGGCCGGCAAGCAGCTGCCGCGCATCTATGGAGACATCCCGCCAGAGCTGGTCGGGATGCCCCTGGAGGACATTGACCCGTTTTACTACAAGAACCAGAGGGTGAGAGGCCAACTGTCACGTTTAGTTCAGTTCTAGTTAGCTGCCATCTTGTGCCGCCATTTTTGCAGGAAGCCCGCCTGACTGTGCCCTAAATTCAAAACGCGCTGTCAGGCAGGCTTCCCTAAAAAAAAAAAGGTGCACACTGGACCTTTAATTCCAATTTAATCAACACGAGAAGACTGTATGCCTCAAGCCCACATCCTGTGGCTAATAATAATGATAACAAAAAATAACAATGATATTGTGAGATGGTTGGTTAAAGATGATGAATTAAAGATCCTATATTATTTAGAATATAATGTATTATTTATTTTATGATTCCCTTCATAACAACATGTCTGTGTCACTGATGTAATGGGTTGTGTATTTTGTTTGGATCTCTTCTTTTTCTGAAGTTTTAGCTGAGACAGTACCTTAGACGTAGATATGTCACATGAGCTGTGTTGCTGAGTTCAGCTTGGCTTTGTAGCCTGTTGGGTCTTTCATCTTAGATTTCTGTGAAATGCTGAGCTAGTGTTCAACCGGCAGAGTCTAGCTCTTTTTTGCTCCAGCAGTATGTTTTCCTGAGTTTGTCCAGTTAACTGAAAACCTGGCAGCTCCTGAGCTTCCAGGCTGTTACGTGTGACATCAGCCTAGTTTCTCCTTGTATTGCCAGGCCAGTTCAGCATTTATTTATGTTTCTATGTGTTTCTATATTACTTCATGAAATAGTGCACTATTTGAAAAATTGGTCACCCGATAGACTTACAACTTATTTGCTGTAAAGAGGGATAAAAAACACAAACTGGTAGACTGAGAAAACTCTTTTCAAATTATAGTCTCTCAGAGTCTCTTGCATGCAAAATTCCTATTTTAACTCAACTTTACATTGTCATTTATCAGCTCCTGCCAGAAAAAAAAACTTGTCCTCCCAAATGTATACATCATGTTTGACCATCTGGCTGTTACTCTCACGCATCATGTTCTTTTCGCACTTGGCGTCACGTTTGCATGTGTGGAAACAGTTGCTGCAAACTAACTGTTGCCTGTGAGAGTTTTTGCGCTGCAACACTGTGAATTTACAAACAAAGCTGCAGCTTTTCAGAGCCGCTCTGAGGGCAGCGGCATCACTTTAGATCTCTTTTTGGGTGCAGGAATAGGATTACCAAGTTTTGATTTGCAGAGATCAGGCTGCTGCCCATTAACGTGCTGCTTACGGAGAGATGGGGTTGGAAAAAAGGATGTGGCAGTCATTTCTCAGGGTCTCTTTGTTTTGGCATGTGATACGCTGCTGGATGGGAGGATTATCCAAAGATGGGGGAAAAAAAAGAAATATTTAAATAAATGGCACATCTGTTGGGGAGAGGTTCAGCCGCTGTGGAGTCGCCTCCATTACGGCGACCAGCGGTGCTCATGGCCGGCGTGTGCACTCACTCTTTTCTTGGAGGCCGAGGCGCTTACACTGGAAGTTAACACAGATGGTAGACGGAGGAGCGGATACAAAACAGCAGCTCTGCTCCGGAAACAGCTGGGCTGCTGCTCACAGCTGCAGAGGAGTTTCTTCCCCCAGCTGTCTGCCACTTGTATCCATTCTCTGGTTCATCTTGGTTTGACTCGCAGCGGTGCAAGTGGAAACCTTTGAGGAAGATCTTTACTAACTATTCCCTCTTGTTTTCTCTCTCTCTCTCTCTCTTCTCTTTGCAGACCTTTATAGTACTTAACAAAGGGAAGGCCATCTTCAGATTCAGTGCCACATCTGCACTTTACATATTTACTCCGTTTCACTTCCTCAGATCCATCGCCATCAAAATTTTAGTCCACTCATATCCTTTCAGAAAGATGTTGGGACATGAGGCCACACTAGGTCATGTGTCCATCAAAGGTAGTTTGGGCACAAAGCTCTTACAGTTTGGGTAGAATGTACCAAGGTTATTAACAGTTTGTGTTGTTTAATGTTATAAAATATTTGAAACACCATCCACACTTGCTGCTTAATCAAGGCAGGAACGAATACGAGTGTGAATAGCTTTACTTCAGAAGGGCTGAGATGGCTCTTGATAAACTGCAGTAGAGTCCATCACTGACGCGACAGGGAGTCGTAGTCCTGAGAGTCTAGACTTGAAGACAACACGTCTGTGTTGTGTGATGTTCAGAAATGGCAAAACTTTGTTAAGATATTTACCATTTACATATAGGATATGATATAATGCAATACTGTACAATGCAATATAAATAATACTAGAAAGGTGTAAACAACATCCCACAAACAGGTTTTATTTTCTACCATCTTTTCTTTAACTCACAAAATCTCACATTGATTGGTTGTTGCACTCTTTTGCTCGCCAGAACCTGGAGTCTTATGTGATTTAGCTATAGCATGCTGTGAACTGATACTTCTTTTTGCTGACGTGAGTGCACTGACAATGTGCATTCATCTATTCAGGCAACACGTACGAAACTCAATGATACAAACATTATATCATAACTAAGAGGAAAGACATAATAAATGTTTGATTTGAGTAAACATTTTTATGCAGAGCCTGGTGAGTGAGGATAACATATTGTCCGATTTGTGTGAAAATATATTTAAAACATTTTTTATTTAGAGATTGTTTAAAGAATGATTAAGTAGTTAGACTGTTTGCACATTTAATCATGAAAAGAAGCTTCATGTTAAAGACTGGACAATGACATGACAAGGTTCAAGCCTTGCGGGGACAAACATTTCTATTTCTGACTCGCCTCCTCCCCACCACCTCCCCCAAACTGCGTATTGGATTTTTCCATAGACCCATTTTTGAAACAGCTTTGTAATGGTCCTCTCTGGCATCGCAAAACCAAATTCCCTCATAAACCCTTGTTTAATCTGCAAAATGAAATAAGAGCAAGGAGATTTTTCCATCATGTGACGGCAGCCTATTAGTTCTCAGACAGCTGTTTCCTACTTTTCATGGGGAGTCATTGGCGGGAGTCTTTCCTCCACACTGCAGAGGATGCAACCTCTATTGATCACATAACATACCTTCAAAAATATACAGAATTTCTATCTGATGTTTTCTCACTGACATCTGTGACAGTGAATGGTGTCACTGTCAAATGGAATTTGCACTTGCACTTGCACTTCTAGTGCAGCAGGTTAACACATTGACTGCAAATCCTAAAGGCTCAGTTTGGCTTAATTTATAAAGCACTCTTGTAAGTGTTTTTGAAGAGAAAAAACACTTTTTTTTCTCTGTAAAAACACAGAGAAAAAAAATAAATGAATATAAGTATAGTCAAATATACTATATCCAATACTGAATAAGGTACGGAAGCTGTGTAGAATTTGTTTTAATCTGTTAAACATACTTGCTGATGATCTTTCCTTGACCGCTTTTCCACTTTGTTCAGCCTGTTTATCATGTTCACTATACTGACCAACTGTTTCTTCATGGCCATGTCGGACCCGGCCCCATGGACCAAGCACCTGGAGTGAGTGCCTGCACACACGCACACACACACACACACACACACACACACACACACACACACACACACACACACACAAACACACACATACTAATGTTTCACTGAAACTCTTGCGCTGTGTGTTGTTTTGCCAGTAGTTTACAGAGTCGTCCAACATGTAAGTAGCATCGTGCACGAGGAGAACGTGTGAGTGAAGAGACACTCAAGCATGATGTGGAATATTTGTGCAGGTTATTTATGTTGAGGCATGATTTTTTTTTATATAGCATGCATCATGTGATCTGCATTGACAAGCAACTCTGCAATTTTCTGCTTTGAAGCTCTGCATAAGATGTCTGGTCATTCAGCACCGAGGTATCTGATCAGCTTACTCGTAGGATGAAAATCGTCTAATGAGAGTTTTTTGCAGATTTTTGCAGAGCACTGTGGCTGAACACGCTACAATTATATTAAAAAAACAAACAACTCACCATCTTCATGGCATCATTGTTTAAAGAGTGTCAGTATGTTTTTATAGATAGAATATATACCCAGTTCATGACTCGCACTATTCTCTTAATCTCTAGTAATTATTTTTTAGGCTTGTTTAACTCATTACTTATTATTTAATGTAAACATGGAGACAATATGCAAACCCTGCAGCCAATAATGACAATTCTGTCTTTAACTACAGTTCCTAAAGCAAATGAGCTGCGTGTAAGTTTGGGAGTAAGCTCAGAGATTGTTAAGGACTAATGTTTGGGAAAAAATCAAAACGCACAAGCGGAGCAGAAAACATGAAGTGCAACTTTGGCAGAAAATAATATTTCTAGTTAACACTGGATCTCGATGGATGTCAACGTTTGATTACACCAGAATAGCAGCTGCATTGTGCAAAAAATGTGAGTCATCCAGTGCAAGCATTTCAAGCATGTATGTTTGCAACATGTCTATGGACCTGCTTCATCTATAGAATTACTTTGTAGCAGCACTTCACATCTTTTCCTCCTTAAAATTATTGTTTTAAAAATCAAGCTCATGATTTATTGACTTGGAGAATCTGTGAGAATTCACTTTCTGTCACTGAAACAGCGCCCCCGGCTGGCCTGGTAGAGGATAATGTTGCTTGGGTTGCCAGCCCAGCTCCTTCTTGTGAAAGCACACCTGTCCACTGTGGACAGGCCAGACAGACACGTTGGCTCAGTAACTGGAGCGTCAGTATTGCTGTTACATGTTACAAGTCAGTTTAATAAAAACGAAATGCATGTTATTCTTTCTTTTCTTTTCAACATATTTCCTTTCACCTTCAGCTTGCTACTGATTTTACTTCTGAGTTTCACTCCGCCCTTGAAATATAACACTGGCGTCAACGGAGCTGCGTCTCACCGTCCCTGTGAACATCTTTTTCAGGTACACTTTCACCGCCATTTACACTTTCGAGTCAGCCATCAAGATCTTTGCCAGAGGATTCTGCGTCATGCCCTTCACCTTCCTGCGGGACCCCTGGAACTGGCTGGATTTCAGCGTCATCATCATGGCGTACGTCACAACGTTCCATGAAATTCAGACTGGTTCTGCCGAAGCCAGGCCAGGCTACGGGAGCTGATAGTATTGCTTTGTGCGCATTCAGTGTTTTTCATAAACGCAACAGCGGCGGCTGTGATTGATGAGCCTATTGTCGGTGGCAGAGATTTGTGTGCCGCGACTGTACGACTACGGTGCCCATGGCAGATTAGACGGGCTGACCCCGTGATCCGTTAATACAGCATTGTCCGAGACTAATCATCTCCACGGGACATTGTCGTTGTTTGAAAACAGCAGGACAAAATCCTTTTTTAGACAGTGTCGATGGTAAAGGTTACAGTCGCTCAATCAAATTATGGGTCTTTTCATTCCTCCGCTGTGTTTCCCCCACAGCAGAGACTTTTGCCCTGAAAAGTCCTGAAATCTTATCGCTTCAGTGTTGCTTTTTAACTTTTTTCACAAGAATTTATGAAATATGTTGTTTTGGCAGTGTGACTGTCACTTGTTCTCACTTGACGTCAAATAGCATTAGCATATATCCGTTCTCTCATTTTATCACAAGAAAACCATTTTCAAATGTAAGTTTTAAAATCACAGGGGCATCACACTTGCTGCTCTGCATGGCAGTTTCACTCCACTAATGATCTATACAAGTAAGCGGAGTGCAAGTATGAGGGGAATGCATCCCCTCTGCACCATCAGCACCTCACCTCGCCTCCTTTTGTACCTGGAGCCCCCATTGTTTGAAACCAAGTTTATTAGTCAAGCCATTAGTCAAGTTTACATCATTGCATTGTCACAAAACTGACATTGCTGTTACAGTTCCATCGAAGGCTGCACACAGGAAATTCTACATATTCAGAATTCTTTCTCAAGGTTTTCCACATGTCACAGAAATCCTCCGCATTTTAATTTCAGATACGTGACAGAATTTGTTGACCTTGGAAACGTCTCAGCATTAAGAACCTTCCGAGTGCTCCGCGCGCTAAAGACCATCTCGGTGATCCCAGGTATGACCGCCGCCGGTCCAAGTTTCCACAGTACAGCGCCATCCAGTGTCCAGAATTCCCCATATCTGTCTTCCCTGCTGTCGCCAAGGTCTGAAGACCATCGTGGGCGCCCTGATCCAGTCGGTGAGGAAGCTGGCCGACGTGATGATCCTGACGGTCTTCTGCCTCAGCGTCTTCGCCCTCATCGGCCTGCAGCTCTTCATGGGGCTGCTGCGGCAGAAGTGTGTCCGCAGCCTCGCGCACTGCATCAACTCCTCGTACATCGAGTCTTTCACCTGCAACAACAGAAGCTGGAGCTCCAGGGAGGCGTTCCTCAGCAGCGAAGGTTGGCGGAGAACTGGGGATAAGAAAAATCCCAATCGACGGCAGCCAATGTTTCAGAATGCAAAACACTGAAAGATAATGATGTCCCTTCATGCGGAACCATTTTGTCTTTTTCTTAGATAATTTTTATAAAGTTGAAGGAGCAAAGGATGCCTTAATATGCGGATATGGGAGTGATGCAGGGTAAGTGAGTTTGTCCTGCTTACTGTTTGTTAATCATCTGAGGGCTGTTACATAATATCACAGCAGCCAGTGGCTTTTGATATCCTATGCATGCATGTCTTGTTGAACGCAGAGGCTTGATCATCATGGGTATTTTTTTTTGTGCAAACAGTTTTTGCAGAGCACGAGCTGAAAAATAGAAATGGCAAAAATAGACGAGACTGTAAAGCTGGCGGGTAATGTATAGAGTAGTGATGACGTCAGCTGTAGCGTGAGAGACGGTAGCGCGCAAGACAACATGTGTTGTGGATAATCACTCCACTGGAACCCTCTACTGAGAAACCATGGAGTTGCCAGCTGGAAGGGTGAGGGTGAGTGGGTGAGCGGCGGGGGTAGGGAGGGGGTCTTTGGAGATTTCATCATCTCAAAAGCTCTATGACATGATTAGGTCAACCGGAGGGAGGCGGATCATTTCAGATTGATATTCTGTGATTGTTGCACCGCTGCGGGACGGAAACATGTTTAACTTTATGGGTTTTAGTTTTTTTCCCCTCCTGTAATGAATAAACTCCTATGTAGGTTACGATTTTCTCTACTGACAATCAAGGGCGCAGTGTGAAACCATTCAAATATTGCCACTCAGCGTGCACGGCGAATAATCCTATAATTCCAAATGCTTTTCAAACAGCCACAAAAGGATGACTGTGCCCGTGCCAGGCCCAGTTCAGGGGTTATAGCGAACTAAATACACCATCTGTGTGAGGCTAAAATCCTGCTGCTGCAACAAATGGCTTCCATTAGGTCCTCCGCTTCGCCTTGAGTACACCTAATGGATGATAGCAAATAACCACCAAAAAGGTGGTGGTGATGTGGGGGAGCGGCACAGGGCTTCAGGAGGGAGGTTTGCTGCAGATAACTTATTTCTTTCTCACAAACAGTAGTTTAAAATGTTTGTTTAGGTTCCACAGGAATTTGTTCAAAGTTTTGTAGGTGAATTGGCCAAATGTTACTCTTGTTGAAGGGTTACATCTGCAAAAAAAATAAGTTATTTGGATTGAGGTAAAATGACACATCAAGTATCGCAAATGAACTAGATTTATTTTACTCATTTTACAAACAGCCTGCAGAATATACTTAGATTGAGGAAGTCCTAAAAAAAAAAAAGTTTTATGATTGGGCAAATCATATCAGACAAATCAAATGTTTTTACAGCCAGTGTCATCACTTGGCAGTCTATAGCAAGCAATGACACCTCTTGATTTCTATCTCTATTTTAATGAACCTCTTGCCAAAACAGATGTGTGAAAAGTGAAGACATAGTTTAACCAGTGAAAGTCTATTTTGCTGTTGTTTGCCATATTTTTGAATGTAAAAAATACCGTGCAGTCCTGCAGCATCCACCCTAATCTCCTCCCCGCTCGGCTGAAAAGTGATTCAGATTTGAACTTTTTAAAGTGGATGGGAGGGATTTCAGACATGAAATCTTAGCAATCTGACTGCTCTCTGGCAGACTATGTATAATATTATATTACTTGTGCATATGCCTTGTCAGGCTTTTTGGTTCACATGGGGAAAAAATGTCTGAATTTTTCTATTTTCCTTTAGATCTAAAGCCTTAAATACAAACCTATTCCAAGTACAAAAAAGCAACAAAACTAAAACAAGGTAAATTCATACAGCAGTTTTATACAGCGTACATGTTTGATTCAGCAAGTTTGTTGAATTGAGTCTGTAGTGAAAGATTGTAAAATATTGTGTTGTTGAAGCCCTGATACTGTGCGGAATAATTCCTCGGATATTTTAACTTTTTAGACCTTGTGTGAACAGTAAATCCAGCTTTCTTTACGTTATTTTGATAAGTTAAAAATAAATGGGTCCAGCAGAGGTATTACACAATAGTGTTGGCATCAGTGAGCTGCCAAAACCTTCCATTTTTAATCCCTCCGTAACCTCTCAAGAAAAAACAACAACACAGAGTCTTAATCCCCCAAAGAGGAAGATCTGAGTCAGTAATTTGCGTTTGAGTCAGAGCTGAAACAGGACGTATATGGGGTGGAGGGATGGTGGGACTTTCAGTGGGAAACGACATAATTCAACTTAAACAAATGGTGGGTCAAGCTTTTGTCGCGACCCTGCTGGATGCATCTACAAGTCACTGGCTCTGTGCAGTCGCTGCTCTGCATTTTTGCTCTTCCGCCGTTTTCGTGTGGCTGCAGCCGGACATTGCTGTGCACAGTCCATTTTAATCTTTTCTTTCAGTGTCTAATGGCTGTATTAACGGTCAAAAGAGAACAGGCAGGATTATTGTCTAATAACGCTCTGTCATGGTTGCCTATTAATTCCAGTATGTTTGTTTGTTTGTTTGTTTTTTTTGTCTCTCGCCGACCGAGGTTTGCTTAAAGACTCGGAAAGACAGAGCGCACTAGCCAGATTAGCGTAGCTGCGGGGCAGCTCGTGTTTCTGTTGGCATGATGATTTGAGAAAGCCCTCTGCGACATTTTAGATGGAACTTTCTGAGGGCTGGCTGGCTGCAGAGACGGGGCAAGATATTAAGCAGGTCGTGATGGAGGACGTAAAACATAGAGGATGCTTAATCTTTTGAGTGTATTCCAACAAGTAATCCCTGAGTAGATTTCCAAATTAAAGCTTTGGATACGTTATTATGACACACACTGTCACACACATGCAAACGCGCACAGATTCATGCAGCCACATACTGTACGCGCACACATATGCAATCATATTTGCCCCCCCTGGAGGACTGGGGAGGTGGGGGCAGAGGAAGTGGGAGGTTCTGAAAATACCACAGGAAGGATAGTTTCTGCCGAGCCGGCTAACGAGTTTGTGACGAGCGATTTGCTGCGAGGCTTCGAGCAGTTTCTCATCAGGCCTGCTGTCGAGTGCAGGCAAGTGTTGATCCCTTCATATCTCGGCGGTGTCGTGCAGCAACACCAGTGACTTTCAGCGGGTGCCCTTGGCCGGGCGGCGACGTGGCCGAGACCGGCCGGCCGCCACTCTGTTGGATTGACAGATGTTCCTCTGCCCTGTTGTACAAACTGCATTAAATAAATGGAAAGCCATCCAGGGTGGCATACGTGTGAGCAAAGGGACACCGTCCGACCTATGCAATATTTTTATAACTTGGATGTGAAACTGTAGTGGGTGAACAGGTCAAATGTGCCGCTGGTTGGATAAAGTAGATGTGGGTTTCCCACATCACTTGAGTTTGTTTTATGCATCCTTCTGGCAAATAGCCTGCGGAGTGTACTTGAGGCGACTGAAGACTGCAGGAGAAGATTGAAGGGAAGGTTTGTGATTGGACAAATGTTCTGTCTGTTTCATTAAAAATCAGATTAATCATCTTTTAATATTATTTTTGTTTGACTGGGTCCTTTCTCCAACCTCCAGAAGATGTATCAACTGTTGAAAGTACAAAAAAGTAATGAGATGAAAAATGACTTTTAAAATATTCTGGATTATGCCAGAGTCTTGTTGGTTCTCCATCTGAGCACATGACCAAATCTTCCAATAAGATTTTTTTTAAACTACTCTCAGGTGCTGTAGTTCTGCAAACCAAGCTGGAACCAGATAGTTGATTTACTCAACATACAGAGCTCAAATTAAGATGCATATGCTTAACTGTCCCTTACAACTGGTCAGTATTTGCCCAATATTTGCTGTGTTGTCATTTCAAACTCTCTCAAATGGCCGGCAGCGCTGCCGCATGCAAACACGCGTCTGCAGGTTGCGAGTTTGCGTGTGTTAGACCACAGAGGGCACGAACTGAGCGGTCACTGGTGCTTTGGTCCTGGCAGCCAAACAGGAAGACGTGTCGGGACGCTCGCTGCGTCCTCTGTCCTCCCCCGCTGGATATTAGTGAGTGCTCCTGCTCAGCTGTCCGCTTGCAGGGAGCTGCAGCTGTTCTGATGGCGGTGCTCTGCCGCCCAGCTGTTTCCCGGCCATTACCAAATTATTCCGCACTCAGATTGTCATGGCAGCCCAGTT
The DNA here is from genome assembly GCF_046127955.1 of Nelusetta ayraudi. Classification (NCBI taxonomy): domain Eukaryota; kingdom Metazoa; phylum Chordata; class Actinopteri; order Tetraodontiformes; family Monacanthidae; genus Nelusetta; species Nelusetta ayraudi. The sequence continues at coordinate 9,386,722 of NW_027466061.1, forward strand.
TGTTCTCAACCGCCCAACTTAAATATTTGCCATAATGCCACTGTGCTGACAATGAAGATCAGTTGCGGAGGCATGAAACTGATTTTTTTTCCCCTCTCCAGAACCACAATTTGATATCCATCTGGCTCAACATAATCCCTTTTGCTCCAGTACATTTTAGTGCTCCTGCAGTGGAGCAAATTTCAGTCAGCCTCTTCAGTTGCAGTAATGGTGTTATCTGTGTGTGTGTGTGTGTGTGTGTGTGTTTGTGTGTGTATGTGTGCTTACATACTCATCCGTGCCCCCGCCCCTGGGAGTCACTGGGCTACGTGTAGCTACTGGAGATGTTTTAACCCTGCCGGTGCAGCCTGCACGCAACCTCCACCGCAGCCGTATCTGCCCCAGCTGTCTTTGATTTAATTGTGCAAAGCCTTTGTTTACCAGTGTTTGTCCCACTGTCATCTGCCTTGTGCCCTCTTGCAGGAAGTGCCCAGATGGGTTCGACTGCCTAAAAGTGGGGAGGAATCCCAACTACGGCTACACCAGTTTTGACACCTTCGGCTGGGCTTTTCTGGCTCTCTTCAGGCTCATGACGCAGGACTACTGGGAAAAACTCTTTCACCAGGTCTATTTTTGGCATAAGATCCAAACAGTTTTCAAAACGCTTTGGTTGCAGGACTACATTGATGATAATTACTAGTGAGCTGTTTGACATTCATGATATATCATTAGTATTGTTCTTCTTCTTCTCCTTCTTCTTCTTCTTCTTCTTCTTCTTCTTCTTCTTCTTCTTCTTATTATTATTATTATTATTATTATTATTATTATTATTATTATTATTATTATTAGTAGTAGTAGTAGTAGTAGTAGTAGTAGTAGTAGTACATAAAGATATTACATAAAAGGTTTTCTCATTGCTGGGGCTTCACTAACACGCTACAGACACAGATTACTGTTATGAACCATTGCTTAAATTACTTTTGCACGTTTTTAGGACCTTGGATTTCACATACAACAGGACACATTAACATCTGATGTTCTATTTTAACCTCTTCTCCTCATTTTATTTAGTTAAAGTCTGACTTCTTTGTGTACGCCCTCAGACGTTGCGGTCAGCAGGGAAGACCTACATGGTTTTCTTCGTGTTGGTAATCTTCCTGGGCTCCTTCTACCTGATCAACCTCATCCTGGCTGTCGTGGCCATGGCCTACGAGGAGCAGAACCAGGCGACTATCGCAGAGGCCTGGCAGAAGGAGAGGGAGTTCCAGCTGGCCATGGAGCACCTTCGCCGAGAGCAAAGGGTTGGTGAAACGCAGATGGCCTGGCCAGGGATGATGCAGTGAATTCTGTCCTGCCACGTGCGATTCATGCAATCTCGTCTGTGTCCAGTTGGCAGCGAAACGCCAGGCCCAGGAGACAGACTCTGTGCTGTCCCCGGAGCTGTCGCCTTTCTGTCTGAAGGCCGGCAGCATTCGACGAAGCAGCAGCAGAAGAAGAAGATCGCACCGAACCTTGTCGGAGGAGATGACGGAGGAAGCCGCAGAGGACAAATTTGACCTGCTGGATGAGCCGATAGTACGCCACCCAGCCCTCCTCATGTCCCTGCGAGACTGTGTTTGCCCTGTTTGTGACACTGTGTTGGCGCTGACACCCCCTGTGTGTCTCCTCGCAGCCTCCTCTGTCTCCTCTGCCGGCCCACCCGCTGCTGGCCACGCTCTCCTCGCATCCCCTCAGCACCAGGAGAGGAAGCCAGATCAGCATCTTCAGCTCGTTCCGGGTGCGCAACAACTCAGAGGCCGACTTCGGGGATGACGAGCACAGTGTTCACGGCGACGCCTTCCGGAGTCGGGCCAGCTCCATGGTGACGCCCTGGAAACGGCGGACGGGCAGCGTGCGCAGCCACTGCTCGCAGATCTTCACACCCAGTCACAACGTCAACGGCCGACTCAACATCTCCCTGGACCAGAACGGCGTCACCACTCTGGGTCTCCACACTCCCACATCCATTCCTGCCTACAGCACGGAAAGGGTCAGGGAAGATTTGGTGAGCGATGGGAAACTGATGGGACTTGCTTCCAAGGTTGATATTAGTTGCAATCCCAACAAAGCCGAGAAAGTTCCTGCACCCAACTTCCTGGGTGTGTCTTCTCTGTTAGAAGCTGATCAACTTGGAGGACCCAAGTCCCAGGCCTCTCCTCCAGCGGTCCCCGTCAGTGACCCAGGAGGCCCCTGTGGTTCACAGGAAAAGGGGACTGAGCTCCGTCAGCTTCCTCAGCGACGCCATGGACGGTCAGTTCTCAGAGAGAAGTTCCCCTGCTTGTTTCCTTTATTTGAACAACGAGAGTTCCATTGCAGTTCTTTGCAAGAATCACAGCTTTAGAAAGTCACTATTAAACGTGAAAATGTTGCAGCCGCTTTAAGAGGTGAGTTCCAGGTCACATGCATTAGTGCTGAATGCTTAATATTTTAAACACAAGTGTCTTTTGTTATAGTCTCTCTAGTTTTGCTGCATTTTTAAATGGATGCATTCATTTTGTTTTTCTTCCGGTATGTAGAAGCCCTCATTGAGAGCTAGGTTTCCACACTGCTGCAGATGGGTGCAATTAGTGCAGAAAATGAAAAGGAAAAAAAGTGAGCTTCAGTATTCACAATTCAGAAAGTACAGGATTTTCTTCCCCTGTGTGTGGCTGACCAGAGACAGAGAATGCTGCCTTTTTTTTAGTTGATCATTAATGTTGATTTATGGTCAGTTACACCGATGTTTGCTGAATTCCATGGAGCACCTGCTCCTGCCTGCAGCAGTGTAAAGCCCAGCTTGTGTTTCTGTGCTGAGTGGCCTCACCTGTGGATGATAAACTCTGGTTGCAGTCACACTTCAAAAATGATCTGAAGGTCACAAGGTCATATGAAGCTCATTTTGATGCCTTGCTCTTCAGATTATGTCCAATAGTTTTAAAATGTTTTTCATGGAATGCTCATATGCCTCTCTGCAGAGCTGGAGGAGTCGAGGCAGAAGTGTCACCCCTGCTGGTACACCTTCGCCAAGAAGTACCTGATATGGGAATGTTGCCCCTGGTGGCGGCAGGTGAAGGAGTGGGTGACATTGATGGTGATGGATCCCTTCCTGGACCTGGGTATCACCATATGCATCGTGCTGAACACCCTCTTCATGGCTCTGGAACACTATCCCATGACTGATGAGTTCAACACCATGCTCTCAGTGGGCAATTTGGTGAGTGCAACAGCGTCTGGATGACGGAGGAGGGATGGCTCCCCACTCTGACAGCCACTCTTTCTTGAGTGATGCTGGGTTGGTGAGGAGGACTTGAAAGCTCCAGGCAGATAAAAGTGAAGAGGATAGGTGACAGTTGGCCGTCCTTCTCACAATACATCCCATTTATCAGACCGCTGAGGGTTTTTATAGCTGGTGTGGAGGTCAGACAGGGTTATGTTGAAGCTTTTTCTCAATGGTCCATTTGTGATTGTTCCTTGTCTGGTTTCCCCATTTATACCCTGCTGTTTCCCCTTCCTGGTCATTTTAGAATTCTGTCAGTGTTTCAAATGTTTCAAATCTGGATGTATAAAGTAATGAGGGATCAGTATTTTACCACGTAGCTTCAGTTTTTATTTTATTTGCATCCATTATATTTTTATTGGTAATTTCCAAAGCAGCACTCTTTATTTGTTTATTTTTGAGCATGCTGTGATACAGTAAATGTAACAATTTCCCTGGATGTTGAACATGTTGAAGTTAGTGCATCCATCCATCCATCCATCCATCCATCCATCCATCCATTCATTTTCATTACCCGCTTCTTCCTGAACTCATGGTTTTGGGGGTCTGCTGGAGCCTATCCCAGCTGCCATAGGGCGAAGGCAGGGTGACACCCTGGACAAGTCGCCAGTTCATCACAGGGCCACATAGGGAGACAAACAAAGACAAACAACCATTCACACTCACACACACACCTATAGACAATTTAGAGTTCCCTATTGGAAGTTAGTACAGTAATGTTTAAATAATACATTTTGCCACATTTCCATTATTTGGAAATCTACTTTCATAAATTTGCACACTTACGAAAGATTTTTTGAGGCGTTGTTGGGTTTTCTGCCACTTCCTGTTTTCAGGTGTTCACAGGGATCTTCACTGCCGAGATGGTGCTGAAGCTGATTGCGCTGGATCCCTACTACTACTTCCAGCAGGGCTGGAACATCTTCGACGGCGTCATCGTTTGCCTCAGTCTGATGGAGCTCGGCCTCTCCAATGTCGAGGGCCTGTCTGTCCTGCGATCCTTCAGACTGGTAACAGATCTTTGAGACTTCTCAATGCATGATGCTTTAATGAACAACATGTATTCATGCTGCTGATAAATGTAAATTACTACACAAAACCTCAAAAAGACATTACAAATATGTGATGTCTCAAGGTTCTGTATTAATTATTTTTTCACATGATGATTTCTTTGCATGATCAATTTTCCACAAAGCAATGTACAGATCTCCTGGAAACCTCATTTACCCCTTTGTTTTGTTAACGCTAGCATCTAGTTTCCTGCAAACACTCCAGATTTGTTGGGTCTTTGGAAGGATACATTAAAGCGGTGTCAGAGGACAGAGACAACACTGACCTTGGAGAAGTAGAAATGGCCTTTGTGACGTCACAAAGGCTTGATGATTTCCAGGGCTGTGTGTTTTATGCACTCGAGAAACATGGTGCATGCCAATGATGAAAAGGATGAAACTTCCTTTATTTCTGGTGATCTTTATGACAGGCCACATGTAGACATTAACGTGAGAACACTCAAACTGAACTTTGCACAATCCTGGAAACTTCACAATTCATTTTCAAAAAAGAAAAGAAGTGCTTTGATTCAGTAATGGATTTTTTACCAATGTGTTTTCTTTACCAGTTGCGAGTCTTCAAGCTGGCAAAATCCTGGCCCACCCTCAACACCCTCATCAAGATCATTGGCAATTCAGTGGGCGCCCTGGGAAACCTGACGCTGGTCCTGGCCATCATCGTCTTCATCTTCGCGGTGGTGGGCATGCAGCTGTTTGGCAAGAACTACCAGGACTGCGTGTGCAAGATTTCCTTCGACTGTCAGCTGCCTCGCTGGCACATGAAGGACTTCTTCCACTCCTTCCTCATTGTCTTCCGTGTGCTGTGTGGCGAATGGATCGAGACCATGTGGGACTGCATGGAGGTGGCTGGTCAGCCGCTGTGCATCCTGGTCTTCATGCTGGTCATGGTCATAGGGAACTTGGTGGTGAGTGTTTAATTTGCTGTTTGTTTACATGCCTGTCACTTACTGGCCAGAATTATCTTTAGGCTGTTATGATGAATTTGTAGACGATGACATCCGGACACTAAAATCACCTGGAGAAGTTCCGGTTCTGCATTTCAGAAGGAAGAAATGAGGCTGTTGGAAAGTATAAAAAAATTGACCCACATATTATAATGATAACAATAATGGATTGGATTGGATTCACATTGTACCTTTCTGGGGCACTCAAAGCGCTTCACATTGGAACCATTATTGATTCACACATTGCACACACACAGCGGTGGTGGTAAGCTACATGTGTAGCTACAGCTGCCCTGCGGCAGACTGTCGGAAGTGTAGCTGCCATTCTGCATCAAACAGTCCCTCTGACCACCACTGAACTTTAACATTCATATGAGGCAAAGTGGGTAAATTGTCTTGCCTAAGGACACAGTAACAGAAACTGGGATGGAGCGAGGTTCGAACCGCCAACCTTTCGTCATTGGACAACCAGCTCTACTTCCGGAGCTGCA